>NC_142112.1:29433417-29768774 GCF_056152115.1 Neolamprologus brichardi
CCCCGACTCTGCAGCAGCAGGGAGGCCCCACATTCCGGACCCCAGTCGGACGGCCAGCTCCTCCTCCTAGCCCCCCTGCTCCAGCAGACCGCAGAGAACGAGGGTGAGAGAAGACTCCTAACCTCCCTCCACCCGCTCATTGTAGTGTTGATGTATGTGTGTTCTAAGGTGCATTTAAAACCCAGGAGGGCATGGAGCTACCTGCCAGAGAGCAGCAGGTAAGCGCATAGTCCCTCCTGCTAGCCCTCAATGTCTACGTGTATTTAAAATTGAGAGGTGGGCAACGACGCCAGGGGTGAGGTGTGCACCCTGATGGTAATTGAGATTCCGTGTAGCGTGCCCACCCCCAAGATCCTATATGTATGTGTAATGAGAGTGTGAGTAATGTGAATGTCTAAGTTGCGGGATAAAATTGAGGCAGAGGCAGCCAGAAGGGGACAGAGGGGGGGGTTACCCCCTCTGCACCCTGGTGACACACCCCCACTCCAAGGCCCTGCATGTGTGGGTGGTTGTGGTGGAGCGGGAAGAGGGAGGCAGCTGGAGATGGGGAGGGAAGGAAGGGAGGGGCAATTGACCCCTCCCTGGGGCCAGCTCCCCCGCTGACCCCAGTAGGCACCCCCATACTCCGCGACCCGCCAGGGAAGGGGGGCCCAGGCCCATCCGAACCGGGGCCCAGCGCAGCGGCGCCGCCCGGCCCCACAGAGCCCGGGGCAGTCCACCCAACCCCACCACAGAGAAAACTGCACCCACCCCATCATCCACTCATCTTCCAGACTACATAAGACAATAGACGCCCAGGCTGAGATCTTCCTCCACCTCTCCTGTATCTCCCCCTCTTGCAGAGAGAGTTCCTGAGAGAGGAAAGCTCCTGCAAGATGTGACAACCCCCCCCCCCCCCCCCCCACCAGTTGAAGAGCCCCCCAGGTGGCTCGGCGCACCGGCGGCACCCCGCGCCAGTGGCGGGCCCCCATATACCCACCGGCCCACAACCCCGGCAACACACCAACCAGGACCCAGGCCCCCGAGGCCCGGCCAGGGCCCCAGGCCAGAGCCGGAGCGCCCCCAGAACCTCACGCCCGTCCCGGACCCACCCAGGGGCAGCCAGGCTACCAGGTCAGTAACCCCCGTCCGTCAGCACAGACCCTCCCCTAGCCCCGCTGCACGTAGCTACGAGGAAACCGTCACCCAAGAGCCAACAGAGCCCCTAATTGGCCATGACCGCTACCCCGGGTTGAGCCCCCCAAGGAAGATGCTCCCGAGGAACCCCCCGACGCCCTAAGCCTGACCCTACCCCCACACCAATCACAACAGTGAAGGCGAGACCAAAATATGACCCCCCACCCCCACTAGGTGATGGAGCTGATCAGAGGAGCCCAGAGCGATTGATCTGATGTGGTGGCAGAGGCTGTATCAAGACTAATGTAATCTAATAGATAATTTCTATATTGGTTAGAATTAAGATTGTTTTTATTTTTCCAGTTCATGAGGACTGTTTTCTTGGCGATGCATAGGGCAGTGAAAACCATATGGGCTATATTCTTTTCTGAAGTGACATTATCTAAGCTGCCCAACAAACACACTAAGGGGGAAGTTGGAATGTTACATTTCAGACACTTTGATAAGTCTTCACATATCTCACGCCAAAACTTCTGAACTGGTGGACAGAACCAAAGAGCATGGATATAATTGTCCGGTGAATTGGTTTGGCAGTGTGAGCAGTTGTTGGTAGATGCAAAGCCCATCTTGAACATCCGATGACCTGTATAGTGCACTCTATGTAGTATTTTGTATTGAATTAATTGAAGACTGGGATTTTTGATTAGATGAAAGGTTTTTAAGCAAATCTGAGACCAGAAGTTTTGGTCTAAGTTAACTGATAAATCCGCTTCCCATTTTGCAATAGGAAGTGATATTGATTCATCTATTTTAGAAAGCATTCTGTATATTTTGGATAGTAATTTGGGGGTTTTAAGAGTAAAAAATTGAACCACACTTGGTGGTGTTTGTAGTTCAACTTGACCCGGTTTAAATTTCTTTTTTATTATGGATTTAATTTGTTGATATTCTAAAAATCTTTTCTTGTTGATCCCATATTGTGTAACTAGTCTGTCAAATGAAATAAATTCTGTTCCTTCTAGTATATGTTCTACATATTTGATTCCTTTACCATTCCAATCTGAAAAGTTTATCATATTATTGTTTTGTAATATGTCAGGGTTGTTCCAGATAGGTGTACGTTTGCATGGGATTAATGAAGACTCTGTCAACTTCAGAAACTCCCACCATGCTGTCAGAGAAGAGCTGATGTTGATGCTTTTGAAGCATTCATGTCGTTGGATGTTTGAGCTGATAAATGGTAGATCTGAAATCTCTAGATTATTGCAAAGTGCTTGTTCTAC
Organism: Neolamprologus brichardi; assembly: GCF_056152115.1. Lineage (NCBI taxonomy): Eukaryota > Metazoa > Chordata > Actinopteri > Cichliformes > Cichlidae > Neolamprologus > Neolamprologus brichardi. Next base: position 29,435,817 of record NC_142112.1, read on the forward strand.
ATCTAGCCAAGGTTCATCTAAAAGGGTATGTTTTAGCCATCCTGAGATGAACTGAAGCCTGTTGGCTAAGAAGTAGTGCTGAAAGTTAGGTAGTTCTAATCCTCCTTTATCCTTGGTCTTTTGTAGTGTTTTTAAGCTTATACGTGGGGGCTTATTTTTCCAAAGGAATTTGGACATATATGAATCTAGAGATCTGAACCAATCTTGCGGCGGTTTAGTTGGGATCATTGAGAATAAATAATTTATTTTTGGTAATACCATCATTTTTATAGCAGCAACCCTTCCCATGAGTGATATGGGTAGACATTTCCATCTAGCCAGATCACCTTCTACTTTCTTTAAAAGTGGGGTATGGTTTAATTTAGTTAGATCTGCAAGCTTGGGAGAAATATTAATACCTAAATATTTTATATTTCCCGATTGCAGTGGAGTAGAAGAGGAATTATGGAAGCAGCAATTAATAGGAAGGACTGTAGATTTTGACCAGTTAATTGAGTAATCTGATATTCTTGCAAAAGAGTTTATCAATTCAATCACCCCAGAGATATTGGTTTGTGAATTTTGGAGGAAGAGTAACACATCATCAGCGTAAAGGCTGATTTTATGTTCCACGTTCTTGCATTTTATGCCCTTAATTGCTGAATTCTGTCTAATTGCTGCTGCTAGTGGTTCGATAAAAATTGCAAACAGTGAAGGGGAGAGTGGGCATCCCTGCCTGGTGCCCCTCAGGAGACATAAGCTGGAGGATGTCTGGTCATTTGTTCTGACACAAGCTGTTGGGGAATTATATAATATTTTTAACCAGTTGATGAAAGAAGATCCAAAACCAAATTTGTGTAAAGTTGCAAATAGAAATTTCCAGTTAACTCTGTCAAACGCTTTTTCTGCATCTAAGGAAAATATTGTAGTTTCAAGGTTTTTACTGTATGAGTAGTCTATCAAATTAAGTAATCTACGTGTATTTGTTGATGAGTGCCTACCTTTTATGAAACCAGTTTGGTCAGGATGAATTAAGAGGGGGGTTATTTTCTCTAGTCTCTTCGAGAGAGCTTTGCAGATTATTTTGAGGTCTACATTAATAAGGGATATTGGACGATAGCTTGAGGGATATACAGGGTCTTTGCCTGGTTTTAGCAGGAGATTAATGTTTGCAGAATTCATATTTGATGGAAGTCTGCCCTTTTCTTTGATTTCTAACAACGTTCTGTAAAAAACTGGTGCTAGAATCGTCCAGAATTCTTTGTAGAATTCTGCAGGAAAGCCGTCTGGACCTGGAGCCTTATTATTGGACATACTTATCAGGGCTTCCTGGAGTTCACCTGATGTCAGTGGCGAATCCAGTGCCATTGCTTGAGCTTCTAATAATTTTGGGAGAGTTATGTTGTCTAAAAATTGATCAATTTCCTTTTTAGATGGGTTTATTTGTGGTGAATACAACGTTTTATAGAAATCCCTGAAAATGTTGTTTATTTGTTTCGGTTCATATATTGTGTTCCCAGATGAATCTTGAACAGCACATATAGTTGTTTTTTCTTTATTTATTTTTAGCTGGTTTGCTAGAAATTGACCGGATTTATTACTATGTTCATAATTTTGTAAGCGTAGTCTTTGTACTAAGAATTTTGTTTTTCTATCAATTATCTCATTTAATTCTAGTTTTGTTTTGCGTATTTTGTTCAATGTTTCCTGATCTTGGTGGAACGCGTAGGCTTCTTCTAGTGATTTGATGTTTTTTTCCAATTCCTGAATATTTTTGTTTTCTTTTTTCTTTTTATGTGATGAGAAAGAAATTATTTTACCTCTCATCACAGCTTTCCCTGCTTCCCATAAAACAGAAGCTGATGTTCCGGGAGTGTCATTAAAGTCTACATATGAAGTCCACTCTTTTTTAAAATATTTAATAAAGTCTTCATCTTTAAGCAGTGATGTATTAAATCTCCAGTTTTTACTTGGCATAGTATTATTCTTGTGCATTAGTGTTAAAGATACAGGAGCATGATCGCTGACAGCTATAGGGTGAATCTCAGTGTCTGAAATGTCACTCAGCAGTGAGCTGCTGACCAAAAAATAATCTAGACGAGAGTAGGAGTGATGAACATGTGAAAAAAAAGTATATTCCTTACTGGTGGGGTGAAGGGAGCGCCATGCATCGCAAAGACCAAAGTCGCTCATATACTGTTTGATTATATTTGTGGACTGCCAATTACGCTGAGTTCCTGCTGTATTGAGCCTATCCATTTCTTCATTCAGTCCAAGGTTGAGGTCGCCTCCAAGCACAAGTGTGCCATCTAAGTGTTCAGAGAGTGCACTGAAAAAACCGTGAAAGAATGAGGGATCATCAACATTTGGACCATATACACTTACAATACATAGCTTTTTATCAAGTATAGATAGTTTAATGATTAAGAATCTGCCCTCTGGATCTATAACTGTATCGAGTACTGTGAAATTAATTTTTTTATGGATTAAAATTGCTACTCCCCTTTGTCTAGAATTATAACAAGCTGAGAACACATTAGGAAACTCAGGTGTTTTAAGTTCATTTGAACCTCTAAGAGGTCTGTGGGTCTCTTGTAAAAGGACAACATCTGCCTGTAGTTTTTTGAGTTGGTTAAATATTTTTAACCTCTTTTCTCTGGAGCCAGCTCCATTTACATTCCATGTAACGAATCTTAGTGCACCCATAGATGTCTGTACATAACTAGGGGTGTACTCTGTGTGTGTCGCTTAGACAGGTGGAGAGAATACATCACTTGTTCATAAATAAGGAGAGGGAGAGAGAGAAAAAATGTGTGGCGAGATGCTCCCTGAGTCTGACTATGTGTTTGCATATTTACTAATATGAGTATGCTTGGCTTAAGTGTGTGTATCCTGTAGGTCTGTGTGCGCTGTCTGACTGATGTAAATGTGCTGCCGTTGAGCGCATGACTGTGCGTGATCGTGCAGTGAGTAAGTGTCGAAATAAATGATGTTGTTTGTGGATGAGTGTGGAAGTAGGTGATCGAAGCAGTGAAAGAAATAAAGAAAGAAACCAAGGACGAGGGTGAGCAGCATAAAAACAAGAGGGGGAAAAGAGAGAAGAAAAAAAAAACAAAAAAACAAAAACGAGAAGAGTGAAAAGAAAACGTAAACATTCCAATTAAATCACTGACGGAGAGTGACGGTGTTAATATTGCTATGAAATCACACTTAAGATGCGATTTGATACCGGTAAGTTGAACAGATGTTAATGCAGTGGTTCCCAAACTTTTTTTGCTGGGCCCCCCTTGTTTTACAAGAAAAATGTTCACGCCCCCCCTCATGCGCACGCGCGCGCGCGCGCACGAACACATCCTCCAACCACACACACCCATATTTTGCTCCATTGCGGTTTATTTCACACCTCAAACATTTAGTAAACAATTAAGCAAATAATTACAAGTAATCTGCAATAAATTACAGGTAGTAAGAAAATAAACTACTAACTCTTTTACGCTATGTCCACACCTACACGGGTATTTTTGAAAACGCAGCTGTTTCGTCCACACGTAAACGGCGTTTCGAATCACCGAGAATGGAGATTTTTTAAAACTCCTTTTTTGCGTTTACTGGACGAGGAATACAGAGTTGGTCATGCAATGTCAAAGGTATGTGCCTTTTTTCACGTCACGCTGTGTGCACGTTATTGTTTACATGAGATGAATTGCAGAATGGCAGGTAGAGACGAAATACTGTTAATCTGACTATCTGCAGGTTTTACACGCTTACATATAGTTACTGTCCCTCCATTTACAAAGGCAGAGGCGTCACGGTGTAATTATTTTACATGTAGTTGTTTTTTTCTGTGTAATAATATTCAACATTGCTATCAATACATTTTTCAAAAAATCCCTCTGCAAAATGGGTTCAAAAACATAAACAACTGTTGGACGCTGTTTGTCTGTGATTTGAACCGGGGAACAAATTGTGGCAGGATCAGCCTGATGTTATTTGTATCCCACTGTAACTTTACTGTATAAAGAGCAAACATCTCCAAAATGTCAAGAGTAGTTAGTCATTACAACAAGTGTTTGTGAACTACAAATCAAGAATGTGGGATACTGTTTGTCCGTGATTTAAACAGCCCAGCGCTGCTCCCAACAAAGGGAAAACCAATCCTGCAAGGAGACCTACCTCAGCACTTGTGCAGGTGAAACCAAAGGGAAGATATGCTTCACCATATTTTCTAGTCTTTGGCTTAGAATGAAGTTGGTTTGGAAACATATTCAGCTATGCTTCATCTCCTGCTTTGCCTTTGTGTGGGCGCCCGTGCTAGCAGTGTCCAAGCGTTGTTTTTTTTTTTTTTTCCCTTTTCATGCCGCGCCCCCCCTGCAATGGCTCTGCGCCCCCCCTAGGGGGCGGGCCCCACACTTTGGGAACGTCTGATGTAGTCGATCATTGTTATAGAATCACCACCAAAGAACTTGGTCTTCTTGTTAACGAGGTACTAAAAATTAAATGTTATATTCATTAGAGTGTATTTAACACTCTGAAATAACCAGGCACAGTAATGAAAGATAATCATCCTAATACTGAATACTCAAAGGTGTGGCCTACCTCATTTAAGTTGGCGAACTTTTCTTTCAGATCAGCTTCCAGTCCAGAGACATCCTCTCCATTCTTTCTACCTGTTGGGATCTTGTAGAAGTACGGTATCACCTGTAGAAAACAGCGATGTTAATATTCCTTGATGCATGCTCAATCATTCAGGTAAGTAAATCTCCAAAAGTTGATGCTGTTCATCTGGACGTAGCGTAGATGGAGATGTCAATATTATTATTTGGTGATGGTTGATAAACCCCCCAAAGCTCAAGATTTATATGCAAGTCTTTGTGTGACCTACTTTGGAAAAGTTCTCCAGCATCATTTTTTGCTGAGCCTTAGCAAAGGGAGAGGAAGGAAGCAGCTTCTTTTCAGGGTAAACTTCATCCAGGTATTCACAGGTGATGGATGACTCGTATATCACCTCACCAGCAGGTGTCTCAAGCGTTGGGACAAAACCTAATGGATTCTTTTTAAGGTACCACTCTGGTTTTTCTTTCAGGTGGATGTTTATGGTTTCGTACCTGAAACAAACAAACAACAACAACAACAAAAAACAGAAGGTTATGTGTGCATGTTGAAGTAGACATCTGATAGATTGAAGTACTATCATAATTTTTCATCTGTACAGTAAACTAGAATAAAGAGTAGCCTTACTTGATTCCTTTGGCTTTGAGCACAAGTCTGGCCCTCTGGGCAAAAGGGCAGAACCTCATGCTGTAAACCCTGATGTAGTCTTTAGGGACTGAGCCAGGGGCAGCGCTACCTAAGAGACACGAAAAAGATTCATCCATTAAAAAAAGTAACAAGGAGAGCAGGTGGCAGTATTTAAATGTATGCATTGTACTTCCCATTCAAAATTAAAGTCATATAGGGTTGTAATAATCCACCAGAAAAGCAATGCATTAAAATTACTTACAGAATCTACATAAATCACAGGTCGGTAGCGGATTGTGTAAAAACTTTTACCAATTAACCTTCAAGTAGAACAACCGTGGCAGAAAATACTCCACTATTACTGTAAAGCACAGTGAATTTAAAGTAATTTTATACTTGCAAGTTTGGATCAGGTTGTTGTATTGTCAATTCAAGGGTTTGATTGTTTTTGTCTTATTTACACTTTACTTAACATCCTAAACTTTATGGAACTGATCTTAAACCAGCATCACAAATATCTTTGTTTGAATACAGTGAATTTTGCAGTTTTATTTATGCCTGTACTTGTAAGTGTAAACGCTTACCCCGTTAACAGCGTCTTCTTCAATGACTGTGAAACGTACGGATTAGCTTTTACCTTTCTCTCAGCGCACACGGCTTTATAAAGCTCTGACATGCTTTGGGCCGTCATCACTAGATACTGTTTGAGTCGCTATGGCAACACGAGGGACGGCAGCCGCGGAGGTACAAACAAGTAACGGGAGGGAAATTTTAACGTAAGGCGCATTTTTGATAGAAGATGAACGTTAATATATTAAAGAAATACAATAAATTAACGTGTAGGTTTGCGTCTCAGTAACCAATTACAGTATGTAACAACAACAAAAAAAAAGATAATGGGTGAATGTGAGTGGAATTAAAAGAAAAAAACTTTAAAATCATAAAAATAATAGAAAATGGCTAATTAACAAGAAATAAACATTCTAAGAGAAAATAATATTTCCAATTTATTAGTTTCAATTTTAAATTCAGGAGAACACAAATTCAAATTTAAGAGAAACTAAACGTTTTAAGAAGAAATATCAATGGCAAAACATTTAATTACAGCTTTTATCTTTATGATCAGATAGTGAAATGTAAAAGAAAATAAATTGTTTTAGGAAACAAAATGGATGCATTTACAAGAACACAAATTAATAAAAGTCAATAGTCAAAAAGAATTGAAACAAACTTTGAGCATTAGTCTATTTTTTGTATTTTAAAATATGAAATATATTGCGATAAAACTTTAAAAAATTAATCCTTTAAAGGATTGTCCTCAGTTTGTCTTTAAGTCAGTGTTCTGTGGTTTTTAAGAAGCTACATGAAATATTTTAAAATCATCACTGAATATAATGTATAATCTAAATTATTTGCATTATTTTGCTAGACAGTATTTTTGAGCAATTCCAGTTATTTCATATATTGCTACCCCCCCAAAAACCCATCTCCATAGAGACTGTGTCTGCTTCCAAAAAGACAAAAAACAAACTAAAAACCAGCAACAAACAACTTAAACATTTACAAAGAAAGAACAATACAGTATCCACATCTGAACCAAAGAGTAAAACAGTGAAATGTGGATTATTAAATATTAGGTCTCTCTCCTCCAAGTCTCTGTTAGTACATGACTTAATAATTGATCAACAAATTGATTTACTCTGCCTTACAGAAACCTGGTTGCAGCAGGATGATTATGTTAGTTTAAATGAATCAACACCCCCGAGTCACTCTAACTACCAGAAATCTCGAAGCACAGGTCGAGGGGGCGGTGTCGCAGCAATTTTTCACACCAGTCTATTAATTAATGAAAGACCAAGACAGACTTTTAATTCATTTGAAAGCCTGATGCTTAACATTGTCCACCCCAGCTGTGAAACTCAGAAACCAGTCTTACTTGTTATCATCTATCGTCCACCTGGGCCTTACACAGAGTTTCTGTCTGATTTCTCAGACTTTATATCTAATTTAGTTCTGAGCTCAGATAAAATAATTATTGTGGGTGATTTTAACATCCATGTTGATGCTAAAAATGACAGCCTCAACATGGCATTTAATCTGTTGTTAGACTCAATTGGTTTCTCTCAAAATGTAAAAGAACCCACCCACCACTTTAATCACACTCTAGATCTTGTTTTAACATATGGCATAGAAACTGAACATTTAACAGTGTTTCCTGAAAACCCTCTCCTGTCTGATCATTTCTTGATAACATTTACATTTACAATAATTGATTACGCAACAGTGGAGAGTGGACTTTATCAAAGTAGATGTCTTTCTGAAAGCGCTGTAACTAAGTTTAAGAATATAATTCAGCCACTGTTATCATCGTCAATGCCCTGTACCAACACAGAGCAGAGCAGCTATCTGAACGCTACCCCAACAGAGGTCGATTATCTTGTTAATAATTTCACCTCCTCACTACGTACGACTCTGGATACTGTAGCTCCAGTGAAAACTAAGGTCTCTAATCAGAAGTACCTGACCCCGTGGTATAATTCTCAAACACGTACCCTAAAGCAGATGACTCGTAATCTGGAGAGGAAATGGCGTGTCACAAATTTAGAGGATCATCATTTAGCCTGGAGAAATAGTTTGTTGCTTTATAAGAAAGCCCTCCGCAAAGCCAGAACAGCTTACTACTCATCACTGATTGAAGAAAATAAGAACAACCCCAGGTTTCTCTTCAGCACTGTAGCCAGGCTGACAAAAAGTCAGAGCTCTTTTGAGCCAACCATCCCTTTAACGTTAACTAGTGATGACTTCATGAACTTCTTCACAAATAAAATTTTTATCATTAGAGAAAAAATTACCAATAATCATCCCACAGATGTAATATTATCTACAGCTACTCTGAGTTCCATTGATGTTAAGTTAGACTCTTTTTCTCCAATCGATCTTTCTGAGTTAACTTCAATAATTACTTCCTCCAAACCATCAACGTGTCTTTTAGACCCCATTCCTACAAAACTGCTCAAAGAAGTCCTGCCATTGATTAATTCTTCGATCTTATATATGATCAACCTATCTCTAATAATCGGCTATGTACCACAGGCCTTCAAGGTGGCTGCAGTTAAACCCTTGCTCAAAAAGCCATCTCTAGACCCAGCAGTCTTAGCTAATTATAGGCCAATCTCCAACCTTCCTTTCATATCAAAAATCCTTGAGAGAGTAGTTGTCAAACAGCTAACAGATCATCTGCAGAGGAATGGTTTATTTGAAGAGTTTCAGTCAGGTTTCAGAGCTCATCACAGCACAGAAACAGCTTTAGTGAAGGTTACAAATGATCTTCTTATGGCCTCTGACAGTGGACTCATCTCTGTGCTTGTCCTTCTTGACCTTAGTGCAGCATTCGATACTGTTGACCATAATATCCTATTAGAGCGATTAGAACATGCTGTAGGTATTACAGGTATTGCACTGCAGTGGTTTGTATCATATCTATCTAATAGACTCCAATTTGTGCATGTAAATGGAGAGTCCTCTTCACACACTGAGGTTAATTATGGAGTTCCACAGGGTTCAGTGCTAGGACCAATTCTGTTTACATTATACATGCTTCCCCTAGGCAGCATCATTAGAAGACATAGCATACATTTTCACTGCTATGCAGATGACACCCAGCTCTATCTGTCCATGAAGCCAGATAACACACACCAATTAGTTAAACTGCAGGAATGTCTTAAAGACATAAAGACTTGGATGGCCACTAACTTTCTGCTTCTTAACTCAGATAAAACTGAGGTCATTGTACTCGGCGCTGAAAAGCTTAGAAATATGGTATCTAACCAGATTCTTACTCTGGATGGCATTACCTTGGCCTCCAGTAACACTGTGAGGAACCTTGGAGTCATTTTTGACCAGGATATGTCCTTCAACGCACATATTAAACAAATATGTAAGACTGCGTTCTTCCATTTGCGCAACATCTCTAAAATTAGAAATATCCTGTCTCAGAGTGACGCTGAAAAACTAGTTCATGCATTTATTACTTCCAGGCTGGACTACTGCAATTCATTATTATCAGGATGTCCAAAAAACTCACTGAAAAGCCTTCAGTTAATCCAAAATGCTGCAGCAAGAGTACTGACAGGGACTAGAAAGAGAGAGCATATTTCTCCTGTTTTGGCTTCCCTTCATTGGCTTCCTGTTAAATCCAGAATTGAATTCAAAATCCTGCTCCTCACATACAAGGTCTTAAATAATCAGGCCCCATCTTATCTTAATGACCTTGTAGTACCATATTACCCTATTAGAGCACTTCGCTCCCGCTCTGCAGGCCTACTTGTTGTTCCTAGAGTATTTAAAAGTAGAATGGGAGGGAGAGCCTTCAGTTTTCAGGCCCCTCTTCTGTGGAACCAGCTTCCAGTTTGGATTCGGGAGACAGACACTATCTCTACTTTTAAGATTAGGCTTAAAACGTTCCTTTTTGCTAAAGCATATAGTTAGGGCTGGACCAGGTGACCCTGAATCCTCCCTTAGTTATGCTGCAATAGATGTAGGCTGCCGGGGGATACCCATGATGCATTGAGTTTTTCCTTTCCAGTCACCTTTCTCACTCACTATGTGTTAATAGACCTCTCTGCATTGAATCATACCTGTTATTAATCTCTGTCTCTCTTCCACAGCATGTCTTTTATCCTGTCTTCCTTCTCTCACCCCAACCGGTCGCAGCAGATGGCCGCCCCTCCCTGAGCCTGGTTCTGCCGGAGGTTTCTTCCTGTTAAAAGGGAGTTTTTCCTTCCCACTGTCGCCAAAGTGCTTGCTCATAGGGGGTCATATGATTGTTGGGCTCTTCTCTGTATCTATGAAGCGCCTTGAGGCGACATTTGTTGTGATTTGGCGCTATATAAATAAAATTGAATTGAATTGAATTGAATTGAATTGAATTAACGGCTGTCTAAATGACTCGGGTAAAGTTTGTAGCATGTGTGCTTGTTGTTTTTGTCTGCTTCCACTTGTCTTTGCACTAGGATGATGTCGGCATAAATGTGCAGTCATATTCATTGTGTTCTCACTAGTGCTGTCAGCGTTAGTTAACACCACACCATGGCAAATCTCCGTTAATGAGTTACCGCGGATCGCCCCGTGCGTGGGGCTGGACAGCGTCAACACGTTAACAAGCAAACTGCGCTAACACACTAGTTCCCACCAATGTAACTGAACATTGCGTGGCACATCCGACATACTGTTTTACTTTTGTCCATGACGCGCTTACCTTCAGGGTCATACGTCACATGAAGACCAAAATAGTTCCAAAGGCGAGATCTGAATGAGGGTGGGGGAGGTTCAATTTGCCATGTTGCAACGAGCATTGCTTCTGTCTTGCTAGCTTGCGCTGCGCTTGGTGGATCTGCGCTCGACAGTGCAGCCTAGGCGGAGTAGTCGAACGCAGATCCTCTGAGCTCTCAACACAGACAGCATCGTCAGAAGAAAAGTTGATCAAAGAAATTAAAAATTTTGTATCGTTCGATACATATGCGTACTGAACCGAAAGCACTGTATCGAACGGTTCAATTTCGATAAGAGTATCGTTGCACCCCTAATATATATATATATATATATTAGGGGTGCAACGATACACAAAATTCACGGTTCGGTTCAGTTCGATACTTTGGTGTCACGGTTCGATATTTTTTTTGATACAAAAAAATGTTCATGCCTTTTTAATTTGTCAGTTATTAAAATTATAAATATATATTTTAACTCAAAAGTACAGTTTTTAAATTTAATGTTGCTGAAACAACAAAGTAATAAAAAAAAGAAATCTATCTGATCGAGGAATCACTCATCTTTGGAAAAGAGAGTTTATTACAGAGAAATGGCTCTTTCCAAAATAAAAGCTATACTATACGCTTCTTCTGGGCTATATTCTCAGCAGCATATTAAACATATCAGGTCCCCATAAGGAGAATCATGTGCTAACGGCTGTCTAAATGACTCGGGTAAAGTTTGTAGCATGCGTGCTTGTTGTTTTTGTCTGCTTCCACTCTTCTTTGCACTAGGATGATGTCGGCGTAAATGTGCAGTCATATTCGTTGTGTTCCCACTAGTGCTGTCAATATTAATCTAGTTGAAATAACGTTAACGCCACAACACGGCAAATCTCCGTTAACAAGCTACCGCGGATTGCCCCGTGCGTGGGGCTGGACAGCCGACACGTTAACGAGCAAACTGCGCTAATGCACTAGTTCCCACCAATGTAATTGAGCATTGTGTGGCACATCCAACATACTGTTTTACTTTTGTCCATGACGCGCTTACCTTCAGGGTCATACGTCACATGAAGACCAAAATAGTTCCAAAGGCGAGATCTGAATGAGGGTGGGGGAGGTTCAATTTGCCATGTTGCAACGAGCATTGCTTCTGTCTTGCTAGCTTGCGCTGCGCTCGGTGGATCTGCGCTCGACAGTGCAGCCTAGGCGGAGTAGTCGAACGCAGATCCTCTGAGCTCTCAACACAGACAGCATCGTCAGAAGAAAAGTTGATCAAAGAAATTAAAAATTTTGTATCGTTCGATACATATGCGTACTGAACCGAAAGCACTGTATCGAACGGTTCAATTTCGATAAGAGTATTGTTGCACCCCTAATATATATATATATATATATTAGGGGTGCAACGATACACAAAATTCACGGTTCGGTTCAGTTCGATACTTTGGTGTCACGGTTCGATATTTTTTTTGATACAAAAAAATGTTCATGCCTTTTTAATTTGTCAGTTATTAAAATTATAAATATATATTTTAACTCAAAAGTACAGTTTTTAAATTTAATGTTGCTGAAACAACAAAGTAATAAAAAAAAGAAATCTATCTGATCGAGGAATCACTCATCTTTGGAAAAGAGAGTTTATTACAGAGAAATGGCTCTTTCCAAAATAAAAGCTATACTATACGCTTCTTCTGGGCTATATTCTCAGCAGCATATTAAACATATCAGGTCCCCATAAGGAGAATCATGTGCTAACGGCTGTCTAAATGACTCGGGTAAAGTTTGTAGCATGCGTGCTTGTTGTTTTTGTCTGCTTCCACTCTTCTTTGCACTAGGATGATGTCGGCGTAAATGTGCAGTCATATTCGTTGTGTTCCCACTAGTGCTGTCAATATTAATCTAGTTGAAATAACGTTAACGCCACAACACGGCAAATCTCCGTTAACGAGCTACCGCGGATTGCCCCGTGCGTGGGGCTGGACAGCCGACACGTTAACGAGCAAACTGCGCTAATGCACTAGTTCCCACCAATGTAATTGAGCATTGTGTGGCACATCCGACATACTGTTTTACTTTAGTCCATGACGCGCTTACCTTCAGGATCACACATCACATGAAAACCAAAATAGTTCCAAACGCCAGATCTGAATTAGGGTGGGGGAGGTTCAATTTGCCATGTTGCAATGAGAGCTTAACTTCTGTCTAGCTAGCTTGCCCTGCGCACAGTGAATCTGGGTTCGACTACTCCGCCTAGTCTGCACTCTCGAGCGCAGATCCACTGAGCGCTCAACACAGACACCATCATCAGAAGGAAAGTTGATAAAATAAATTTAAAAATTTGTATTGTTTGATACATATGCGAACCGAAAGCACTATATCGAGCGGTTCAATATCGATACGAGTATTGTTGCACCCCTAATATAAATAAATAAATATATATATATATATATATATATATATATATATATATATCCATCCATCCACGAATACATCACAAAGATATTCTGCTATCATCTTGTGATGCCTAGTCGACTGAAACTAAAATAATTTAATGCCTTAATTATAACTAAAACTAAATCCTAATTTGCTGTCAAATTCAACCTAAACCAGCCTGAAGCCTGAACTCACACACTGGGTACATTACTTTATCCTTCATTACTTCAGCTCATTATTATTATTTATTACTGAGACAGACACATTATTTATCATCTAATAATAACTTATGAACGTCTGCGTTTCCTTATACCAAAATATTCAATGTTCTGCTGTGTTAAGACCCTGAAATATTTTGATCAAGTTAATAAAATCATGGATTTCATTCATTTAATCATTAAACACAAAGGGAGGGTAATAAAGACAATGCTTGTTGGTTGCAATTCTACCTTGTAATTCTGTGGGGCTGTGGTTTCTTGATAATGGTAATAAGATCATAACACTAACCAGGAAACCCAGTCTATTGTTCCTTATGTTGCTTAAAAATTCAATTCATAGACCAAACCCTTGGGAGAAAAACTAAATAATTATTCATTGTTTTAAAGAATCTTATGCTGCTTTATGATCGATTAATGATTAAACATTTAACTCCATATTTTAAATTTCCATAAATTTGTATTTGTATTAATTTATAATTAGGTCAACTGTGATCATTTTGAGTAATTAGAGGAACTTTAACATGCAGTATTTAATAAACATCCTCCTAATAAGTAAGCTATTTGTTCTGTGGTATTATTAGAAACTATTTCAGTTCAAAAGTTACCTTAGAGATATTGTTACTCCTGGACATTCTTGGCTTTGAATATCTACTATGACCTTAACTTATCTAATCAAGTAATCAACAAAGTTATGTACAATCACTTAACATACCCACATAGCAAAATTGGTATGGCCCGATCTGGGCCACACAATGTGCTTACACTAAAGGACCGTCATTCTTTGCGGAATGTGGGCCATATGTAAGCACATTGTGTGGGCCAGATCGGGCCATACCAATTTTGCTATGTGGGTATGTTAAGTGATTGTACATAACTTTGTTGATTACTTGATGACACCAGTCAGTCATAAGTGCCAGCTTGATGCCAGATCTGGGCCACATACACCAAACCACAATCGGACCAGATGTGGGATGCCATCACTAGACAGTGCCATCTATGCCAGGCCTGGCCCATATCTGGATATCTGACATATGTCTTATCATGCCAGAAGTCAGGCAGGAGTGCCGGCTTGATACCGGATCCGGGCCAGACCTGCTTGCTATGTGGGTACTGTGGTATGCACATTGTAATATTGTATATGTAATAACACTTATGGCTTACTTATTACTTACTTGTCTTATTAATTAACAATATGAGTTAGTGTAAAATGTCTTTTTTTTTAACCATTTCCAGATGTTTCCAGGATTTTAAACATAATTAGTTAAACTGAAACTGTGATAGGGCCATGCTATTATAGCAGACGTTCCCAAAGTGTGGGGCCCGCCCCCTAGGGGGGGCGCAGAGCCATTGCAGGGGGGGCGCGGCATGAAAAGGGAAAAAAAAAAAAAAACAACGCTTGGACACTGCTAGCACGGGCGCCCACACAAAGGCAAAGCAGGAGATGAAGCATAGCTGAATATGTTTCCAAACCAACTTCATTCTAAGCCAAAGACTAGAAAATATGGTGAAGCATATCTTCCCTTTGGTTTCACCTGCACAAGTGCTGAGGTAGGTCTCCTTGCAGGATTGGTTTTCCCTTTGTTGGGAGCAGCGCTGGGCTGTTTAAATCATGGACAAACAGTATCCCACATTCTTGATTTGTAGTTCACAAACACTTGTTGTAATGACTAACTACTCTTGACATTTTGGAGATGTTTGCTCTTTATACAGTAAAGTTACAGTGGGATACAAATAACATCAGGCTGATCCTGCCACAATTTGTTCCCCGGTTCAAATCACAGACAAACAGCGTCCAACAGTTGTTTATGTTTTTGAACCCATTTTGCAGAGGGATTTTTTGAAAAATGTATTGATAGCAATGTTGAATATTATTACACAGAAAAAAACAACTACATGTAAAATAATTACACCGTGACGCCTCTGCCTTTGTAAATGGAGGGACAGTAACTATATGTAAGCGTGTAAAACCTGCAGATAGTCAGATTAACAGTATTTCGTCTCTACCTGCCATTCTGCAATTCATCTCATGTAAACAATAACGTGCACACAGCGTGACGTGAAAAAAGGCACATACCTTTGACATTGCATGACCAACTCTGTATTCCTCGTCCAGTAAACGCAAAAAAGGAGTTTTAAAAAATCTCCATTCTCGGTGATTCGAAACGCCGTTTACGTGTGGACGAAACAGCTGCGTTTTCAAAAATACCCGTGTAGGTGTGGACATAGCGTAAAAGAGTTAGTAGTTTATTTTCTTACTACCTGTAATTTATTGCAGATTACTTGTAATTATTTGCTTAATTGTTTACTAAATGTTTGAGGTGTGAAATAAACCGCAATGGAGCAAAATATGGGTGTGTGTGGTTGGAGGATGTGTTCGTGCGCGCGCGCGCGCGTGCGCATGAGGGGGGGCGCGAACATTTTTCTTGTAAAACAAGGGGGGCCCAGCAAAAAAAGTTTGGGAACCACTGGACTACATGATGTGGCCGTGGTTTGAGAGGGCGGAGGCGTATCAGTTCAAACAGTAAGTTAGAATAAATAATAGCTTTTCCAAATGTTGCTGTTTCTTACAGACAAACAGTGAAAGTTTAACTCTTTTGTGTGGACCTTAACTCAACTAGAGATGTGCCAGTAACCAATCTAGATCAGGCTTTAACTATTTTCACCCCAGAAAACTGGTGCTTGTGGCAAAAATTAACTGTGCAACGTTGGGATCACTGTACTTACTGGCTTTAGCATATGCTAATGCAAGACACAGCAATTCACAGAAGCAGCCTGAAGACTCTGTCTGCTGCTTTCTACATAATCTACATAAACGTTTGCTACATAAATTATCTTTGGTTCTCAAGACTATGGAAATGTCGACTGATTTTCAAGGCAAAAAGGCAGAGCTGGTTCTACAGTAGTGGAAAACAGATATGTGTTTTTACAGCCTCAGAAAGATTTTTCAGATTCCCAGTTTGGCTGTTTTTACTTAAATCAAAATAAAAAGTAATTTAAGGTCTAATGTGTGAAGAAAATTCTAAGACTTTTAAGACTTCATTAACGTAAAGTAACAGTTTAACATCAAAATCGTGTTTTTCCTCCCTTGTAACACTGATTATCTGTATATATCTATATTTATTACCTGTGTGCTGAAGTATTTACATTTCACTTCGTTACTGAAACTATTACAAACAAATGGGTGTTCAAATTTACTTGTATTTAAATGGCTCTACCCTTTGTCTTATTAGGTTTTTGGATGGCACACCTGAGCTGAAGAAGTGGACAGAACTCATGTTGCAGGACTCGGCTGTCAAAGCCCTCATGTTCAGCCCAGACGCCCACAAGGCCTTCTTCAAGACCTTCCTTGATGGAAACCCAGACTTTGACTATGGCCTGTAGGAAGTTATTGATGAGAGTATCAAACAAAACCTTCAGCCTTCCTTTAATGTTACTGTGTTACTTTTATGTTATTGTGAAGAGCGATAGTGACTGAGTTTTCAATAAATTTGTCCATGAAATAACTGTCTTCATTCAGATTTTTCTAGTTGTGCTTTAAGACACATAAAAATCAACACAGTTTCCCATTTCATGGTCTCATTTAATAACCTAGATCTCCCTTTCCAAAACTTTGACATCAACACATTAAAAAAACATCACAAGCAAAATGATGAAAGCAAGCTCAAACAAGCAGTCAAAGATGCATACAGTAATACAATCTTTAATAGCTGCCATCAGATCTGCAACAGATACAATGATACATAAAATACAGTTATACAAAGAATGGTTATTTACTATTTTTCATTTGTGTAGATTTTCCTGCATCTTTTTAAAATATTTGATTGTTTTAGGCTACTCCATGCAGACGAATGCAAACATGTGGGGAAAATGTGTCACCTGAACCTCCTGAAGTTGGAACTGAAGTAAATAACCCCATAGCAGCACAAACACCTCACACTGAACATGGTGGTTGAGGGGGTGATGATTAAGGCTTGTTTTGTTTTGCAGAGGAGCATGAACACCTCTGCATAGCAAAGTATTCTAGAGTCAAATGTGAGGACATCTGTTTGACAGCTAACATTTGGTCCAAAGTGCAACAGGACAATAAACCTAAGCACAGCAGCAAATCTACAACAGAATGGCTGTAAAATAAAAGACTCAAGGTGCTTCATGGGCTGAGGTCCAGACACCAAACTGCCTGAAGTGCTGTACTCCTTCAGAGAGCTGTACATAAACAAATGACCCAATTAACGGAAACAAAGCTGCAGAGACGAGTGGGAGAACATTCCTCTACATGTGAGACACTAATAAAGTCATCATAAAACCATTGCTTTAAATTACTGCTGCCAAAGTTGGGAACTTTATTTGTCATATGACAGTCTGTATGAGCAACATAGTTTAAACTTCCACGGCGGCTCCTTTGAAGAGAAGAAAAGAAACACGTCTTTACCAGCCTTCTGAGACAACGGTGGGCGTGTCAAACTGAGTCGACACGCCCACCGCGGAACTAGAGCGTAAAATATAAACTTTAGCTCCGTCCTTTACAATCTGTTTCTAATCATTCGTTACTTCAAGCGCCAACATGTCTGCTGAAAAGTGTCTCGCTAAAGGTAAGAAATAAAGTATTACTCTGTTAACTGAAGGCTGCTTATCGATGTGAAATGCAATAGTTTTATTCCTCCGATTCGATCTGTGTTAAGGATTTAGCTTCGTTTTTGCAAAATTATGCTTTAGTCCTATGAAACCTCTTCGTGCCGATTTGAAGCGCCAAACGGTCCAGATGATTATTAATTTATAAACGTTTATAAACGAAACTCTTTATGCCTGAACCAATTTGTCTGAACAAACAGCGACTCATTACTGCCCTGTAATCAAATAGAAATGATAAATTCACTGTAAGTTTGAAAATAAAGGTGTTTGTAAAGTCAGTTAATGCCGTTTCCATAAAGCTTGGGATGTTGTGTAAAAATACTACGAAGACAAAATGCTGATGTGGAAGCACAACATAACCCAAACTGTCAGCTATAAAATTACTCTGAAAATTATACTACTGTACAAAATAGATTTTTTTCTTTTTTTTTACTTTAGTAAAGGTTTAACAGGAGAAAAGTCTTTACGTAACCCCTCTTCAGGTTTCCCTACTGACCAGTCTTTTAATGGGAGAAACATTTCTGTATCCCTCAGGTAGCGCTGCCCCTGGCCCAGTCCCTAAAGACTACATCAGGGTTTACAGCATGAGGTTCTGCCCTTTTGCCCAAAGGACCAGACTAGTGCTCAAAGCCAAAGGAATCAAGTAAGGCTACTCTTTATTCTAGTTTGCTGTAGAAATGAAAAATCATCACAGTCATTCAACCTGTGCTTAAACATGCACACATAACCTGCTTTTTTGTTTTCAGATACGAAACCATAAATGTCCACTTGAAAGAAAAACTCGATTGGTACCTTAAGAAGAATCAATTTGGTCTTGTCCCAACGCTTGAGACACCTGCTGGTGAGGTGATATACGAGTCACCCATCACCTGTGAATACCTCGATGAAGTTTACCCTGAAAAGAAGCTGCTTCTCTCCTCTCCCTTTGCTAAGGCTCAGCAAAAGATGATGCTGGAGCACTTTTCCAAAGTAGGTCACACAAAAACTTGCATATAAACCTTAACGTTTTGTTTTTTGTTAACCACCACCAAATAATAATATTAATGTCACTGTTACCTACAGGTGATACCGTACTTCTACAAGATCCCAATGGATAAAAAGAAGGGAGAGGATGTCTCCGGACTGGAAGCTGAACTGAAAGAAAAGTTTGCCAAGTTAAACGAGGTAGGGCACACCTTTGAGGCCTCTGGTTCCTTTATCCATTAACCCAACATATGAGGTGATACACTGTGTGTGAATGAGTGTGTGCCTGTGAATCACAGTCATTGATCAAAGGTTGTTTTTATTAAAACAATTAAGTTTATCTTTCCTGACAGTGCCTGGTTATTCCAGTTAATTACAACTCTAATGAATGTAACATTCAATTTCTAGGACCTCGTTAACAAGAAGACCAAGTTCTTTGGTGGCGATTCTATAACAATGATCGACTACATGATGTGGCCGTGGTTTGAGAGGGTAGAAGCGTATCAGGTCAAACAGTAAGTAATAATCTTTACAGATATTTAACTTATAGAAAATTGTAAAAAAAAATTTTAAAAAAAAGCTCAACTGTGGGGAGCCTAAGTATATTATTTACTAGAAATGTTACAAAAGTTAGAAATGTTTTTTGTAGAGATGGCACGATACCACTTTTTAATGTCCGATACCTATATCATAAATTTGGATATCTGCCGATACCGATATGAATCTGATATAGTGTGTTTTTTAATCAATAAAAATGTTTGTTAATATCTTGCTGCTTTTTGCATAAGTTCATACTCAAGTTACAAAAAAACAAACACTAAAGCTATTCTGTTATATTCGTATGCAAAAAATACACTGCACCCAAAATATTTCATAGTTCAGCAATACTGATCAATCTAATAAACTTAAACCTACTCCATCCTCCCTATTCTGGTATTTTAAAGAGTAAGCAACCTAACTAATAGGGTTGCAAACTCCCAGCAAAAAAAAAAAAAAAAGGGAAGGGAACCCCCCCACCTTATGATGCTTAATCGACGTAATCAACTTTAATTTGATGCAGTGTGGGAAAAAATGCACAGAAATCAATTATTTTTCAAGAATAATTAAATAGATTCAACATCTTTCTTCAACAGAATTGCAGACTGTACCTTCCCAAAGGAAAAAGTACCATAGCTTACTAGGGTATATTAGACTTAATAGTTACTATATACAGTAATAGACTTCTATACATTTTTCATCAGATTAAAACTTTGGGTGTAAGATTCGGATAATTATTTAATAAAAGCTAGACATTTTAAATGAGAATAAGAAAGAAAAGTATGTCTTTGAGCCCCCCTTTTCCCTGTTAATGCCCTATCGGCCCCCCTGGCTAAACTTTGCTAGATCCACCCCTGCACAGTTACCAGCTGTCAGCTACTTAGAAAAGGATCCTGGTGTAGAAAGTAATAACAACAGCTTATCAAGCTTAAGGGTCACTCACATATCTTCTGTACGGTGTTTTATAATCCCAAACCTTCACAATCTATTGGAAATGTTCTGAAATGCATGATGCATCTGCACCACTGCAACTGACCTATTTGTCACATCAAGTCGGTAACAAAGGACACTTTCTGCAGAAGCAGTGATTCTCCCGACATTTCTGCATTTTCTACACTTCATTTAAGAACTATGGAAATATGGAAACACACAAAGGAAATGTGTATAGAAGAAGTTTTGTTGTTCAGTTACTGCCTAATTACACACAAGTTCACACAGATATATATGAAGTTGGACACTGATTTGAAACATTTCTCTATTTAAAGGTCCTCCTAAGGTCCTTCTTCTCTGTTATTTTCCCTCTTGTATGTGCTGTCACATTAAACATGACCAACGTTACAGAGAATGGAGTCTGTTGGAGTTTTCTCTTTATTCTTTTTTTGGGGGGTTCAAAAACTTTTTAGGTAGTCAAACTAAAGTCTCAGGCTTCAGGCTGCTCTAAATGTTCTGTTTCAAGAGTTCTTTTCTAGTCTTGGCTCTTTATGATGTCAGTGAGGGTGGTCAGCTAACTCTGACACACAGCTTTGACTGTATCCACTAGAGGTGGATCGATTGCTTGTATTGGTATTGGATTAATGCTAGTGCAGTAGGATCAATACTTTTCTATCCTCAGTATATAGCCCACTGAATTGTGTTAAATATTTTCTTTATTTTCCCTTACTTTACTCGTTACTTGAAAAAGTAATCGGATTGTTGTAATCCGATTACTTGAGAAAAAGTAATCGGATTGTTGTAATCCGATTACTTGAGAAAAAGTAATCGGATTACTGTAATCCGATTACTTGAGAAAAAGTAATCAGATTTTTCTCAGATTACTTGAGAAAAAGTAATCGGATTACTGTAATCGGATTACTGTAATCTGATTACCTGAGAAAAAGTAATCGGATTACTGTAATCCGATTACCTTTTCTCAAGTAATCGGATTACAGTAATCCGATTACTTTTTCTCAAGTAATCGGATTACTGTAATCCGATTACTTGAGAAAAGTAATACTAAATATCATTAGTATTGGCAATACTGGCCTCGTATTTACTCCGTATAGTATCAATACCAGAATTTGCAGTATCCACAGCAATCCTCCCACCTGCTGCTCAAATCATCTGTTTTTGAGGGGCAACCAATCAGGTAAGCGGAAGTGACGGTCAAGGTAAGCGATTCATGTTGTAACTGACGTCAGACGCCGGAGATTTTGGCGGAAAATTAAAGCAAATGGTAGTTTAGATTTGAACAAATTTCTTTAAGCTTCAGTATTACCAAATACACTTATCAATTGTCTCATAACTAACAATATTTGTCTAAATAATCTCCAACACCCTGGAGAACAACAGGGAGAGTTTAGAGGCTCTCCAAGATTATATTGATCAGTGCTTTCAGGATCTCGTGATGAAGAAGGCCCAGAGTGCTGCTTCCCCGGCCAAATCTGAGACGCCGTCGTCGAAAAGACAACGCCCGGCAGATTCCCCCGGCACAACATCGCCAGCTGGCAAAGATATTGCCGACATACTGGAGTCAATCGACAAGCGATTGTCCAGTTTCGACGCAAGGCTGTCCCTGGTGGAGATTCTTCACCGGGAATTTAAATGCTTGCGAGAATCCCTGGAGTTCAGCCAGCAGCAAGTGGAAACGCTCGCTGCTGAAAATGCCACGCTAAGGGAGTCGGTGAAATCTCTCACAGAAAATGTTACTCAGCTCAATAGAGAAAATAAAAAAAATAAAAGAAACGGTTATTGATCTACAAGCTCGTAGCATGCGTGATAATCTAGTATTTTCTGGTATTCCAGAAGCCGCTGGAGAGGACGCGGAGACCACGGTAAAAAGCTTCATCCAAACCCACCTGAAGCTGCCGGAGGACACGGTGAAGAACATCGTTTTCGATAGGGTGCATCGCCTCGGCCCCATTCGAGCTACGGCCGGGAGACCACGTCCTATCGTGGCCAAATTCGGCCACTTCAAACAAAAGCAACATGTGAAAAGCCGCGGCAGGGAATTAAAAGGAACGGACTTCAGCGTGAACGATCAGTTCCCCAAAGAGATCCTGGAACGACGCAGGGTCCTCTTCCCAATTCGACGCGGCTTCATCCAGAAAGGCTCCCGCGCTGTCATCGCTGTGGACCGGCTGTACGTGGACGGACAGCTCCACCGCGACCCCAACATCACTCCGTGGCTGTATTAACTTCAGACCAGATAAGAATCCGCTACACCCTTTCCCTATCCACTCACACTAACTTGCATTAACACAGACGTTCCCAAAGTGTGGGGCCCGCCCCCTAGGGGGGGCGCAGAGCCATTGCAGGGGGGGCGCGGCATGAAAAGGGAAAAAAAAAAAAAAACAACGCTTGGACACTGCTAGCACGGGCGCCCACACAAAGGCAAAGCAGGAGATGAAGCATAGCTGAATATGTTTCCAAACCAACTTCATTCTAAGCCAAAGACTAGAAAATATGGTGAAGCATATCTTCCCTTTGGTTTCACCTGCACAAGTGCTGAGGTAGGTCTCCTTGCAGGATTGGTTTTCCCTTTGTTGGGAGCAGCGCTGGGCTGTTTAAATCACGGACAAACAGTATCCCACATTCTTGATTTGTAGTTCACAAACACTTGTTGTAATGACTAACTACTCTTGACATTTTGGAGATGTTTGCTCTTTATACAGTAAAGTTACAGTGGGATACAAATAACATCAGGCTGATCCTGCCACAATTTGTTCCCCGGTTCAAATCACAGACAAACAGCGTCCAACAGTTGTTTATGTTTTTGAACCCATTTTGCAGAGGGATTTTTTGAAAAATGTATTGATAGCAATGTTGAATATTATTACACAGAAAAAAACAACTACATGTAAAATAATTACACCGTGACGCCTCTGCCTTTGTAAATGGAGGGACAGTAACTATATGTAAGCGTGTAAAACCTGCAGATAGTCAGATTAACAGTATTTCGTCTCTACCTGCCATTCTGCAATTCATCTCATGTAAACAATAACATGCACACAGCGTGACGTGAAAAAAGGCACATACCTTTGACATTGCATGACCAACTCTGTATTCCTCGTCCAGTAAACGCAAAAAAGGAGTTTTAAAAAATCTCCATTCTCGGTGATTCGAAACGCCGTTTACGTGTGGACGAAACAGCTGCGTTTTCAAAAATACCCGTGTAGGTGTGGACATAGCGTAAAAGAGTTAGTAGTTTATTTTCTTACTACCTGTAATTTATTGCAGATTACTTGTAATTATTTGCTTAATTGTTTACTAAATGTTTGAGGTGTGAAATAAACCGCAATGGAGCAAAATATGGGTGTGTGTGGTTGGAGGATGTGTTCGTGCGCGCGCGCGCGCGCGTGCGCATGAGGGGGGGCGCGAACATTTTTCTTGTAAAACAAGGGGGGCCCAGCAAAAAAAGTTTGGGAACCACTGTATTATAGAACATATCGACTTGCCCATTAAACGTGGTCTAACCATTTGCGAGGCACCATAAATGTGTGCACTGAAGTCCTTCATCTCCATGGCCACGTACAGCATGAATCATTAATGTTTGATAAAGAAAAGAAGCTGGCTATAAGAACGGCAAGTCCAGCAGTGATACCATCAGTGAGGGAAACTGCCAACGGGATGGATGTAAGGATACAGTGGTGCATGACTAAACTGGACTAACTACACTGTTTCACTCAATAACTCGCTCTACTTTTTTTTCTGATCTGCTGCCATGGCGATTGCATGCTAACACACTAAAGATTTCTGTTTTTTTTATTTATTTATTTTTCAGTGATTTTCTGTCACAATGGAAGAAACTGAAGACAGCATTGCAGTGGTGGGAATTGGATGCAATTTTCCAGGCGGTGAGGACACTTTAAGAAGTTTCTGTCTGTCTGTTATTATTTTACTACCTAATTTGATTGTTGTGCGTCACATGGTGTATAGTCAGATCCAGAAGTATTTAGACATGGACATTTTTGTGTTTTTGCACCTGTGAACCACCACAGTGGATTTGAAATCAGTCTAGATTATGAAAGTGCAGACTTTCAGCTTTGATTAAAGGGGTTCGACAAATGTATTGGATGAATTGTTTAGGAACTGCAGTCATTTTCAGAGGCTCAAAAGTAATTTGACAGGTTGTTACAAAAAACTTGATAGCTGTCCACTGGAACACCCAAAAGATTTGTTCCTGAGGTGAAGGAGGCATTGCTAGGCTTAATCTAGTAGATTCTTAAAAAGACACAAATGGTGGTATACAGAGGCAAAAACTGTACCATTCCCCAAATAGTATATTAGGAACAGTGAAAAATCTTTCACTATAGTTACATAAAGTTTAAAAAGTGTTTTATATGTATTTTCTCCCCAAAAAAGGAGAGGGGCTTGACAATTTCTGGAAGGTTCTGGTGAACGGGAGAAACTGCTCTGTGCCAATTCCCAAAGAGAGATTTGACTTAAGCAGTTGGTATGATCCTGATGACAACAAGCCGGGTAAATCCCGCACAGCCAAGGCTGCTCTCATTGACGGGTATGGCCCCTTATCTCGTTTAGATCTGCTTATCTGTTTCACAAATGTGCACCTATCAATACAGTCATATAAACTTTTGTTTGGCAATTTCACACTTCATGAAGTGTTGATTAATGAAATCACACTGCTGCTCCTAAGTTGTATTAAAACAGAGACGTACTATTTTGACGCTTTTCCAAAGACGGTTTAGTTTTTTCCCCTTTTGAAAATAAAACAAGTGCTCCAAACACTGGACTACTCAAATATGGCCTCTGCATGCAGAGGCCATATTTGCATGCAGAGGCCATATTTTCTGCATGACTTTATCAGGCAGGCACTTCACTGTGGAAGAATTTGGGCCAACTCAAATTTGCAATGTTGTTTCAGTTTATTGAGGTTTGCAGGTCTCAACACATCATTTCAGTCTGTTTGAGGTCTGGACTTTGAGGCATTCCAACACCTTGATTATTTTCATTTTAGCCGTTCTGTTGTAGATTTGCTGGGATCATTTTCCTTTTGCATGACTCAAATTGGGCCAAGCTTTAGCTGTTAGACAGATTGCTGCACATTTGACTCTAGAATACTTCGGTAAACAGAAGAGTTTGTGGTTGACTTAATGACTACAAGGTTCTCAGATCCTGTGACTATAAAACAAGTCCAAACCATCATCCTGATATGTGTTT
This sequence comes from Neolamprologus brichardi, assembly GCF_056152115.1. NCBI lineage: Eukaryota > Metazoa > Chordata > Actinopteri > Cichliformes > Cichlidae > Neolamprologus > Neolamprologus brichardi. Next base: position 29,461,225 of record NC_142112.1, read on the forward strand.
ACTGTGTGTTATGGCCAAACATCTCCACTTTGGTCTCATCTGTCCAAACGAGTCCTGTGGTTTTTGGAACTTTGCAAACCTAAGCAGTGCTGAAATGTTCTTTTTAGAGAGAAGAGGCAGGTAAATCTTTTCAAACAAGTCATAAATGTCTGAACTTGAACATTTAATGTTCTAACTGAGGCCTGCAGAGTCTAAGATTGCATTTCACAGGCTGACCTTGAGGTAAATTTGCTGGGTCTTCCACTCCTTGGACAATAAAAAACTGTCTTGAAAGTTTTCCACTTGCCTATAATAATTACCACTAGTCATTGCTGTCTTACCTCTCTGACATTGTGTAATCACAAACCCGAATACTCCAGACTAACAAACCACCAAAACATAACTGATCAACAAGTGTGAGGTGCTTGATTTACAGGGCTTGGCTGCTAGTTAACCAGTTAATTTCTATGGGAATAGTGAAGATCTACTTAGTTTTTCAAAGTTTTTCACACATCACTTCTGCATTTTGGCTTAGTTTGTTTGTTTGTTTGTTCTAATAAATAAAAGCATGGTGTAATATGTCATGTGTTTTAATTCACTTTAGGTTGTATTGACCTATCTTTGTGACCTGGACCAAATTATATTTGTCATGTCCAGTATAGAATATACGAATAGAAAGAGAATGTACTTTATTTTTACCATGATTTAGGTTTTTTCTTTCATTGTGTTTTACCAAACTGCAGTGTTTTGTCTTTAGCTCTTTGGATTTAAGCAAATCTGCCTTTCATTTGCATTAGTTTCCTTTCTTTTGGTGGAGTATTGCACAGAAATTGTGGACAAACCAAAAATAGAAACTGATTGTAGGTTTGTGCAATAGAAACAGCTTTACAGCTTTAGTCTGTACATGCATTACAATGTAAATGCAACACATGTATGAGAAGTAATCTAAGAAGGAAGAATTTAAACAGTAATTAGAACATCCCATTGCCTGAATCTGACCTTGTTTTTTTTTTTTTTTTTTTGGTATTTTCAGGTTTAATGAATTCGACCACAGGTTTTTCAGCATCAGTGACAGTGAAGTGGAACAAATGGATCCTCAGCAAAAACAGCTCCTTCAGTGTGTCTACAGGGCTTTAGAAAATGCTGGAATTCCAATGGAAAAAGCCAGTGGGACCAAAACAGGAGTGTTTTTTGGTAAGGTACTAAAAGTTTACTTGTGTTTTTGTGTTTTTATTGTTTTGTGTTACAATAATGGGTGCTTGATCCAAAACAAAGCTACTTTTTATACCAGAATTACCATCAAAATTTACATACATTCAAATGAATAATGTTAAAATGATAAGTGCATGACCCCTGTGTTTTATGTATCTATGTAGGAATAATGAACAGAGGTTATGAAACAAGAGCTGCACATGTGCACCCAAGTGTGATCAACCACTGGACTGGCACAGGACTTGCCATGAGTATTGCAGCAAACAGAGTCTCCTATGTCTTTAACTTCACCGGACCTTCGCTGTCCTTAGACTCTGCCTGTTCTTCATCCCTTGTGGCTCTTCATCTTGCCTCTCAATCAATAAAACAAGGTCTGTCCAGCATAGATAACTTCAGGTTAATTAGCAATAGAGGAAATCATTCTGTAGTATCGTATTTATTTAGAAAGCGGCGTTTAATTAGTTGGGATGATATGGTGTGTTTTATCTTATCAGGGGATTGTGAAATGGCTGTCTGTGGAGGGGTCAACTGCATCCTTGAGCCAAGAGTTTTTGTTGCGCTGAGCAAAGCCAAGATGATCTCACCTGATGGAACCAGCAAACCTTTTTCCAGTAGAGCAGATGGATACGGCAGAGGGGACGGATGTGGAGTAGTTCTCCTAAAACCACTGAAAAAGGTCAGCATATGCAGATTAATTATAAGAAAAAGTCAAATACTTCAGGAATTTAAACATTAAATGGACAGTTTGCCAAAGTGCAAAACCCGGATGTTGGCAATGTAGTAGCTCAACCAGCTGATGATCCATCACAATTCATAGATTACTATAATACATGAAGTACAGAAAGGAAGTTATCAGTTTTCTTGTACAAACTAATGGCTCTGTTGCACAAACTAAGGATAATTAAAATCCACTGAGAAGTACAGCAGGATCACAAACTGTCATATTCATTACAGTTAATCTGTCTGTGAAGGTTCTCAGTCATCCAAGTCATCGTAGTCAAAGGAGCTTGCAAGGAAAGCGTCTGGACTTCTTTAAGTTACTTGAAGACGTTTCACCTCTCATCCGAGAAGCTTCTTCAGTTCTAAGGTCAAATGGTGGAGAGTCCCAGATATAAACCTAGTGGGAGTGTCCCCCCACAGAGGGACAAAAGGACCCCCTGATGATCCTCTAATCGCCTGAGCCAAGGTGTGAAACTGGGTGTGGGTCCCAATCAGCCAGAGTTTCGGGTGAGGTGATTGTGAACCATTTGACCTTAGAACTGAAGAAGCTTCTCAGATGAGAGGTGAAACGTCTTCAAGTAACTTAAAGAAGTCCAGACGCTTTCCTTGCAAGCTCCTTTGACTACAGTTAATCTAGTTTAGCTAAAATCTGAGCAATATTCTAGGGGCAGGTGCAAACCTTGTGAATTATGGAGGGACAGACAGATGGGCGATGAACACCTGGCCATCTCATAGACCTGTTGGTCCTTCGGGAGGATGAGCTAAAAACACAACAATGACTCCCTTTAACTTTTTTTCATATTCAGTAATCAATTGCAAATAACTGCAGTGACCAACTGTACACTTTCCATCAAACGTGATTGACCTGCTCGCCTAGCCTATAAAAATTGTCTCCAACAGATTGGTTTAACATTTCATTTCCATTTTTGCACACTTAGTTTAGTTCTAATTAACCAGCTTGAACAGAGGATATTTTCAAATGTATTTTCTGTAGCTGTACAAGTGGCTCCATAGTGCATACCTTTACGCAAAATATAGAACATTCCGTTTGATTTAAGACAAAGTGGAAATCTCTGCAGTATTTATCCTTCAGCTGAGTAACTCACATCAGTGCAATCTAGTTTATATATTTATAACTATAAGCTAAAGTTCAAATATGGCATGTAATATGTTTGACTCTGGTATAAGATGTTCTTTATCAATACACACTTTTATTCATGTTTCATTTTGATCTTTTTGTTGCTTGACAGGCTCTTCAAGACCATGACCATATCTGGGGTATAATCAGCAAAACTGCTGTAAACCAAGATGGTCGCTCTGTCACTCCAATCACCAAACCATCCATGACACAACAAGAAGAGCTTTTCCGCAGAATCTATTCAGAGTCTGACCTTGCAAATGTCCAGTACATAGAGGCACATGGGACTGGAACCCCAGCTGGAGACCCAACAGAGGCAAGAAGCATTTCCAACGTCATTGCTAAATCTAGACCTTCCGGTTCAAAGACACTCTGGATTGGCTCTGTAAAGAGCAATATTGGACACACAGAATCTGCTGCTGGAGTCGCTGGACTCATTAAGGTTCTCCTGATGATGAAGCATGAGACCATTGTTCCTTCGGTGTTCTACACTGATAAGGCTTCCGGTGTAGATACCACAGCACTAAACATTAAAATTCCTAAGGAACCAGAAAAATGGGAATGCTCTAGTGCAAGAGTTGCAGGAGTTAACAACTTTGGTTTTGGGGGAACAAATGCACACGCCATTGTCACACAGCACATCCAGTCATATTCTAAGCAAAGGCATGATGACAAGCAAGTCAAGTATTTTGTCATATCTGCAAATTCTTCAAAATCACTTAACATGATGATGGAAGATACCATCAGTCAGCTACAGGCAGAAAACCGGTTTGATCTAGATTCTTTGCTCTACACGTCAGCTTGCAGAAGAACCCACCAAAAACATAAATACAGAAAAGCCATCACAGTGTCTTCTGTAGTTAATCTAAAAGAGAAGCTAATTGGTACTGTTGGCAAAAATATCAGTGTTGCCTTCTCAGATCCAAGGTTAGTGTTTGTCTTCTGTGGAAATGGTGTCACCTGCCATCGTATGTGCATGCAGCTACTAAAAAATGAGCCTATATTCAGAGAAAAGATCAAAGAAATTAAGGACCTTTTCCAAAAGCTGAGTCCTCTGGACATCTTGGATACTCTTGAGAGCGAATTTGAGAGCAGCGACTTCAGAAACCCAGACGTTGTCCAACCCCTCCTCTTTGCTATTCAGGTTGGGATTACTACCTTGCTCAGGCACTGGGGAGTCAAAGCTGATGCAATTCTTGGACACTCTGTTGGTGAAGTGGCAGCCGCTCACTGCTCTGGTCTCTTGTCTCTGGAGGATGCAGTAAAAGTCATATATTTCCGCAGCACTCTCCAGAGAAATGTCACCGGGGGAAAGATGCTCGTGATCAGCAACATGGCTGTATCAGAGGTATCTTCACTGCTCCCTCCTTACTCTGGTAAAATTGGCCTTGCTGCATATAACAGCCCACAGTCCTGCACCCTTTCAGGTGAGGCAGACGCAATTGAGCGCTTCCATAAGGAGCTAAGCACCTCAGCCAATAGTCAGAATCTGTTCCTTCGTGTGCTGGATGTCCCTGCTGCTTATCACAGCCACATGATGGACCCAATTCTACCAGAAATTGTGGAAAAAATTGGCATCTTACAGGCAAATGATCTTGACACAGAGTTGTTCTCAACAGTGACAGGGAAGGAAGTCCAGCAGGGAGATTTCTGCACAGGTGAATACTGGGCTAGAAACATTCGTGATCCGGTTGCTTTTGAGCAGGCAGTACAGTCAGCAACTAGAGGAAAGAAGCACACTGTGTTTGTTGAGATAGGTCCAAGAAGGGCACTGCAGAGAAACATAATGGAATCTCTGGGAAATGACACGGCTGTCCTTGCCTCTGTGCAGCCAGAAAGAGATCAAGAATCAGTCATGTCTGTTGTCTCTAAACTGTTTGAACTCGGCGTTCAAGTAGATTGGAAAAACTTCTATAAAGGCTATGAGACAGTACCTCTGCCTTTTCCTAAATATCAATTTGACTGCTCAGACAAGGATGTTATCATTGGGGCAGCACAGAATAACACAGCAAGCAATCATCCTGTGCTGTGTCAGACAGGAAGTGAAAGCAACATTTTCACTTGTGATCTAAAGTCCGACTCTTCTTTCTACTTGAAAGAGCACAAGCATAATGATGTACCCATCATCCCTGGTGCTTTCTATGCTGAGCTGGGTTTAGCTGCGTGCATGGCCAGTGCTAAACCAAAAGTACCTCTCAGTTCACTGCAGCTCAGTGTCAATTTTCACAGACCATTTGTTTTAACACAGAATCCACCTGAAATGAAAGTGCAACTAGAACAAACAGAGAGGGAAACCAGATTTACCGTTCTCTCCTCATCTGTAGTTTATGCATCAGGCACTGTGGTTTCAAAGAAAGAGAGGCTGATTGAGGAGCAGCGCATTTCACTAAGCTCCATCAACAAACGATGCACATCTGTAGTGAGCTTTCAGGAGTTTTATGGGTATCTCTCTCAAGGAGGCTTTCAGTATGGAGACATCTTCCAGAATAAGAAGGATGTGCACTATGGAGATGATCTGAAAGAGGCTTTTGCAAAAGTCTCAGTTCCAGAAGAACTTCAGCCTCATTTGCATGACTACTGCATTCATCCTGTCTTGCTGGATTATCTGATGCAGCTTCTCCCAGTTGCAGTAGAGCACATCTTTGCTGGCAGGTCAGGATTTCCTGCCAAAATAGGAAGTCTTACAGTCTTTGAACCTTTGCAAAATGAGATGACTATTTATCTGAGAGCAACTGATGTGGGCACTGATCACTTTGGGGTTTGTGGGTGCTTTGCAGACAAGGAAGGCAGAGTGTTGGTTGAGGTCAAAAATGTCATAATCAAGTACCTAGGCAGTCATTCTCATGTGGTAGATGAGTACTTCTACCACAATGCCTTCAATGTTGTCCCAAATGATCACATTGCTACTCCTCCTCCAAAGGTGTTGGTGTTCTGTGATACTTTAGGGATTGCTGATGGTCTAAAGAAATATTTGGACTCAGCATCTACTTACATTCCCATCACATATGCAAAGGACATCTTGGGCAATGGTTTCCCTTCTCTTTTGGCAAGTCTTAAAATCACAGATATTAGAGAAAACTTTGATGAGGTCTTATTTTTGTGGGGCAATGAAGACTTCACATCACGGCCAGCTGAAATCATCCTGCAGAGTCTAGCTGACTGCTGTGAGATTTTCCGCCAAATAGTTGTTGAGCTAAAGCGAATTCACTTCCCCAAATCAATTAGAGCCATTACCTACCGTTCATCTGACATCACAGTAGACCACGTAAGTCCAGGTTTTGCTCTTGTTGGTATGACACGATCGTTCGCTGCTGAGATACCAAATCTTTCTTTTCAGCTGATTGATGTGAGCAGGATCTCTCCTGAGGACATTGCAGCTCTGTCTGATGTCCTAAGGTCATACCCATGCAGCAAGCACCCAGAACTGGTGGTAAAAGATGGACAGGTCTTGAAACCTTCCATTATGCGAACCCCACTAGAAATGACTGACAATGATGTTGGCACTTATACATCTACAGTGTCTGAACCTTGTGTTTTTCTGACAGCTGATTCTCATGAAATTACGAAACTGAGTGCCATTCGCTCTGACGAGGAGGCTGAGCCGATCAGTGATACATTCATTGAAATCCAGCCCAGTAAGATATGTGTTCACTCTTCCGACTATTTCCCAGTCAGCACTTCAAATCTAAAATTCGGCAAAACACTGTATTGGAACAAGCACTCATCTCAGAAACACAAGCTGCTCGCTCTTGACTTCAGCGGTACTGTCATTGCAGTTGGAAAAGATGTAAAGAAATTCAAAGTGGGAGAACTTGTTGCTTCCTGTTATCCTGTGGTGGCAGCAAGTAAGATCAGAGTACCACAGGAAGTGTGCTACAGCACCAAAAAGTTCCCAGTCCTCAGAAAAACACCTTGTGTTTCCTACTTTGTGCTAGCATGGGAAATCCTTCATCGAGCCTTGCTCGGAGCCAAGCGTAATATAACAATCATTTGCTCTGTGCCTGATTCTGCACTATTGAAAGTCTTGGCATTTAGCGCTTGCAAATCAGGCTGGAATGTGAATGTTGAAACGCAGTGCAATGGGACTTTTGTAGGTGCCAGTCAGTTGGGTGCAGTTGTCATTCTGCCTCCATTTGATGAATCCCTAACTGCTCAAATTTGCAACTTTCCAGGGTTACAACATGTTGTAATCGTATGTGAATCTCCGAAGCAGGATCTAGTCGTTGAGGAAGTGTTCCAAAGTGCAAAGGAAGGTGTTCATGTACAGATAACTCAGATGCCAGTCATTTTCCAAAAGGGATTCCTGAGAACACACAGGCCATACCTTTATCACTGGCTTAAGTCCTTAAACTTTAATGGGAAATTGGCTCTTGAAAGCTTTACCTTTCAGAGTGCAAAATCTGAACGAAAAAGCATTGATTCAGCAAAACCAGACTCATATTTCAGCTCCAAGAAATTGGCTGTCGTAGCTCTAGAAAATGATGTTGGCAGCACACTGTCTGAGATTCCACTTCTCCCAACAAAAAAACGGCTTTTTCGAAAGAGGTCTGTGTATGTAGTGGCAGGTGGTCTTTCTGGTCTGGGCTTTGAGACTGTTAAGTTCATCTCACAAAGAGGTGGTGAGTACATTGTCATTCTCTCCAGAAGCAAGCCCACACCAGAAGTACAGCAGGAAATCAACAATGTGGAGAAACAGTGTGGAAACAGCATCACCAGCATGGAGTGTGACATATCTGTTTATGAGAATATGCACAAAGTCATCAATGTCATTGGCAAGAAGTTCCCTGGTTTTCCGATCAGAGGTGTGTTTCACAGTGCAGTAGTCTTGCATGACGGGCTGATTGAGACCCTTAACAGATCTCTGTACGAGAAGGTTTTCAGGCCAAAAATAAATGGTGTCCTGAATTTGCACTATGCAACAAATCACTGTCCGTTGGATTACTTTGTATGTTACTCCTCCATCTCCGCTTTCCTGGGAAACGCATCGCAAACAAACTACGCAGCAGCCAATTCATTTCTCGATCTGTTCTGTCAATACAGGCGCAAACTCAGCTTGCCTGCACAGTCTATCAACTGGGGAGCTCTGAACCTTGGTCTGCTCTTGAACAAAGAACATTTCCAGCGTTTTCTGGAGGCAAAGGGAATAATGATTTTAGATGTGGCTGAGATTTATCAATGCTTGGAGCAATGCCTTGTGCTCAACCGACCCCAGCAAGCTGTTTGCAGGTTTCACTTCAGAAACATCAGATACAATATCCTCTCCCAAAATAAAGCTTTGTCTATGCGCCTTTCTGCATTAGTTGAGGCAGCCTTCCAAAAATCTAGAGAGACTTACTCTGAAACTAAACAAGATGTCTGCGTCTCTCCAAAGGACTATGTTGTTTCTCTACTTAGTGAGACTATTGGCATGGAGCAGAGTGAGCTGAAAGATGATTTACCACTTTCATCCTTAGGCATTGACTCTATGCAGGCTATGACTCTGCAGAATTTGATCTTTCAGGAGAGAGGTGTGAATGTGCCTTTGGTGAAACTGTTGGATCCCAATGCAACTATTGCAACAATGGCAGCTCTACTGAGTGAATGAGCTGAAGGCGAAAGTGTCAGTGAGAACCCAGAGTCTCTACCAGATGAAGCTGAAGTCTCTACCAGATTGTGAAAAACTGAAATAGAGATATTACTGTATAAATGCAATCAGCCATCACAACACTACAATGATGGATTCAATCTATATTTTGCACTGAGATTCAATTAAAATGGCCATTGTAATAAAGGAAAGTTCATATATTAATCAAACCTTTTTTACAGTACAGTCCTTTGTGGTGTTTTTTTTTTTTTTTTGGTTCATGTTTTTCTAATGCAGTTTTTTAACAAATGTCATCTAGTTTACTAACTGGAAGTTTTAAAAGGATATTTTATATCACTGTTTTAAATTGCCAATATGGTACAGAAAAACAGCATTGCAACTACACATGTAACTCTTGATAAATGCTTTTACTGTTAACACACTTACTTTCCATAATTTATCTATTATTATTATTTGGAATTTAAATAAATGTTTTATCTTTTATCTTGTCTTGTCACATCTGTCACTGGGTTCTCTCTATTTACTAAAGCTTGTTTGATATAAATTATTCTCCATCAGGTGATGGTCAGTACTTATCACTGTTAACTCATTAATTCAGAATTTTTGTCAACTTCATGACAGTAATGGAAAAAAGCTTGCAATACAGCAGCATGGCACCATGCATAATGATGGTGGTGTCATCTGCAAACTTCAGGAGTTTAACAGCCAAGTTCTTGGAGGTGCAGTCATTGGTGTAGAGGGAGAACAATAGTTGTGAGAGGACACATCCTTGAGGGGTACCAATACTGAGGGACCGAGTTTCAGAGGTGATCTCCCCCAGCCTCACTTGCTTCTTCCTGTCTGATGTTGCTGTCATTCGGAACTGCTACATCTATCACTACAGCCATCTTCTTCTGTTTGTCTACCACCACTATGTCTGGTTGGTTAGCCATCACCATTTTTTCGACAGGACTTCTGTATCTGGGATTAGCTCGGTCATTCTCCACCACCCTAGTGAGTGTCTCCCATTTTGACTTCGGGACTTCCCGGCCATACTCGGCACAGATGTTTGTGTACACTATGCCGGCCACTTGGTTATGGCATTCCATGTATGCCCTGCCAGCTAGCATCTTGCACCCTGCTGTTATGTGCTGGATTGTCTCAGGCGCATCTTTATACAGCCTGCACCTGTGGTCTTCCCTGGTGTGATAGACCCCAGCCTCTATGGATCTTGTGCTCAGAGCTTGTTCCTGTGCTGCCATGATTAGTGCCTCTGTGCTGTCTTTCAGTCCAGGTCTTTCCAGCCACTGGTAGGGTTTCTGGATGTCAGCCACCTTCTCTATCTACCGGTGGTACATTCTGTCCAGGGGGTGGTACATACCATGCAGGGGCTTACACAATAGTTCATCATCTTCCTCTTCTTTCTTGGGTTTCTGCTGCCTGAGGTATTCACTGACCATTCGGTCGGTTGGGGCCATCTTCCTGATGTATTCGTGGATGTTCGTTGTCTCATCCCAGACTGAGGTGCTGACACTCACCAGTCCCCGGCCTCCTTCCTTCCGCTTAGTGTGCAGCCTCAGGGTGCTGGACTTGGGGTGAAACCCTCTATGCATGGTCAGGAGCTTCCTTGTCTTGATGTCAGTGGCTTCTATCTCCTCCTTTGGCCAGTTTATCCCAGCAGGGTACCTGATCATGGGCAGGGCGTAGGTGTTGATAGCCCGGATCTTGTTCTTACCATTCAGCTGACTCCTCAAGACTTGTCTGACCCAGGTGACTGATAATTGCTCTATTCCGTAGTCAGTATCCATAGCCAGCCTTGTCAATGATCTCACTGTGGGGGTTAAGGCCTATGCAGAACAGCAGCATGGACAGAGCATCTCCTAGGTACATCCCGCACTTGATGGTGACTTGTGCTATGAGCTTGAAGTTGGCTTCTACTGTTGCCCGCCGCATCCCCATTGAGTTCCTGATGAAGGCTCTTGGGGTCCTGTTGATCGTGTATAGATCTAGGCACAGAAAGGAATTCTTGCCAATTCCTTTCTGTGCCCCACTCATGTATTGAGCCATGTGCCTGTTCATCTTAGCCGCTACGATGCCTGACAGGAGCTTCCATGTGGTACTGAGGCAGGTTATTGGTCAGTAGTTGGATGGGACCAGTCCCTTCTGGGGGACCTTGAGGATCAGGACTGTCCAGCTTTCAATTAGCCATTCCGGGTGCGTCTCGTCAACTAGTAGCTGGTTCATTTGTGCTGCGAGATGCTCATAGAGTCCAGTCAGCTTCTTCAGCCAGTAGGCGTGAACCATGGCGGGGTCAGGTGTTGTCCAACTAGTCATACTGGAGACCCTTTCTTGGATGTCTGCCACTGTGATGGTTACTGGGCCCTGTTCAGGGAGGTTGCTGTGGTCCCTCAGATCCACTAGCCACTGAGCACTGCCGTTATAGGTTGTGTCCTTCTCCCATATGCTCTTCCAGCAGGGCTGGACTGGGACAAAACATCAGCCCGGGCATTTTGACTAGAGACCGGCCCACCAGGTATTATAGGAAAAACCATAAAGCCTTTGAATGAAAACAAATGCTGTTGTGACAGTGATGTACACTGTCTTGTTGGTATATGTATGATTTCTATACATTTTACATCAGATAAAAACTTTGGTTGTAAGATTTGGATAATTATTTGTTAAAAGCTAGACATTTTAAATGAGAATAAGAAAGAAAAGTATTTTTTGTGTCCCTCTTTCCCTGTTAATGCCCTACCTGGCCCCCTGGCAAATGTTTGCTAGACCCGCCCCTGCACAGTTACCAGCTGTCAGCTACTTAGAAAAGGATCCTGGTGTTATTTGTCTCTCAGAAACAGTTCATAACTTCCCTTCAACTCATTCATGTCACCTAAAAGGTAAACCTGTTTCTCCATCACCTGTTCAGCTCTGATGATTCAGTAAGGACATCTCCTGGTTTCATCTTCATGTTTCCCTCTCACCACATATTCAAACTGATATCATGACCAGTAGCTTTTATGCTGTGGCTCCAGCAAACATCAGCTGATACTAGAAATCAATATTAAATAAATTCTAACAACAGCTGAGCAAGCTTAAACCTGCTGCTGTTGTTTAGCGCGACATCCGCTGGTTTCCTCTTTCTGGTGCAAAGTGGGCGATAAACAAACAAGAGAGAAAAGCCGATCAGCTGATCATTGATCAGTTTCATGATTGAAGTAGCAACAGGAGAGGGAGGGGAGAGAATGAGAGAAGAAGAGGCAGCTGACAGCGTAAAGACACAGAATAACCCCAGATTTGTGTCTTTTTCCATTCTAGCTGAAGTCTGGGACAAATCGTGTTCCTTTTCAGCTCAATATAAAACGCGCAATATTTTCTCTGAATACGGGACGATTCCGTTCTTTTAGGGAATGGTTGGCAACTCTACTAACTAACCTTATGAATAAAATCAAGTTCACTATCAGTAACATCATAGCACCCACCCAGCTTTATAGAAACTCCGTCATGCTAGCTAGTACGCAGTACGAGTTATTGTAACTGACTGTAAATAGTCAGCACAAGAAAATAAACTGCACTTCAACTTGGTTTATATCTGACCCAGATAGACTGCAGGTCATAACTTCTTACCTGAAGTTCAGTTCACCTGACACTCGGAGCGGCAGCCGCCTTGGGTCTCTCCTCCTTCTGCTCCCCTTACCCTCACCCACCTGCTGGCCTCTGTGGAAGCTCCGCCACAGCCACCACCAAACAACTGAGTTATTTTTACACATCGGCCAGCATCTGGCCAATCCACCACCATTCATTGTTTATACCGTTACAACCCCCCCCCCCCCACACACACACACACAAAAAACCATTGGCCCATAAAAACGAAAAATCACCATCGGCCCACCAGGCAAATGCCCGGTATGCCCGATGGCCAGTCTAGCTATGGTCATGCCATCAGTTAACCCTTCGCGTTCCAGCTGTGGCACAAGTGCCCAGGGTTGCCGACCCCTGACCTGAAGCAATGTTGTAAAGAAAAGTGCACCAATATGTGTCCGCAACAATGTGAGAGACTGATAAAATCATATACTAAAAAAGTACTCCAAGTCATTCCTGCTAAATATGGTCCTGCAAGCTGTCAACTTAGGTTTTCACAAAGCACTTGGCTTAATTTTTGTTAAGTAATGACACAGTGTAATATGTAATATGTGTTGTTCGATCTGAATAATCAAATATATTTTAATTATTTTAAGACCTGGTAAGGAACAAGTTTTTTTGTAATTGACTGAGGGTGTAAAGTTGGCTCAAGAATCCTTTGGGCAGTGACACAGGTTTTGTAGTTTGGGGCGTTTTATTTAAAAAAAAAAAATGTTTTCACTTTTGGAATTTTTAGACACAATCCCACATTTTCAATGGTTGAACAAACAATTGGAAGAAACATAAATTTTAATGTGGATTATTCTAAAAAGATGAATGTGTCACAGCGGGGTGCGTCGGTGTGAAGATGAGGTGGACCCAGAAGCAGACACGGTGGAGACAAAACTAAGTTTCCAAAATAAAGCGAGCCTTTATTTGGCTGAAAGAATGAATAAAACAAAATAGCAAACAAGACTCGACTATGAACTAAACTGACTTTTTAAACTATGACCTTGACGAGGAAAACATGGGGGTACATATGCAGACGACGTGATGCTGAACCCAGGGAGACTGTGGACTTAAATACACACATGAGGTGATTAGGGGAGGTGGAGACACATTGAGGACACAGCTGACTAGAATGAAACATAATGACAACACGGGGGAGAGTAAAACGAAATACAATGAGCAAAGAACACCAGACTCTTTCAAAACAAAACAGTAACCACAATAAGACGCAGACATGACATGAACTTGAGAACAAGATAACACAACAGACATGAAACATGATAGACACACTAAACAACAAGGAGAACCTACCACAGGCATAACTGAGAGTACACTGAGGACAAGAACATGTAGTAAACAGAAAGAGATACATAACCTAAATGAAAAAAATAACTCAAAGCAACCTGATAATACAAGAACTAAACCTTCTTACAATATGCCTAGGAACACGAATATAATAACCCCAAAATGCTGGGTCATAGACAATTACAGCTGCCAGTCTTTTAGGGTATGTCTCTACCACACAGCAAATTCAAAAGTGTTAAATGTTTTGGTGTTAGTAGTCTTCTTGCAAAAGTAGAGTTAATTTTACTCTAAGTAGAGTCACATTCTTTTAATGTAACTCTGAGGTGTAAAATGATAGTAGTTAAAATCGAGTGTTAAAAATGAGTGTTTCTATGTCAAATCTGGAGGTGTTACAATGGAAACATTAACTCTTGACCTCTTAACTCTGAACTCCTACAGGGGCTATGACACCAATAGAGTAAATTCACAGACTCCGCCCCCAGCACCATAGGCTCCAATTGAAGCTGAAGTGAAGCCGTTTCACAACATTTTGCTCTACATATTTGAGTTGTTTGCCATGCTTGGTAAGTCATTTTTTCAAAGATTGTTTCAATTATTATTATTAGCTTTTACTTCTGTGGCTCTTTGGAGTTGAAAGCTGTGTGATCAAGTTGCTCGGTGATAGCATAATATTCTGTTTTAGCTAACTAAAAGGTATTGTTTGTGGGCAAATACCACAGCCTTGAAAAAAAGCTCGCATGTGAATTTTCAGTCAAATGCACCTAAAACAATGCCTAGAATGTGAAATGTTGGTATAATGGTGCTACTTGAAGCCTGAAAACGATCTCCCATAAAAAAAAATTAAAAAAACAAGCAAACAGCAGTAGCAGACGTCCTGACTGGGTTCTACGTTAGCATTTAGATCCCTCCAGAGTTTTGTGCACACGGTTTAGGTAAAAATGAAAAAGGTTGAGGTTTTACATTTAGTTCAGTATTACCTGTTGCCTGTCTCCTTGTCTTTTGGGAAAATACTTCACACAAGTAATGGCTCAAAAAGGATTCCTTTTTTTTTTTTTTTTTTACTGTGCTGCAATTGTTTATGCCATTAATTAGTGTCAACTAATTTTTATTCAATCTCCACATAGGATATGCTTGTGAAGATGGAATATGGGGGAGAGCAGAAGTGCGTTGCAGTTCCACAAAGTGACGAATGAAGGACATGCATATTGTATTTTGTATTGAAATAAGTGATGAGAATGCTGTTATTTGCATTTACCAGCTCACCTATGTCAGACCTTTTGATAAACAAAATTCTAATGAAAGTGAGAACATGTACACTGTTACATCTTTCAGAAAATGTTTTGAAATTGTGGTGCACAGTTCAGAATAAATGTTTTTCAAAAGCCATTGCATCTTTTTAGTAAATGTTTATTTCCAAGAGAAATTTCTAGAAGTTCAGAACAGGAAAATTCCCGCTTTTTAGAATTAATTAGAAGATAACTCTTACGTAGTTAAACTAAAATACTCTTTGAGAGTTAATATATAAACTCTTAACACCTAGTTAGCATTAGTAAGTGTTAAATTATCAACTCCAGACAGATTTGGTGTTTAACACTAAATCAGAGTTAACGTACCAACTCTCCAAAAAGAGTTAAATTAACACTCTCTGGTGTGGACCCATATAGAATATGAAATCAAATCTGACAGTGTTAATTTGGACATGCTGGATTTGCTGTGCAGCTTTGCACATCTAGAGACTGAAATCCTTGCCCATTCTTCTTTGTAAAACAGCTCCAGCTCAGTCAGATTAGATGGACAGCGTTTTGTGAACAGCAGTTTTCAGATCTTGCCACAGATTCTCGATTGGATTTAGAATTTGACTGGGCCATTTGAACACATGGATATGTTTTGTTTTAAACCATTCCATTGTTGCCCTGGCTTTATGTTTAGGGTCGTTGTCCTGCTGGAAGGTGAACCTCCGCCCCAGTCTCAAGTCTTTTGCAGACTCCAAGAGGTTTTCTTCCAAGATTGCCCTGTATTTGGCTCCATCCATCTTCCCATCAACTCTGACCAGCTTCCCTGTCCCTGCTGAAGAGAAGCACCCCCAGAGCATGATGCTGCCACCACCATATTTGACAGTGGGGATGGTGTGTTCAGAGTGATGTGCAGTGTTAGTTTTCCGCCACACATAGCATTTTGCATTTTGGTCTCATCTGACCAGAGCACCTTCTTCCACGTGTTTGCTGTGTCCCCCACATGGCTTGTGGCAAACTGCAAACGGGATTTCTTATGGTTTTCTGTTAACAATGGCTTTCTTCTTGCCACTCTTCCATAAAGGCCAACTTTGTGCAGTGCACGACTAATAGTTGTCCTATGGACTGATTCCCCCACCTGAGCTGTAGATCTCTGCAGCTCGTCCAGAGTCACCATGGTCCTCTTAGCTGCATTTCTGATCAGCGCTCTCCTTGTTCGGCCTGTGAGTTTAGGTGGACGGCCTTGTCTTGGTAGGTTTACAGTTGTGCCATACTCCTTCCATTTCTGAATGATTGCTTGAAGAGTGCTTCGTGGGATGTTCAAGGCTTGGGAAATCTTTTTGCAGCCTAAGCCTGCTTTAAATTTCTCAATAACTTTATCCCTGACCTGTCTGGTGTGTTCTTTGGACTTCATGGTGTTGTTACTCCCAATATTCTCTTAGACAACCTCTGAGGCCGTCACAGGGCAGCTGGATTTGTACTGATATTAGATTACACACAGGTGCACTCTATTTAGTCATTAGCACTCATCAGGCAATGTCTCTGACTGCACTCACACCAAAGGGGGCTGAATAATTACGCACACCCCACTTTGCAGTTATTTATTTGTAAAAAATGTTTGGGATCATGTATGATTTTCGTTCCACTTCTCACGTGTACACCACTTTGTGTTGCTCTTTCACGTGGAATTCCAATAAAAATTGATTCCTGTTTGTGGCTGTAATGTGACACAAAATGTGAAAAAGTTCAAGGGGGCCGAATACTTTTGCAAGCCACTGTAATTCTGCGATCATCGATTTTAGTTGTTTTCTGTGGTCTTTAAGGTCTTGAGCATTGACCAGCGGATTCCTTCTTTTTAAGAATCTGCCAAGCTTTTGACTTGGCCTCTCCTGAACCTTTATAGGTTTATTTAGTTTTTTAGCCTGATAATGGCCTCCCTCACTTAAATTGGTATCATATTTGAATTTCAGTGAAAAGCTATATAATACAAACTCAAGACTTTTAATCAACTTCAGATGTGTCTGCTTCATTTATCGTGAAACAATAAGGCCTCCTTAATGTTTATCCTGGCCATGAAATTGCTTGTCTTGCTTGTCTAATTAATCGGGCCAATGAAAATGGCTGTACTTCTTAAATGGATACTGGCCTGTCCTGAGCCTGGTTCTGCCAGAGGTTTCGTCCTGTTAAAAGGGAGTTTTTCCTTCCCACTGTCACCAAAGTGCTTGCTCATAGGGGGTCATATGATTGTTTGGCTTTTCTCTGTATGTATTATTGTAGGGTCTACCTTGCAATCTAAAGCGCCTTGAGGCGACTACTATTGTGATTTGGTGCTGTATAAATAAAACTGAATTGAATTGAATTGAATTAAACTTTAGGTACATGGTGGTAGTGTTGGTATACAGAGGCAAAACAAAATAAATGTGTCTTTGTCTAGCAAATTATGAAACTGCCTTTGGGTATATCAGGCAGATTAGTTTCTTCTTTCTCTCTCTAAAATAATCACTTGAAGTTATTTGTAAACTAAGTGGTGTTTGTCTTTATGCAGAAATGTGCTTGTTTTCTAATATGTTAAGTGATTATTGGTCTTGTTTCTTACTGTCCACATTAAAAACTTCTGAAGTATGTTAGGAATAATGTAATGTGCACATTTTGTCAAGAGAGGGTGCTCTCCACGCACTGAACTACACCTTGCTTTTATGTATTTTCGCCATGCATTCAGTGCATGTGCTGTTTTAACTCCTGTCTTTTCTTTTTGTTTTTAGGGCCAGAAAAGGTGATCATAACATGCAAGGACATGAACAAAGCAAGCACAGCCTTGAACTACATCATCAAAAGCTCAGGCAACAAAAACGTTGTTTGCATGAAACTTGATTTGTCAGACAGCAAGTCTATACGAGAATTTGCTGAAGCCATCAACAAAGGTAAAATGATTTTCAGCATAAAGAAACATCCATATGAACACGAGTGATGGGAATAACGGCGTTACAAGAAATTGCGTTACAAGAAATGGCGTTACAAGAAATGGCGTTACAAGAAATGGCGTTACTAACGGCGTTACTTTTTTCAGTAACGAGTAATCAAACTATTCCTATCGCTAGAAAGCGGTGTGGTCGCGTTACTTTTTTTCAACAAAGAGACGGTTGAAGAACGGTTGTGTTTAGGTTACTGCACCTTATATCAGTTGCCAGTGTTGGGGAGTAACGGAATACATGTACCGCCATTACGTATTTAAAATACAAAATATGAGTAACTGTGTTCCGTTACAGTTACCGTTTAAAAGGGGGGTATTCAGAATACAGTTACATTGTTGAAATAAATGGATTACACGGCAGTACTTTCCTGATTCATATTGTCACAGGTCAGGACTGTTTAGATTTTGTTTGACAGCTACGTTCTGTTGTTCCAGGCGGCAGCGTTACGGTTGTCATGGTTACAGGGTGTTGCTCTCTCTGCAACTGTGTGTTTCCTGGGTGAGAGAGTGCCTTTTTGTTGTTGTGCTAAGCTGAATGCTACAGCCATAGCCCTAAAGAATGTAGGCTCATGAGCAGTGTAGTCCGTGCTGCAGGGAGAATGGACTGCCATACCCGTTATGTGTCTGTGAGCGCGAGGAGGGAGAAAAAGGAAAAGTACGAGCAGTCACCGAGCAGAAACGGGATCTGGAAGCATGTTAATATAATAATAACCACTGCAGCCAAAAAGAGTGCCTGATGAGCCCAGTTGTAAGTAAGCTATTAAGACTCGACTGTACACTGTGTTTGTGTTTTTCTCTCAAACAATAAGTTCCGTTGGAGCAGCCTTTCAACGCCTCTCTCTGTCTCTCGCTAGCAAACTTGACCCAGACAACAAAGTAAAGCTAGTTTTCCGCTACGAGCCGCGGACCTTCAGTAATAGTAATAAATCACATTCATGTAGTTGTAAACAGCATGATAATATATTAAGTAATCCAAAGTATTCAGAATACGTTACTCTCATTGAGTAACGTAACGGAATACGTTACAAAATACATTTTGGGGCATGTATTCTGTAATCTGTAGTGGAATACATTTTAAAAGTAACCTTCCCAACACTGTCAGTTGCACTGAAGTAGCTGTCTACAGGGCGCTGTCTGGGCGCTACAACGCTACAGCTTTAAGCAGCTGCACGAGCTCCCGCAGACGGCAATCACTTTCTTGCAGACGATCACTTTTTAGCACAACACCTGGAACTAAGAGGGCAAAAGAATGCATGAGTGCTGCTATTTGGCTGAGGAAGAATAAAGTAGTCGTTAAGCCAATCACCCGACCACTTCACCATGACAAAGCAACAAGGTGTCACGGTTCTGGGTCCGTTGGACCCAGTATTTTGAGTTTCTTATGTTTTGGTTTAATTTTGCATCAGGGATTGTTTTCTTGTTGTGTTAATGATTATGCTGTGTATTATTAGTTTCATGTCTCTGTTTCTTTGTGTTTAGGATTTGTTCTTTGGTTGTGTCTGCTTTGTATTGGTCTAAGTTCCATGTGTCATTTTCTGTCTGTCTCTCAATGTCGAGTCTGCATCTTAGTGTGATGGTTTCTTGTTCCTGTTTTACTTTGAAGGTCTGTGTCTCATGTATCCTACTTTGCTCCCTGTCTCATCAGTTCTGATTTCTCCCAGCTGTGCTCTCCTTCTGTGTCTCATTCCCCTCGTTACTTCCCAGTGTATTTAAACCCTGTGTTTCTCTGAGTCAGTGTCGCGTCGTCCCTCTTGATGTGTGGATCTCCCTGTGTCTCCCCGTGAGTCTTAGTTTGTTATTTCCCTGTGAGTTTTAGTTTGTTTTTTCCTGCCAGCAAATAAAGCTGTGATTTTGAGTTCATCCCCTGAGTCCGAGTCCTGCATTTTGGGTCCTACTCCTGCTTGCCACACTGCACTCCATGACACAAGGTGATATATACCAGTTTTTAAATTTTGTTGATATGCCATGTAAAGCCAGAGTCATGATAAACAATATGTACGCATGTTTTTTCCTCAATAGTTTCGTCACGTTTACTGTCTAAGGAAAGCGCTAGAAAGCACTCTCTGCTTATTTCCCCCCCCCCCCCCCCCAAAAGAAAAAAAACAAACAAAAACAAAAAACAGCCCTTGGTGTTGGTGGAAAAATGCACCATGTCGACCAATCAAAAATGATATGGCAACGTGACATTTGGTTGTTTAGGACGAGGGGGGAGTTTTAGGAGTGACGGCGAGAGAGAGAAAGAAAGACAGCAGAAAAAGAGAGAGAGCGAGTTTTGAAATGTGAGAGATTTGTGACGCTTAGCATGTTTGGAATGTGTAGTTAATGTGTAGTGTTGTAGATAGTTCTGTGTTGTGTGTCAGAACAATGAGGTGACTGCTGTCTCCAGGTATTAGGCTGTGATGTTCTCCTTTATAGTGGACAGAAATTATTTTTTTGGAGTGGCACAAATAATTTGTGTGGCATCTTATTGAATGCAGAACAGCTGATTGTTATGTAAATAGTTTGAAATGGTTATTTTACAAAAGGGTAAAAAAGATAAATGGCTGCAAATAACTTTGTTGTTTGCGAAACTTGTGCATAGGATTTTAAAATTGGCAATTTATATTTGAATTTCAAGTTATGAAATATGATTCAATAAACATGTTTGTGGTTGTTACAGTAAAAAATAACTTTTTCTATTTTTTGATTTTTTTAAAAATAATTTTAGATCAATTGTGTTAATACAGTATGTCAAAATGAAAACATAACATTAAATTCAGACACGTGAGGTTGTGCTGAAAAGAATGATACCAAACAAGACAAAGTAAATAGTTTTAAAGGTGAAACGTAGATGCAAAATCAAAAGTGGTTAAAAATGGCCATTTATACCCTGGACCCCAGAGGATTAAACTTTTTTTAAAGTAAGGCAATAGTTACTTTTCAAGTAATTAATTACTTTTAGAATCTTGTTACTCAGTTACAAACTCAGTTACTTTTTTCAAAAAGTAACTATAATTAATTACTTTTTCAAAGTAACTTACCCAACACCGATGAACACACATGAAAAGTTGCATATGTTTTACCCTCTCTCTCTCTCTTGCTCTCTCATTTTTTTTCCTTAACTTTTTTCTAAAGATGAGCCAAAACTGAACATCCTTATCAACAATGCAGGAGTAATGGTCTGTCCCTACGGAAAAAATAGCACCGACAAATACCAAGACATTGCCAGCGTTAGACAGTAGTAGCGGGTTATTTGGACTTTCAGTATAATATTGTACAATAGTTAAAAAGCTACTGTCTGTGAACTGCCTGTGCACCAATCATTTGGGGTTTTTTTTGTTTGTTTTTTTTTACCTGTGAATCATTCAAATATAAAAACTGACTCAACAAATAACAATAACAACTTTTAAATAGTATCTTAGGCACTTTTTTGCAAGCAGCCTGTCACAGTAACACATGAGGGGGAGTGCAATTTCCACTCATGGCTGCATTAACACATCAGTACAATTTTGAAGGGAGCGGTCAAATTTCAGGTTGTACTAGTCAAAATACTTCAAAAAGTTACAAATGCATAGAATTTTTCAGTACTCACTTCGTGATGTTGAAGTTGGATCTGATACTTCAGCCTAAATGCTACACTTATTTCATAATCAGCATTTTTATGACTTTACTGCAGAACGGCAAAGTTTTAACACATGCTTTAGATATGACAGACAGACAAGAAGTAAAAGGTCAACTTCCAGATAAGAGATTTGACATTACAGTGTACTGCATTTTCACTTCCTTTTAGCCACACTCACTTCAAAATTCATTTTCCTCATCGTGTGTGTTTAACCCTGACATTTCCATAAATAGTAGTTATATTGATTGGCTTGTATAATTAGACACTGAAGCAATAATATGTTTAAAAAGGTAGATAGGGCTTTGGTTTAAAAAAAAAAAAAAGAGTACAATTTATCGACCCTGCTATCAGAACTTTTTTACTACACAAGGTTTAGTAAGCCACTCTAATGAAACAAAAAATCTGTAATAACTTTTGTATGGTACCGTTTTACAGTCTAAACACAACACTCCTTTCAAGACCAACATTTTTATTACTGCAGAACAGTAAAGCTGCAGGAAAATGTTTTGAACAAAAGGTAAGGCTTTATTTATGGCTGCTCAATATTGCAAACAGGTGAAACAGAGAAAGCATGGGACAGGAGGGCACAGAGTAGACAACACACAACACAGGGAAGCCAAATAACAAACCCTAAGAACTAGAATTCCGGAAATACTAGGACAGAAACATAAATACTAACAGTGACAACCATGAATAACAAACAATCAAGAAACACAAATTAACCAGATACAAAACACTGGGTCTCCGACCCAGGACCGTGACAGTTATATTGATTGTCTTCTAATATTAGACACTGATGCAATATATTTGAAGAGGCAGATAGGCCATTGGTTAAAATCAAAGAGTACAGTTTATCAACCTTGCTATCTGATCATTTTTCCCTCCTGAGGTTTAGAAAGTCACTCTAGTGAAGATATTTTTTTGTTTCAATAACTTCCTTGCCTGGAAGCTTAGTTGCTTTAACATGTTATTACTGTTGTTGTTGTCTCTCACAATAACAGTTTAAAAGAAATCTGGATCTATGTAGTGCCCTTGACTACA
Organism: Neolamprologus brichardi; assembly: GCF_056152115.1. NCBI lineage: Eukaryota > Metazoa > Chordata > Actinopteri > Cichliformes > Cichlidae > Neolamprologus > Neolamprologus brichardi. Next base: position 29,483,611 of record NC_142112.1, read on the forward strand.
TAGATCCAGAGGGCACAAATGGGCGATGCTGTATTACCCATGCAGGCTACATCGATGCAATGTGAAGTTACATTTCAAGTGAGGTGCAGGTCAAAGTTTTCTAGTTACCCACATACCTAGATTGCAATTCACCCGTCATTAACTGTTGTTTGGCTATTTCTGCTCTGAGACTGGAAAAAACAAAAGATTTAAGACATTTGTGTATACTTTCAAGTCTATATTGAGGACTTTTGACTTGTTGACTAGTTGCAACAATATTTACTAATTCCAGCTTTTGGAATCAGTTGAATCCGGAATTACTGATCATCAGTTAAAATGTTGTTTCCAACATTTCCAACCGCAGACAATGAATCCGTGTTAACTGACCATCAACATAATGCAACACTGGACAAACATGAGATGTGTCATCAAAATTTTACACATCACAGGTATGCTCATAGTCCATCCATCCATTTTCTTCTGCTTATCCGGGGCCAGGTCGCGGAGGCAGCAGCCCAAGGAGAGAAGCCCAGACCTCCCTCTCCCCAGCCACCTCTTCCAGCTTGTCCGGGAGAACACCCAGGCATTGTGAGATTATTATATTATCTTATGCCACGTTAGACCCCTAATTAAAGATTGTGAAATCATTATGTAGTTTTAGTTTGCATTATTCTCCTGACTTAGAAGAAGGTGATAACTATTACAGTTATTAAACTGATTTGTATTACATTAGACTGCTGATTTATTGTGAATTAATGATATTGTTTTATGATGCATTATACTGCTGAGGTATAAGAAATACTGTGTGCAGAGAGTCATCACATTATTTGTCTTATTAGAAAAGAACAGAACATACTGCACAGGAAGCCAAGGTCATAACTTAGGCTCACTGAGAGAGAGACAGAATGTGGATGTTTAGGTTTTATGACTAGGTGGAGGGGGGCTGAAGCTTTAAGCATGTGAGGAACACTCAGACACTTCGAGATCAGGCGGACACCCTCCTGCGCTCATCTCCCCTCCGGATGGTTTGTGCGCAGAAGTGTTGTTTAGAATAATAAGATTTGTATGGAATAAAATGGTTGTTGATTGAGCATTTATACACCGAGTATTGTCCTTCCTCCGCCCAAAGATCAAAAGAATTGGGAGGATTTAACAGCGTTCCCAGGGCAGCCGAGAGATATAATCTCTCCAGCGTGTCCTGGGTCTGCCCCGGGGCCTCCTCCCGGTGGGACATGCCCGGAAAACCTCACCCAGGAGGTGCCCAGGAGGCATCCTTGTCAGATGCCCGAACCACCTCAACTGGCTCCTTTCGATGTGAAGGATCAGCGGCTCTACTCTGAACCCCTTTCGAATGTCCAAACTTGTCACCCTATCTAAGGGAGAGGCCCATTTCCGCCACTTGTATCTACGATCTCGTTCTTCCGGTCACTACCCACAGCTCGTGACCATAGGTGAGGGTAGGAACGTAGATCGACCAGTAAATTGAGAGCTTCACTTTTACACTCGGCTCTCTCTTCACCACAACAGACCGGTACACCGTCCGCGTCACTGCGGCCGCAGCACCAATCCATCTGTCAATCTCCCGCTCCCTTCTCCCGTCACTCATGAACAAGACCCCAAGATACTTAAACTCTCTTAAACTCTCACTTGGGGCAGGAACCCGTCCCTGACCCGGAGTGGTCACTCCACCCTTTTCGGGCTGAGGACCATGGCCTCAGAATTGGAGTTGCTTATTCTCATTCCCACTGCTTCACACTCGGCTGCGAACCGTTCTAAGGCGAGCTGGAGGCCATCCCCCATTAAGCTAACAGAACCACATCATCTGCAAAAAGCAGAGATAAAATCCTGAGACCACCCAAGTGAAATCCTTCCGCCACTTGGCTACACCTAGAAATTCTGTTCATAAAAATCATGATCAGAATCGGTGGCAAAGGGCAGCCCTGGTGGAGCCCATCACCCACCAGGAACGAGTCAGACTTACTGCCGGCTATGCAGACCAAGCTCTTGCAATGGTTGTATAGGGAATTAATGGCCCATAGCAATGGGTCAGACACCCCATACTCCTGGAGCACCCCCCACAGGACCCCCCAAGGGACACGATCAAATGCATTCTCCAAGTCCACAAAACACATGTAGACTGGTTGGGCAAACTCTCATATGCCCTCAAGTATCCTTGAGAGGATGAAGACTTCATCCAGTGTTTCATGACCAGGACGAAAACCGCATTGTTCCTCCTGTATCCGAGGTTTGACTAACGGACGAACTCTCCTCTCCAGCACCCTGGCATAGACTTTCCCTGGGACCTCGCTCCTGGCTGCTGCCTGGCTCACAATGCACCCGCTCATGGTTATTATAGAAATGTAGTTTTTAAAAAAGGATTTTGCCCTTTCAATTGTATTTAGGGAAATAACTTCACACATCATAAGTCTGATAAACATGCCCCACCAAAAGAAACAGACTCAAAACTTTTAACTTTAACTTATCTCACACTTTTTAATTTGATGTTTTTGTGCAGAATTAGTGCAGCAGGATAGCAATTCCTCTTGAACGTAATTAAATCATAAGGTGTAGTGGTCTTTGTAACACATTTTCTCTTTTGGTATTTATTTGACAAGTTTGTTAAGTCTTTAACAAGTTTGGGATACAGTATTTCGTATTTAGTAAATTGTTACTATTTCCAGATACATTAACTTCACTCTATTTTCTGAAACTGAAAATTGACAATTTTAAAGTCATATTTCCTCCCCCTCCATTTACTTCCTGTTGACATATTTGTTGCTTGACCTGATTAAAAAGTCGCCACCAGTTTGGATTATCAATGTATCGTCCATGGCTCACTCCTGGGGCTCCATAAATCTAGAGGACCTCAACAGTGAGAAGCATTACGACAAGAATAAAGCCTATGCTCAAAGCAAGCTAGCCAACGTCCTCTTCACCCGATCACTGGCTAAACGATTAGAAGGTAAATAATGCACCTTACACGCTGTCATTTCTTTCTTTTAATTTGCCAGTTTTCTAAACACAACTGTGATAAATTTCCAGTGTAGTTCAACTGAATAATCAATTTTTGGCATCATTGCCTGAGCACTTATGGCCAGGCCACACCAATCTTTAAACACTTCATTTTTATCTCAACAACACAGCTATAAAACTTTATTCTGCACGCTGCACAGTTTTGACGTTTTATTTGTTCCTTGGAAATAATTTATTATGGTCACATTTGCCTTTGACTCACACAGTGAAACTGGTAACTACACTGTAATTCTGTGAATAGCAAGTTTAAGATCAGTGGAAAGCTTATAATACTGATTTATAAAAAATTAAAAGAAGCACACACACACTCACACAGTAGATAGACTCATTTATAGGTGAGAGGTTAGTCATGTTTGGTGGCAACTGCAAAATTGTCTCTGCAAAAAGAGGAACAGTTTCTTGCAGGGTGTGGGTCTGGTGTTCCAGACCCACACCCTGCAAGTTACCTCTTGTATCCCTCCTCAATATTGAACCTAACATTATCAAAGGACACTTGAAATAAAACTGACAGCAGCTGGTGGGGATCTGAGAGAGAGAAAAGTGTAGGGTTTATGAACAGGTGAAGAAAACCTGTGAAGTCAACTCTATATTTTTATACTTGGACTTCACGTGGTTCACAGTTCAAAATAAGTATGACCATATGGAAAATATCTCCTCTATAAGCCACAGTCTAAAGGAGAGTGGTGCATCTGCTGGTCTTTAAAGGCTCATTGGGGAATCTTCAAGCAGTTTAACAGCTTCACCTCTTGATACATGGTGCACATGAGGAAATGGGGTACCCTCACACAGATCTGAACTAGGGCCGCGCAGTAGCTGTGGTTCATACTGTCGCCTCACAGCAAGGTGGTTTCTGCTGTAAATCCTGACTGGGGCTATGTGGGAAACGCAAGTGCAAGTCCTACAAATGTGATGTTTCCTGCTACAGCTTTAAATTTATAGTCTAGTTTTTTGCAATAAACAGATCTTGTGTCATGCACGTTGATTTAATATTGATGATTATAATTGGTATCTAGACACAGTGGTTTCTGTCATTTTCTTTACAGTAAGTTTACTGTAAATGAAATTATGGAAAATTACTGTAAATAAAAGTTACAGTTACTTCGCTTTAGATAAATAAACACACAACATAAAAATATATTTGCAGTAACTGCTGTAAATGCAAATTACTGTAAAATTACAGCAAATTTATAGAAAATGCTGTTTCAGCAGGATGTAAAAAGTGCTTACAAACACAGTTCCTGCGAATCCTTTTACAGCTTATTACTTGCATCCATCTGCCAGTAAGTTGCCGTAAAATTTACAGCAACCTGTTTACAGTGTCTGAGGCCTTCATGATAACGCTTAAAGTTTAATGGTTATACGTGGTTATAAACTAAACAAAAAGTTTGTTTTTTCATTTTTGCTTTCAGTAAACTATATTTAAATCATTGTGGCTGTTATGCTTTCATGTCTGGTTTTGTGTGATAATAAAGGTTTTTCTCCAAGAATGAGTGTTCATTTCATTAATCAATAATTGTCCTCATTGTTTTTCTGACGAAAACAAGATGACAACTTTATGATGACATGTATTGACAGTTTTGTCTACGAATAAAAATGAGGTCAGAAGTAGTCAGAACATTAATCAGAAGTAATATAAGTTGTGTAGAAAGGCGGGGCGAGTTTGGAAGTGATCCAATCAGAATTTATTTCCTTGTGCAGAATGGTTAGACCGGCACGTTTGATATGTTCCCGGGAAACGGGGGTGTGGGTGGAGGGGCTTATTTATTCCCATGCTCTTCTCACGGAAAACCAATAAAATTTCAGCATTTGTAAGGAGAAGAGCGCACCTACCAACGCATTTTGCATTTGATGTCAAGGAAAATAAAATGGAGCAACTCCTGCTGGTAAAAACAGACAAACTTTTACACTTTTTATTTTTCAAATCAAATGAGTCAAATTTAGATTTATTCTACTATTATCTTGTGATGCCTAGTCGACTGAAACTAAAATAATTTAATGCCTTAATTATAACTAAAACTAAATCCTAATTTGCTGTCAAATTCAACACTGGACCTGCTAAAGGTTAAACCAGCCTGAAGCCTGAACTCACACACTGGGTACATTACTTTATCCTTCATTACTTCAGCTCATTATTATTTATTACTGAGACAGACACATTATTGATCATCTAATAATAACTTATCAACATCTGCGTTTCCTTATACCAGAATATTCAATGTTCTGCTGTGTTAAGACCCTGAAATATTTTGATCAAGTTAATAAAATCATGGATTTGATTCATTTAATCGTTAAACACAAAGGGAGGTGACAGGGGATTTCTTAAAATCACCCCGCAATTCTTCAGCTGAGACACTTGAGTTAGAAAACACAAACACTGCAGTTGTCTTTACTCGCAAGGACAAGTGACAGAGCGCTCCTACACGTAAGAGACACTCACGGACTTGTGTTCTGTCACCGTCTGCCGCCTTTATTTATACAACAGGAATTAATACGTTCGTTCAGTGACATCAGCATGTGCATATGTGATTGTGTGTGTGTGTGTGTGTGTGTGTGTGTGTGTGTGTGTGTGTGTGCAAGGTCAGAACTGCTTGTTCAACTTCTTACTATCGCTGTAGAAAGATTCAGATACAAATATCAGAACACGTTTCATAAAGAACAATCAGTTCTGAGCAAGGAAAAGATCATCATGCAGCATTCTATCACAAACAAACTTGTATCATAAAGAGCTTATACTGACTAAACAAATACAATTTTCTATTGACAGGTGGGTAATAAAGACAATGCTTGTTGGTTGCAATTCTACCTTGTAATTCTGTGGGGCTGTGGTTTCTTGATAATGGTAATAAGATCATAACACTAAGCAGGAAAACCAGTCTATTGTTCCTTATGTTGCTTAAAAATTCAATTCATAGACCAAGCCCTTGGGAGAAAAAATAAATAATTATTCATTGTTTTAAAGAATCTTATGCTGCTCAACATTTAACTTCATATTTTAAATTTCAAAAGTCAACCATAAATTTGTATTTTTATTCATTTATAATTAGGTCAACTGTGATCATTTTGAGTAATTAGAGGAACTTTAACATGCAGCATTTAATAAACATCCTCCTAATAAGTAAGCTATTTGTTCTGTGGTATTATTAGAAACTATTTCAGTTCAAAAGTTACCTTAGAAATATTGTTACTCCTGGACATTCTTGGCTTTGAATATCTACTATGACCTTAACTTATCTAATCAAGTAATCAACAAAGTTATGTACAATCACTGTGATATGCACATTGTAATATTGTATATGTAATAACACTTATGGCTTACTTATTACTTACTTGTCTTATTAATTAACAATGTGAGTTAGTGTAAAATGTCTTTTTTTAACCATTTCCAGATGTTTCCAGGATTTTAAACATGATAATTAGTTAAACTGAAACTGTGATAGGGCCATGCTATTATAGAACATATTGACTTGCCCATTAAACGTGGTCTAATCATTTGCGAGGCACTATAAATGTGTGCACTGAAGTCCTTCATCTCCATGGCCACGTACAGCATGAATCATTAATGTTTGATAAAGAAAAGAAGCTGGCTATAAGAACGGCAAGTCCAGCAGTGATACCATCAGTGAGGGAAACTGCCAACGGGATGGATGTAAGGATACAGTGTTGCATGACTAAACTGGACTAACTACACTGTTTCACTCAATAACTCGCTCGACTTTTTTCTGATCTGCTGCCATGGCGATTGCATGCTGAAGATTTCTGTTTTTTTAATTTATTTATTTTTCAGTGATTTTCTGTCACAATGGAAGAAACTGAAGACAGCATTGCAGTGGTGGGAATTGGATGCAATTTTCCAGGCGGTGAGGACACTTTAAGAAGTTTCTGTCAGTCTGCTATTATTTTACTACCTAATTTGATTGTTGTGCGTCACATGGTGTATAGTCAGATCCAGAAGTATTTCGACATGGACATTTTTGTGTTTTTGCACCTGTGAACCACCACAGTGGATTTGAAATCAGTCAAGATTATGAAAGTGCAGACTTTCAGCTTTGATTAAAGGGGTTCGACAAAAGTATTAGATGAATTGTTTAGGAACTGCAGTCATTTTCAGAGGCTCAAAAGTAATTTGACAGGTTGTTACAAAAATCTTGATAGCTGTCCACTGGAACACCCAAAAGATTTGCTCCTGAGGTGAAGGAGGCATTGCTAGGCGTAATCTAGTAGATTCTTAAAAAGACACAAATGGTGGTATACAGAGGCAAAAACTGTACCATTCCCCAAAGAGTATATTAGGAACAGTGAAAAATCTTTCACTATAGTTACATAAAGTTTAAAAAGTGTTTTATATGTATTTTCTCCCCAAAAAAGGAGAGGGGCTTGACAATTTCTGGAAGGTTCTGGTGAATGGGAGAAACTGCTCTGTGCCAATTCCCAAAGAGAGATTTGACTTATGCAGCTGGTATGATCCTGATGACAACAAGCCGGGTAAATCCCGCACAGCCAAGGCTGCTCTCATTGACAGGTATGGCCCCATATCTCCTTTGGATCTGCTTATCTGTTTCACAAATGTACGCCTATCAATACAGTCATATAAACTTTTGTTTGGCATTTTCACACTTCATGAAGTGTTGATTTATGAAATCACACTGCTGCTCCTAATTTGTATTAAAACAGAGACGTATTATTTTTGATGTTTTTCCAAAGAGGGTTTAGTTTTTTCCCCTTTTGAAAATAATTAATTCAAATTGAGCCAAAATGCAGAAGCAGTGTGTGAAAACCTGAGGACACCCCATGATTCAGTAGCTTATAGAATCAACTTTAGCAGCAATAATTTAAAGTTTTCTGCATGACTTTATCAGGCAGGCACTTCACTGTGGAGGAATTTTGGCCAACTCATCTTTGCAATGTTGTTTCAGTTTATTGAGGTTTGCAGGTCTCAACACATCATTTCAGTCTGTTTGAGGTCTGGACTTTGAGGCATTCCAACACCTTGATTATTTTCATTTTAGCCGTTCTGTTGTAGATTTGCTGGGATCATTTTCCTTTTGCATGACTCAAATTGGGCCAAGCTTTAGCTGTTAGACAGATTGCTGCACATTTGACTCTAGAATACTTCGGTAAACAGAAGAGCTTGTGGTTGACTTAATGACTACAAGGTCCTCAGATCCTGTGACTATAAAACAAGTCCAAACCATCATCCTGATATGTGTTTACTGTGTGTTATGGCCAAACATCTCCACTTTGGTCTCATCTGTCCAAACGAGTCCTGTGGTTTGTCCAGATGCAACTTTGCAAACCTAAGCAGTGCTGAAATGTTCTTTTTAGAGAGAAGAGGCCGGTAAACCTTTTCAAACATGCCACAAATGTCTGAACTTGAATATTTAATGTTCTAACTGAGGCCTGCAGAGTCTAAGATTGCATTTCACAGGCTGACCTTGAGGTAAATTTGCTGGGTCTTCCACTCCTGGGACAATGAAAAACTGTCTTGAAAGTTTTCCACTTGCCTATAATAATTCTCACGAGTCATTGCTGTCTTACCTCTCTGACATTGTGTAATCACAAACCTGAATACTTCACACCAACAAACTGCCAAAATATAACTGATCAACAAGTGTGAGGTGCGCAAACTTTTGGATCAGTAAATCAAGTTTGTTTGATATGCAGGGCTTGGCTGCTAGGCAAACAGTTAATTTCTATGGAAGTAGTGAAGATCTTTTTTCACAGATTGCTTCTGCATTTTGGCTTAGTTTGCTTGTTTGTTTGTTTGTTTTAATAAATAAAACCATGGTGTAATATGTCATGTGTTTCAATTCACTTTAGGTTGTATTGACCTATCTTTGTGACCTGGACCAAATTATATTTGTCATGTCCAGATATGTAAAACTCCAGAATAGAAAGAGAATGTACTTTATTTTTCCACGATTTAGGTTTTTCCTTTCACAGTGTTTTACCAAACTGCAGTGTTTTGTCTTCAGCTCCTTTGTTTTAACCTGCAAATCTGCCTTTCATTTGCATTAGTTTCCTTTCTTTTGGTGGAGTATTGCACTGAAATTGTGGACAAACCAAAAATAGAAACTGATTATAGGTTTGTACAATAGAAACAGCTGTACAGCGTTAGAGTCTGCATCACACTGTAAATGCAACACATGGGCGACTGTGGTTCTGGGGTCTGGAAGCTCATCTTGTAAACGGAAGGTTGCCGGTTTGCACCCCAGCTCTGTCTGTCCTGGTCGTTGTGTATGAGGTGCCGTAAGGGACATTATTACTGAAACGCTCTCACACACACTACTGAAATTTTAGCTCTCACACACACTACTGAAACGCTCTCACACACACTACTGAAACGCTCTCACACACACTACTGAAATTTTAGCTCTCATACACACTACTGAAACGCTCTCACACACACTACTGAAACGCTCTCACACACACTACTGAAATTTTAGCTCTCACACACACTACTGAAATTTTAGCTCTCATACACACTACTGAAACGCTCTCACACACACTACTGAAACGCTCTCACACTGTGACAAAGTGGCTAGGAGAGAAGTCATTTGCCATTTGTCACTTGTGTATGTTGTTATTCTGTGTTCTGTTATCTTATAGTCTTTCATAATGCTTTAATGTAAACACAGCACATGTAGCCTTGGCTCTACATACTATCCCGGGTCTGTTTGTGGTAGCATTGGTTATATTCATTTCATCTGTGCAAATGTACTTAAAGTTAAATGTCACTTCATCATTAATTGATTTGAATCTTTCATTTGTTTATGTAGTTTGATTATACTTACCATTGTGTGTTCCTCTGTACTGATCTGAATTATAATATTGCTGACTGTCAAAATTTCCCAGAATCAAATTGAATTGAATCGAATCGAATCGACTCGAATCATGGAACGATAAGTTAGACAGCTTAGTCTTAGTGAGACAGCTGCATTACTTAAAAATATATTAGCCTCAGCATAAGTCAAAATTTAGAATAGCAGGAGATGGGCATTATCCTGGTTATTTATTTTTTTTTGGCATATGTGCTTTTTGTCTTTTTTAGCAAAGAAAAAAATATCTTAAAATCATCAATAAAACCAGGGAGAGAAGGCTTAGCGTTCCTCCATTTAACACAATGGATATGATATTTACTCAAACGTATGATGATGTTAATAATGTCTGAGACACCCAATGCTAGATGATCCATATAAAAAAAATTATGATGTAATTCAAATAGTGGCACATCATTAATATTTAGGGAAATCCAATTTTTTAAGTTGCACCAAATACATTGTGTGATAGGGCATAGAAGAAAAAAAAAGATGTTCTAGGGTTTCATTTTCATCAGTACAAAAAGAACACTGATCCACCTCAAAGCCAAATCTCTTTTTTTTAGAAATTCTGCCACAGGATTAATTTTTTTTAAAGTGTGTTTCTTTAACTTTAGGTAGAATAGGCTATTTCATAAATTTTTAGTATGCTTTATCCAGTGTATATGAAATAACTAAATTGTTAAGATGATTGTCGAGGTCAGACTCTTAATTTGTCTGTTAAACCGATGCGGTTTCTCTTTCAGTCAGACCTCCAGGGCTCAAGCTCTCGCTCCCAGCTAATTTCAGACTCGTATGGCTCTGGCTGACTTCTGATCTCCTCTGGGGGAAAAAGGGAGCTTAATTTCTTCTTCTGTCTTTCTCTTTCTAATTGTGCAGGTGAGTCACTCGGCGTGTGATGACCACCGCCGTCATCTGTAAGCTGCTGCGCTCCAAAGAGGCCATGGCCACGATGGACATCAGGAACTGGCCCCCAGTGCTGGACACGGTACAGCGTTTCATTCATATCCACACAGGGAAATCACGCTCGCATTAAGTACTTTAATTTAACATAAATGCAGGTCGTGCACAGCCGCCTCACAATGCAGTCTGAGTAGTTCTGGTTGCAGATATAAACCTAAAGAATGCACATTAAATGAAATCCTCTGCTGTGATGAAACCTGCCTTTACAGCTCCATCACTCTGTGATTTATCGAAAAGTAAAAACTTGCTGTAGCTGCAAGTCTGTGGAGGTCCCCACCACTGCTTTAGAGAATCAAAGCACCAGGAAGTGGGAATAATTTCTCCTATAATAAGGATTTTTAGGTCCCTGATAACAAAAATGAGCAGATTTTATCCAGTTTGGTAACGTTTACATCACTAGAGAAGAAAATATAGCCACATTATTATAATTACTATGGTTATTTTTGTATTTGATACACATGGAGGTTTGCAGCAGAGACAGAATCATGTTTTCTGCTTATTTTAATGATATTTTAATGACTTTATGTAACAGGGTCATAAATCACATTGTTATAATTACACAAAATGTGTCCTAAACCCCCAAACTGTTCCTTTTATACCTGACTTTTAGGACCTCCAAGCCTGTAGTTATGTTCATTATCAGTTAGAGCCCCTCCTCATTCTTTTCTTCTTCTTCTTTGGTGCAACCCTATAAATACAGTGTACCCCTTTTGCCTCTCCCCTTTTCTACAATTCCCCTGTGGGAGAGGTGGGTGTCATTTCTTTCCCAACACTGTAAAACGCTCATATAATGCATATTTAGCCACCTGGATGTTTCTGATTGTGATTTTAGTTCGATTATTGTCATTATTAAGCCTGTTTTTGTTAGATGTTATAAGTGTGTAGTATGTGTGTATTATAAATGTGTTTTAGGCGCCATAAATGCTAGCTTGGAAGTTGTGGTGGGTTGAGCTAACCCTCTTCCCCACTGTTTGTATTTGGTCGTAGGAGCTGGAGTGGGCAAATGATTTACTTGGAGGCCTTTCTTTCTTTCTTTTACCTTTTTTGATCAGGTATGTCGGATTTTGTGTTGTTGTTTTTGTTTTATCTTATGTCAAATATGTTACGTGTAAATCCATACTTTATGTTCAATGTAAAAATAAATGCCGCCCTTTTCTACAATTCCCCTGTGGGAGAGGAGCTGGAGTGGGCAAATGATTACTTGGAGGCCTTTCTTTCTTTCTTTTACCTTTTTTGATCAGAGATCAGACACAACGCAGGATCACACCGGTTACACTTGGTGCCGCTGACCAGTCACATCGCCAATCCGCGATCCACCCCTCCTCCTTCTGCTGCCGCTGTTTTCCCGCCTCCTCTCCGCAGCTGTGTGCCAGGGTCCTGTGCCCTGCGCTTTCACTCACAGGTTTTTATATCGCGTGTGTGATCGATGCCCCGCAATTTGGCTTGCAGGCATCTCTGTCACGTGTGAACTTAAAGGGCAAATACGTAGGTGATCATTTCTGTCAATGTTTCATATTGTTGCCTCAAATTATACAGGCACGGATTGTAATTTATTTTTTTTCTATTGATATTGGCTTTTACAGCCTGTTTTAATTGAGAGGAAAAAAACAACATTTTATTTTATTTTCTATGGTGTTTTGATTCTTTGATGTTTTTTTTTTCTCCCCACATTTCATTGTTTTGTGAAGTTTTGCATAATTGTGTGTGGGGGTTAGGCTCTTTTTTTTTTTTTTGCTGTTAAATAGTGATATCTCACTTGGACCAACATGTTAGGTGAGGAAACTGTGGATAGCGCTATGCCTGATCTGTTCTCTGCGGGGAGTAATATGACCTTTGGTTTGGGGAGGGGTCATCAGATTGCTCCAAAGTGTTTTGGGAGGGGTAGGCCAGTAGTCCCCGGTATTGGTGCCCACACTGTAGACCAGTCAGTGATGCACTCACCATTAATGCCAGCAGCTAGCTCAACACCAGCTGCTTGCGAACGCCAAACACACACCCAGGCTGTCACTAGTGACATGTTGAGCAGCTTGATTACTGACTTAGCAAAGCAAATTGGGGAAAATATCACGTCCTCTCTTAACTCTATGCACCAGCCAGCCCCCACCCAGCCACAGTCTCCTCAGAATGTGCCCTCGAGCTGCAATGACCAGTCCCAGCTGAAGGTTGTTGTTCAGTCAGACACCAAAGCTCCACCATACTTCAAGGGTGACAACACAGATATATTTCCCATCGGTGAATGGGAGGACATGATGAGATGTTATCTGCATAGAATCAGCTGTGACACAGATGAAGAAATGTTTGCCATATTAATGTCTAGACTGACTGGCAAAGCCAGAGATGTGGTCAAGGTGTCACTTCGTTGCCGCCCTGAGTTGAATCGGAATGATCTTATTACTGCTGTGTTTGACATACTGAGGTCTAACTTCAGCGACTTGACATATTCCAGCCTGCCCATGAAAGATTTCTACAGTACTGTGCCACGTCCAGGTGAGAATGCCATGGATTACTGGATCCGGTTGAACAAGTCTATTGACGCTGCTGATGAGTGTCTCCGCAGGCGCGGCAAGCTGGTAGAGGACCCCAGTAGTGAGGTTGTTTCGATGTTCATTAATCACTGTCCTGACCACAGTCTTGCCTTGTCTTTTCAACTGAAGGCCCCTGAGGAGTGGACTGCAGCTGAGGTTCAGAGCCGTCTGGACAACTATGTGAGGAAAATGAGACAGTCTAGTGTTTTGTCTCATAATACAGCATGTCTGTCCATCCCACATCAGAGCCCTGTTGCTGTTAACAGCCAGCCCCACTCCAGCGGTGCTCAAGCAGTCACAGTAACACATGAGCCAGCCTCGTATCCTATGCCCTCTGTTCCCTCTGCAGCCACATGTCAGCCTCTCTCTTCTGATGGCATGGTAAGTGTGCAGCAGCCCTCTGCTTGTCCTCCTTTGACTCCTCATGTCATGCCCCCATCTTTGCCAGTTTCCGGCCCTCCTCCAGCTGAGCCAGGTGTTCAACAGATGGTAGCACTGTTTGACAAGGTTCTGTCCATGTGCACTGCATCACTAGCCACTGGTCCTAGGTTCCCACAACCCACAGGTCATTCCCATGGGCACCGCAGTGCTCACCGTGCTTCGTGCAGAGTGTGTGGCTCACTTGAACACACAACCCATGTGCATTGTAGGCTGTACAAGCTATGCCACAGCTGCTTTGACCCTGGACACATGAGGCGTGAATGCCCACAGTTGCACCAGAAACCAAGCATTTCAGTCCCTCCTCCCACCAATGCTGCTTTAAACTAGCCAGCCCATGTAACGAGAGGGGTAGCATGGGCAGTGTTGATGAAACCCTCAGAAATGCAACAGACCCAGAAGCCATATATGTTAACTGCTGTAGTAGCCTCTCTGATGAGAAGACAGTTATTATGGGTTCACAAAGAGTTGGCAGGGCTAGTGAGTTGTTTTACACTCCAGTGTCGGTCAGTGGCCGGTGTTCCCTGACAGGCATGCTTGATTCAGGAAGTATGTCATGCACACTAAGTGAAGAGGCTGATAGCAAGCTAAGAGCCGCTGGTGTTGCTCTGATTCCGCAGCATGCCCCTGAAAATGTGGTGCTGGTTGGTTGCGGTGGCCTTCTCACACAACCGAAATGCATCTATGATTTGGACATTGAAGTATATGGGACTAGGTTTCTTGTGCCAACATTTGTGGTTCCTGGGCAAAAAGATGAACTCATCGTGGGGAGCAATGTGATCCGGCCCATCATTCAGAAAATGAAGGCAGATACAAAGTACTGGGAGCTTATTAACTCCGAGTACACTGGCACTGATTGTGAAGACTTCCTGCAGTTGCTGAGCTGTATCTCACGGTGGTCTGCTCCTGTGTTGCCAGATAAAGTAGGTACGGTCAGGTTGCGGAAGAGTGTCACTCTCCTGCCACAAAAAGAATATGTAGTTTGGGGAAAGCTGCCACCTTCTGCCCTTGTGTCTCCAGGAAGTACTGTCGTTGTGGAACCCACGTCAGCCCGTTCCACTCCAAAGAACATAATGGTGGGGCGCATTATAACACCCATGTGGGGAGATCGCTGGGTCCCCATGAAAGTCCTTAACCCAACAGAGAGCCCTGTGACACTTCGTCGCAATGCTAAGATTGCGGATGTCTTTCCTTGTATTGCTGTGGAGGACCTGCCCATCACTCAAGGTCTCTGCGAGACTCTGACTGACCAGCATACCAGTTTTCCCCCCTCATCAGACTCTGTGCCTGACTCTGCACAGCTACTCAAAGACGCTGGGTTGGCTGATATTGACATTGAGGGCTGTGAAGTGTCAGATGGGTGGAAGAGGAAATTGGTGGAGCTTGTGTTGACTTACCAAGATGTGTTCTCTAGAGACAAACTGGACTTTGGTGAGGTGAAAGACTTTGTCCATCGTATCCACCTCACTGACGACCGCCCTTTCAGGCTTCCCTATCGCAGAGTACCACCGGCTCACTATCATAAGTTGCGAGAGGTCCTGTCAGACATGGAGATGAAAGGCATCATTAGTAAGTCCACCAGCGAATACGCCTCGCCACTGGTAATGGTTTGGAAGAAGTCAGGTGACTTGAGGATATGCACTGACTTCCGCTGGCTCAATGCCAAAACCATTAAGGATGCTCACCCACTGCCCCATCAGGCTGACTGTCTTGCTGCCCTTGGTGGGAATGCTTTCTTCAGCACCATGGACCTCACATCCGGGTTCTACAATGTTCCCCTCCATGAGTCTGACAGACGGTACACGGCTTTCACTACACCTCTTGGCCTGTATGAGTACAACAGACTTCCCCAGGGTCTATGCAACAGCCCAGCATCTTTCATGCGGATGATGCTCAGCATCTTTGGTGACTTGAACTTTTCCAGCCTCCTGTGTTATCTTGATGACCTGCTGGTGTTTGCACCTTCAGAAGAGGAGGCCCTAAAACGTCTTGAGATTGTTTTCTCTCGCCTGAGGACCAGCAATCTGAAGCTGGCACAGAAAAAATGTCACTTTCTCAGACGCTCTGTGAGGTTTTTGGGTCATGTCGTGGATGCTGGTGGTGTCTCAGTTGATCAGGATAAAGTGAGGGTTATCGCCAGTTTTCAGAAGACTGACCTTATGGATGGTGACGGTTGCACCCCTTCTCAGAGGAAAGTGAGATCCTTCCTTGGCATGGTGATGTTTTACCAGCATTTCATTCCAGGGTGCTCTCGTATTGCGAAGCCGCTCTTTGCTCTAACTGCCGGTCAGAAGAGGACTAAAGGCTGCCACGGGAGTCGGAAACTGGGAACCTTTCGCAAGCTCACCCCTCAAGACTGGACTCCTGCTTGCGAGAAGGCATTTGAGGGACTCAAAGGTGCACTCCTCAGCTGTGCGGTGCTGGCACATCCTGATTTTGAGAGGCCATTAATCCTTTCGACTGACGCTTCCATGGATGGGCTGGGTGCTGTCTTATCCCAGGTGCCAGCTGGTGAGGAGAGAGCAAGACCTATAGCCTTTGCTAGTAAGTCTCTCAGCCGCAGTCAGGCCAAATACCCAGCACACCGGCTTGAATTTTTGGCTCTGAAGTGAGCTGTGTGCGATAAGTTCAGCCACTGGCTCAAGGGTCACCGGTTCACTGTCTGGACTGATAACAATCTTCTCACATACATTCTGACTAAGCCAAAGCTGGATGCCTGTGAACAGCGTTGGGTCTCTAAGCTTGCACCATACTGCTTTGAGATCAAATATGTTCCTGGAAAGCTGAACATCGTGGCAGACACCCTGAGCAGGGAACCGTTTGTGAGGCCTTTGGCCCAGCGCCTCCTGTCGGAGCCCTACTTTGAGCTGCTAGAGCAAGTCAGTGATGTGAAAGATGCTAGTGTCCAAGATGCCTTCCGTTTGACCTGTCAACCTCAATCGATACGCAGTGCTCCACCCTCTGCTGTGCTTGATGTGTCTCTGTCAACTGATGACGTGTCTTCTCTCATATCTTCCCTCTGTGAGTGGGAGTCTGCTTCTCGCCAGCGTGCAACATCCCTCGCTGGTCACCTGACCTCCATTAGTCCACCTGACTGTGATGTCTCTCATGCGCTGTCCCATGCTGATCTCCTGTCTCATCAAACAGGGGATCCTGTGATCTCCAGAGTAGCCCGCTATGTTGAGCGTAAGCGCAGACCCTCCAGACGTGAGCGCTGTCATGAGAACCAACATACGTTGCGGCTCCTGAAACAATGGGATAAGCTCACATTCCTCAATGGTGTCCTCTACAGAGTTGTGAGGGACCCACTGACCAAACACAAGAGATTCCAGTTTGTGGTACCTGACTCCCTAAAACAAGTGGTGCTGTCTGGCATACACGACAATGCTGGTCATCAAGGTCAACCTCGCACACTCTCCTTGGCTCGTCAGCGTTTCTTCTGGTATGATATGGAGAAGGATGTGCGCGATCATGTGAGAAGTTGCCGCAGGTGTGTTCTCAGCAAGACCCCAGAGCCAGCAGCTAGGGCCCCGTTGGAAAGCATTAAGACCTGTGCTCCACTGGAACTTGTGTGCATTGACTTCTGGTCAGCTGAGGACAGCAACAACAAGTCTGTGGATGTCCTTGTGATTACTGACCACTTCACAAAATTAGCACATGCATTCCAATGCCCGGATCAGACCGCTAAGAGAGTTGCTAAAAAGCTCTGGGATGGATTCTTCTGTGTGTATGGCTTCCCTCAGCGCATTCACTCTGACCAGGGAGCTAGTTTTGAGAGTGAGCTGCTTGCAGAGCTTCTGGTTTTGGGTGGCGTTGCCAAATCCCACACTTCACCATACCACCCCATGGGTAATGGTACCACGGAGAGATTTAATCGCACCCTTGGAAACATGTTACGGTCCCTCCCCCCCAGATCTAAGCAGAAATGGCCGCAAATGATACAGTCCATGACGTTTGTGTATAACTGTACAGCACACGAGACCACCGGCTTTGCGCCATTCTACCTGATGTTTGGGAGGGTGCCAAGGTTGCCAGTTGACCTCATGTTTCGGGATGTCCTTCATGATGACACCATTTGTGACTATGATACCTATGTCAAGTCACTGATGGATGACTTGCGCTCTGCCATGCTCCAAGCCCAGGAACACAGCACAATGGAGCAGAGACACCAGTCTGACCAGTACAACAGAAAGGTGAAGGGTCTGCCTCTTTCACTAGGGGACCAGGTGTTGTTGGCAAACAAGGGAGTCAGAGGAAAAAGAAAGCTCTCTGACAAATGGGAACCCATTGTGTACACGGTAGTCGACTTGGATCCTGCTCTTCACATCTGCCGTATCAGAGACAAAGAAGGTCATGAGCGTGTGGTGCATCGCAACCTGCTCCTTCAAGTTAACTTTTTGCCCTTGGACACAACATTGAATGACGATGCTGCACATCCTGCTGTGAGCGTTGTCAGTGGCCCCCCTGAGTCTGAACTGGATGGGTCTGTGATATCTTTTGGGGGCACAGGAGCTGTACTTCCTGCCACCTGTACTGTGGATTCTGTCTCCAGCATTGGCGAGTGTGATGACCGCACACTATCATGGATCCATCAGCAATCCGCCGCTGACCCGGTCGAAGATGGCGTTCATGAGACCCCTCCCATAATGGGTGTTCCTGATCTTGGTGGGCTGGCTGTTGATGGAGCCTCCCCAGACTCCCCTGCTGCTTTCCCGTCCCACAGTTTTCATTCTCTTGAACCTGAAAATGTGGACGTGGATCAAGGACTTACCACACGTTTTGGTAGAATCATTAAACCAGTTCGTCGCTTGATTGAATCAATGGCTCAACTTGAAACACTCCTTGGTGTTGAACCTGTTCAAGCAGCGGTTATCGATGTGTGAATTTGTTTATTGCTGTATGTCGTCCATTGCTATTGTTTTTGGTAAAGAATAATAGAGGCACAGAGTTGATTGTATTTTGTCAGTCTGTGCAGTCTGATGGTGATGCCCATAGATATTATGGCCTGTATTGTGTGGTGTAAATGGCACCTCATTTTGTCTATAGTGTGTCCTGGGATCTTGCTAGGCGCCGAGCGGGTCTCAGGTCTCTTATCCTCCTTGGAGGAAGCTATGTTGCTGATCTAATTCATTGTATATGTGATGTGAATTTGTTTGAGGCCACTGTATCTGTTATTGTGGGTTTATACATTTTATTTTATTTTATTTTGTTTTTGGTGTACTCTTTAGTATTTTGTGTAATTCTTGGGGGGTGAATGTAACAGGGTCATAAATCACATTGTTATAATTACACAAAATGTGTCCTAAACCCCCAAACTGTTCCTTTTATACCTGACTTTTAGGACCTCCAAGCCTGTAGTTATGTTCATTATCAGTTAGAGCCCCTCCTCATTCTTTTCTTCTTCTTCTTTGGTGCAACCCTATAAATACAGTGTACCCCTTTTGCCTCTCCCCTTTTCTACAATTCCCCTGTGGGAGAGGTGGGTGTCATTTCTTTCCCAACACTGTAAAACGCTCATATAATGCATATTTAGCCACCTGGATGTTTCTGATTGTGATTTTAGTTCGATTATTGTCATTATTAAGCCTGTTTTTGTTAGATGTTATAAGTGTGTAGTATGTGTGTATTATAAATGTGTTTTAGGCGCCATAAATGCTAGCTTGGAAGTTGTGGTGGGTTGAGCTAACCCTCTTCCCCACTGTTTGTATTTGGTCGTAGGAGCTGGAGTGGGCAAATGATTTACTTGGAGGCCTTTCTTTCTTTCTTTTACCTTTTTTGATCAGGTATGTCGGATTTTGTGTTGTTGTTTTTGTTTTATCTTATGTCAAATATGTTACGTGTAAATCCATACTTTATGTTCAATGTAAAAATAAATGCCGCCCTTTTCTACAATTCCCCTGTGGGAGAGGAGCTGGAGTGGGCAAATGATTACTTGGAGGCCTTTCTTTCTTTCTTTTACCTTTTTTGATCAGAGATCAGACACAACGCAGGATCACACCGATTTACATTTAGAAACCAGAAGCCTGATTGTTTGTTTTTTACATTGAGACAAAGTTTACACAGAAGGACTATATAGGGTCTTTTTTAAAGTAACTTTCAGGGATTCAGGATCTCTGAAGAAAAACGATCAATTTTTATTACTTAGAGATTTTTCAACATCTAACAAGGACAGAGGAGGACAAAGCTAAATTGACCTGATTTTTGCATAACTTTAAGAATTTGAATGTGAAGAGAAGAAAAGATCCATGAACGTAATGATTCAAAGGGTTCAAATATCTTTGAATTTATGTGCTTCAATATATTTTTCGGACTGATGAAAACAGAAAAAAGGTTAAGTATTCTGAAGAGCGTAAGATTATGAAAAAACTAGAGATATGAAATATCCAGATTTTAGAGGCCCAAAGAGGTGAAGAGCAAAGCAGCAAACAGAGAAAGCTTTGTAAAGTAGCTTTTTTTTTTTTTTTTTCTTAAAGGTGTGTAAAATCAGAGGTTCAGAAACAAAATACAGAGCTCAAGAAAATAGAGTTTACTGTGGAAAATCAGTTTACAGTGACATGCTAAGCCCTGTGGGTGTGTATCGTGTGTTTCAGGCTTTGCAGCGTCAGCAGAGAGTGAGCGGGACGTCGGCTGGGGTCGAGTGTGTGTTTTCCTGAAGAGACTCGGGAAGAAAGCCGACAGCAGGAGCCTCAGTTTGGCTCACTGTGATCTGACGGCTACAGACCTGCTGGAGCTTGGTTAGTTGGTTGTAGTTAACTAAACTTATAGTTTATTAGAGTTGAGTTCCTACTCACAGACAACTGAAACATATTCACATTTGGAAAGCTGATTGTATAAATTTTCGTTTGATTAATCTAAAGTTGTTCTTCTGTGTCTGAAAACACTCACTCCCACTTACTCAACCTGTGTTGTCATCTGCTGCTGTGGCCTACAGTAGCAGAAGACAACACTGCAACTGTAACGAAACTGATTACAGCATTATTTTTAAAACCTTTAGTGAATTCAACGTTCTTCAAGATTTTTCAAGCATCCACAGAAACTTTGATCGTGTGCTAAAAATGCTAGTAAAGCTGACATCCATCACGAACAACCCACATCATCCTCTGCATGAGTCTGTGAGCTGAGCAGATCCTTGTCAGAGACCAAAACACCCTCACTGCAGGAAGGAGCACTTTCACAGATCATTGATCCCAACAGCAGTTAGACTCTATAACTCCTCAATCACGCTGTCATGAGTCACTGGACATTTACCTGGTGTGCAGGTATATGTGTATGTATATGTATACATGTGTATATTTAGTCTGTAGATGTGTGTGCAAGTACATGTCTATACTTATAGATACTTTTAGATATCTATTGCTTAAATAATAATAGTAAGAATAATGAAATTTATTTCTTGCATTTCCACAACACTCTATCCATAGTCACATACTGTGTATGCTACTGTTGTATATAGTGTATTATCTTATTTATTTTGTAGTTGTTTATATTTTATTTCTATTTTTGGATTTTCTTCTGCTATCTCTACCTGAGCTGAGGTAACGCACAAATTTTCCTGCCGTCGATCAATAAAGTCTAATCTCCTCATTGACTGCATTTCTGATGGAGATGAGACTTCATGCAGGACAGAGGTGAGAGGCGTGACATCACGGTGCCGTGACAACAACCTGGTGCTTTACATCAGCAAAACCAAGGAGCTCATCGTGGGTTACAGGAAACCAGCAGTAGCAGAGGTGGAGAGAGTCAGCTGCTTCAGATTCCTAGGCATCAACATCAGCGAGGGTGTCATGCCATATTAAACCATTATACACCTTAATAGTAAAATAAAAAATGTGTTTAAATTGCATGAATTAATATTTATTAACGTCTCTTTTTGACGTCATGCTATGATAATGACCGCCACAAACAGAGCGTCCTCCTGTAACCATGGTTACGGGAGTTTGTTGCAAGAAGTGTTGTGAATCTCGCTGAGACGGGGAACCACTGAGAGCCTCACATGAACCAGTCAGTCAGATCGCTGTCTCCACTTCTCCTCCTCCTCCTTCGTTCCCTTTGTTTTTTAAGTACCTCATATATGTTAGGATTCTTTAGCTAGTTAGCCACCACATTAGCTAGTTAGCCATCACATTAGCTAGTTAGCCATCACATTAGAAAACTGCTTCGCAGCACAGCTGCCGGAGTCGCGGCTTTTGTTGAATCAGGCGTTGGACCTGCTGGAGGAATGCTCTGCGATGATGGTGGAAAACAGCCGCCATTCAACCCATTTGAGAGCTTCAAAGAACTGGCTGCAGGTATGATTGAAAGTTTGACAACACCGACGTTGATGCGTCTGTGATTTATTAGTGATCGCTCACTTGTGTGCACGCGCATGTAGGTGAACGCTCGCGGCATGACGTCACATAGCTCAGTTCCTTTCTGCTTTGATGTCACAGTACGTGCCTTTGATCTTGCAGCACGTGACCTCCACTTGAGTCCCTAAATAGGGGTGAAACAGCGGGCTTTATACCTGAATCTTGCATTTTGCATTTTTAGTTGTCGTACGTTAAATGTACAGACCGCGATCTTCCCTTTCTGAAAGCTTTCTGAAAACGGATTTCCAAAGTAATTGTAGCGAAACTAAGTCATTGACAATGTCTTTATCCACTGTTAGAACCCCTACCCCCATTAATTCAGAGCCTTTTTCACCTGCTATCAGTTTCGATAGGCTCTCTGGATTACAGTGGCGCTTGATAGAAAATGGGATCTGGGACTCCGATGTCCAAGTAGCACTGGCTGATATGATTACTGATGTCATTCAGTCAGTTAGTGCAAGCACCATAAAAACTTTACTTCTAGGAGGTCAGGACCAATTAAATGATGCATCATTCCAGACATACCTTAGCATAGCCGTGACAAAAATAAGCCCCGTATTGGGAGACTCTTTCTCAACCAGCTTTGCTGCTGCTCTTAATGTCACCCATGAGGAGTGTGAAAGCGCTGTGGTGCTGACACAGATGATTGAGCAGGAGATCTCAAATAAAGTCAACTCGGGTTGGGTTCTAGTCCCAGAAAACCCAGATTCTATTTATGTCACCAGAAAAATAACAAACATAAAAAACCTCAGATGCATGGTTTCTCATGCTTTCTCATGTCTGAAGAGTTATAAAGGTAAGCTGAGCGGCCTGTTCATGAGGGGGGCTTTACCCACTTCCTTTAGTTCAAGTGATGAGAGTCTTGAATCCAAGCTCTCTGAGATGGGAACAATTAAAGAAATAAGTATGGCTCTCATGAGGTGGAGTACAGACAGAGAGATAAGTAAAGATGACCAGGACTGTCACATAGAACTGCAACCCGTGGAGGAAAAAGAAAGTGATGAGTTTGCAGAAGCTGAGGAGAAAGCTCAAAGTGATGTTGAAACAATCCTCAACAATCTGAATTATTTACATGATGAAGATGATGCAGATAAAGCTGCAGTTGACATTGTAAATGTGTTAATTGCTAACATTGAGTATCCTGATGCAGAAGATATCACATTAAGTGAGAAGTGTAGCTCACCCAAGCCTGCTTTTGATGTGGACCTGGTGATCAAAAAGGTGAAAGACTTTTTTGCATCATGTGCCCTAATTATAAAACCAGATGAAGTAAAACAACACTTCTTCAGGTTTGCTAAAAAGGAATTTGAAAAAATGAACAGTGAGCTGAAAGATCATTTGAAGAAAAGCAAAGGATTTTTGACCTTTCAGAGACAACAGGCAAACTCCCCGGAGAGTGAGAGAGCTGACTCCAGGAAAAGCGAACACATGAATCCCTCAGAAATTCCCAGAAAATCACCAACCTTAGAAACCACAGTTGAAAGTTCTTCTCCGCTCAAATTTACAACGGTCGTGCCGGTTCTGAATAAACTGTTTAGTAAATTAACCCAGGCAGGACATCTTGACCTGACAAGTAAGGAGATGTTTTCAAGGGAGTTGACAGAAAATGTGTACGGCCATGTCGAGTCAACATATCCAGCCCCCACGATGCAAATGGGTAAAAGTCTCTCAGACTTCTCTAAGACTTCACAGGGTGACTGTAATGTACCCTCTGCTCCTGAGGTGCCATATGTGCTCGTAGAAGATTCAGTGGAAAGGTTCTTACAAAACCTTCTTTTCTGGTTGGAGAATGAAACTTTAACCCAAACTATTATAAATGACAAAATTTCTGGTGCCGTGGAAGATATAGTAAGAGTGCTGACCCCATCAAAGGAAGAAGTTATGATTGGACCAGATGCTGGTGAAACAAGCGACAGACTGTTTACATCACGGTCAAGTCCAGTTACTGATCTCACCAATCAGCCAGTCTGTGTGAGTGCAGAAGACCCGAACCTGGTTTCAAATACAAGCAGTGATCAGGCATCAGTCTCTGACACTGACCCAACAGAGGGTCAAAGTCAGCCAGCAACCTCTGAAAACCCAGAGGAAGAACTGTCAGAAACATTAGTGTCACCTAATGATAAGCTAATTGCCAATCAATTTAGTACTCTTCTAGCCACAAGAATCGCACAAAATTTACACGAAAATACCAGAAATCTTCTGGATCCAGAAAAATTAGAGTTAGTTATCAACCGTCTGACAGATTTGGTACTTTCTGAAGATAGATGCACCGAATACCTAAAAATTCTTAATAATAACAGGGTTAAATTAGTCAAGGCCACAGCTCCAGACAAGTTCTTCGATGTAATGATATCAGAAGATTCATCTTTTGACGACACTATTCTGATGCATCCAGCAATGAATCTCGGTGATCAGGCATCAGTGTCTCACACTGAACCCACAGAGGGTCAAAGTCAGCCAGCAACCTCTGAAAACCCAGAGGAAGAACTGTCAGAAACATTAGTGTCACCTGATGATAGGCTAATTGCCAAACAATTTAGCACTCTTGTAGCCACGAGAATCGCAGAAAAATTGCACAAAAATACCAGAAATCTTCTGGATCCAGAAAAATTAGAGTTAGTTATCAACCATCTGACAGATTTGGTACTTTCTGAAGATAGATGCACCGAATACCTAAAAATTCTTAATAATAACATAAATAAGTTAGTCAAGGACACAGCTAAAGGCCTTATCAAGGAGTTTGGATCTGCAGACAAGTTCTTCGATGTAATGTTGTCAGAAGATTCATCTTTTGACGACATTATTAGAAAGATCATAAGAAAGAATCTAAGTGTCTTCATGAATCTTTCAAAGAAATCCAAACTTGCCAGGTTTTTTTCAGCAGTGTTAAAAGGTTTTAAGAATTTGTTCAGCTGCTGCTTTAAAGGCAGTACTGATGACTAAATTGTCATCTTGATTTTTTTCAAATACCTCTTTTAAAATCTTAAAGCAGTCTGGCCTCAGAGTTAACATCTGAGGTATATTTTATTTTAAAACTATTTCATTCGACTTTAGTTAGACTGAGAAATATTCTTCATCGTGTCTCCTCGTATTATCGTTACCATCACCCCCCACCGGCCGAGGCAGATGGCCGTCCCTTCTGAGCCTGGTTCTGCCGGAGGTTTCTGCCTTTTACAGGTAGTTTTTCCTCCCCACTGTCGCCAAGTGCTTGCTCATAAGGGATTATTAATTAATTGGGGTTTTCTTGCTGCTACTGTAGGGTCTCTATCTTACAGTATAAAGCAACTTGAGGAGACGGTTGTGATTTGATGCTATATTACAAATATTAAATTCAACTGAATCTTAAAAACATGTAATATAGCATCACATCACCATCAAATATAGAAATGAAAAATAAAACCAAATAAAAAACCAAACCTACATTGAAAACTGTTTGTGATTTGTCTTGTGCTTTCAAAATATATTGTCAAATATGAAAAGCTGCATTTATATGCTCTGGTCATTAGTGCTGGTATTTTAATGTAAGCAAACACAAGGAACATACACCGATGTGTAAGTACTACAGATGAAGATGCAAAGAAACCATGAAATAATTAATGAAATAGAATGAATGTTTATGAATAAAATAAACAACTGTAGCACCGTCTCAGTCTCGTCGAATCGCCCCTCTGCCTCTTCCATTCTAGCATCAACTCTTCTTAACCCTCGTCTAATATGTGCATGTTGTTTGTTGTTGTCTTTCCTAAAGTCACGAAGCTCTTTCGGGATGTTCAGGAGGCTGGGCTCGTCTGCATCCATGCCCTCTTTGGCTAACCTTAGCTCGGAGAGTAGCTCCTATCCACGTGGCTTTTCTCTGCCCCTCACATCAGAGGGTCTGCTGTTGTTGGCTCAGGCTGTGAAATCCAGCTCGACTCTGACTCACATCTACATCTGGGGAAACCACCTGGAGGAGCCTGTATGCCAGGTACACCCCTCAGATGTCTGTTTCCTAATGCGGGCTGAAGTCCTGTTGCCGATCCTGACGGTCTGGGGCCTGCCAGTCAAAAAGTCATGTAGCCAGTCACAGAAGGTGGGGTGCAGGCCGAGTGTTGCCAGCTTGTGAGTGAGTTTGTGTGGGATGACAGTATTGAAGGTGGAGCTGTAAGTTCAGTTGAAATATAAGTACTTTATAATTAAAGTAACACACAAATCTTCAAAAACTAAATCAATCACAACATTAAACTCACCCTGTTTTTGTAGAGAAGGTGTTCAGGCTTTTTCATTATCTCCTGAAACCAGCTGCATTGGATCTTCATCCTTTTTCACTCAGTGAAGTCTTTCCTTTTGTTGTCATTCCTCTGCACTGGAAAACCAAAGTGTATGAACACAGGTGAATTAAGGGATATTTTTCTAAAGCAGATATAGAGTGATTTTAAGAAATACACACATATCTCTGCTTGTTGTTAGGCTAAAAGCTTGATATAGACATAACAATTTATAACATGTCTGCAGCCTCCCCCACAAGGCACATAACACCCCTGCACACCAGCACTGCACCTATATTATACTTTAATCAAGATATAGTTACGATTTAATCACAATAGGTCACAACAGTGTCACAAACATTTCCCACATACAAGAAATGATCTGCTCAGTATGGCTGTTACGTCCCCAGGCTAGTCTAGGGGTTAGAAGGGACTAACCTGGCTGTAGCTCAGGTGGCAGAGCAGGTCAGCCACTAATCAGAAGGTCGGTGGTTTGATCCCAGGCTGCCTCCTGGCTGCATGCCAAATATCCTTGGGCAAGATACTAACCCCATATTTGCCTACTGGTGGTGGTCAGAGGGCCCGGTGGCGCCTGTGTCCGGCAGCCTCGCCTTTGTAAGTGCGCCCCAGACCTGCTGGAGCTTGGTTAGTTGGTTGTAGTTAACTAAACTTATAGTTTGTTAGAGTTGAGTTCCTACTCACAGACAACTGAAACATATTCACATTTGGAAAGCTGATTGTATAAATTTTCGTTTGATTAATCTAAAGTTGTTCTTCTGTGTCTGAAAACACTCACTCCCACTTACTCAACCTGTGTTGTCGTCTGCTGCTGTGGCCTACAGTAGCAGAAGACAACACTGCAACTGTAACGAAACTGATTACAGCATTATTTTTAAAACCTTTAGTGAATTCAACGTTCTTCAAGATTTTTCAAGCATCCACAGAAACTTTGATCGTGTGCTAAAAATGCTAGTAAAGCTGACATCCATCACGAACAACCCACATCATCCTCTGCATGAGTC
Organism: Neolamprologus brichardi; assembly: GCF_056152115.1. Lineage (NCBI taxonomy): Eukaryota > Metazoa > Chordata > Actinopteri > Cichliformes > Cichlidae > Neolamprologus > Neolamprologus brichardi. The sequence continues at coordinate 29,510,978 of NC_142112.1, forward strand.
TGTGAGCTGAGCAGATCCTTGTCAGAGACCAAAACACCCTCACTGCAGGAAGGAGCACTTTCACAGATCACTGATCCCAACAGCAGTTAGACTCTGTAACTCCTCAATCACGCTGTCATGAGTCACTGGACATTTACCTGGTGTGCAGGTATATGTGTATGTATATGTATACATGTGTATATTTAGTCTGTAGATGTGTGTGCAAGTACATGTCTATACTTATAGATACTTTTAGATATCTATTGCTTAAATAATAATAGTAAGAATAATGAAATTTATTTCTTGCATTTCCACAACACTCTATCCATAGTCACATACTGTGTATGCTACTGTTGTATATAGTGTATTATCTTATTTATTTTGTAGTTGTTTATATTTTATTTCTATTTTTGGATTTTCTTCTGCTATCTCTACCTGAGCTGAGGTAACGCACAAATTTTCCTGCCGTCGATCAATAAAGTCTAATCTCCTCATTGACTGCATTTCTGATGGAGATGAGACTTCATGCAGGACAGAGGTGAGAGGCGTGACATCACGGTGCCGTGACAACAACCTGGTGCTTTACATCAGCAAAACCAAGGAGCTCATCGTGGGTTACAGGAAACCAGCAGTAGCAGAGGTGGAGAGAGTCAGCTGCTTCAGATTCCTAGGCATCAACATCAGCGAGGGTGTCATGCCATATTAAACCATTATACACCTTAATAGTAAAATAAAAAATGTGTTTAAATTGCATGAATTAATATTTATTAACGTCTCTTTTTGACGTCATACTATGATAATGACCGCCACAAACAGAGCGTCCTCCTGTAACCATGGTTACGGGAGTTTGTTGCAAGAAGTGTTGTGAATCTCGCTGAGACGGGGAACCACTGAGAGCCTCAGATGAACCAGTCAGTCAGATCGCTGTCTCCAGTCTCTTCAGGAAAACACACACTCGACCCCAGCCGACGTCCCGCTCACTCTCTGCTGACGCTGCAAAGCCTGAAACACACGATACACACCCACAGGGCTTAGCATGTCACTGTAAACTGATTTCCACAGTAAACTCTATTTTCTTGAGCTCTGTATTTTGTTTCTGAACCTCTGATTTTACACACCTTTAAGAAAAAAAAAAAAGCTACTTTACAAAGCTTTCTCTGTTTGCTGCTTTGCTCTTCACCTCTTTGGGCCTCTAAAATCTGGATATTTCATATCTCTAGTTTTTTCATAATCTTACGCTCTTCAGAATACTTAACCTTTTTTCTGTTTTCCTCAGTCCGAAAAATATACTGAAGCTCATAAATTCAAAGATATTTGAACCCATCATTATGTTCATGGATCTTTTCTTCTCTTCACATTCAAATTCTTAAAGTTATGCAAAAATCAGGTCAATTTAACTTTGTCCTCGTCGTTTGATTAATCTAAAGTTGTTCTTCTGTGTCTGAAAACACTCACTCCCACTTACTCAACCTGTGTTGTCGTCTGTTGCTGTGGCCTACAGTTATGAGGTGCCGTAAGGGACATTAAGTAAGTAAGGGAAACTGAAGGAAAAAGTGGTAGATTTCAAACAAACCACTACACAGATGTCTACTCAGCAACCTGCTAGTTAGGGGTGGGTTTTTATAATCGATTTATCAATTAAAATCGATTCTGGCTTGGATAACGTGAAATCGATTCATTAAAATCCTGAATTGATTTTTTAATATAAATTAATTTTGCCCGAAATGCCAGAATCTCAGGTGAAACCTCACAAAATTTCAACAACCACCAAACAGCTAAAACAGTAAATGAGAGCAGGAACACGGATTCTGCACAAAGACGTAAACACACAGCGCGGATCAGAATCAATGGGATGTCGCCTTTCTCACCCGATGGCACGGACACGGTCGGGGCTGAAAGCCAACAGCTGGCTGATTCTGATCTGTCGGCGGTCCGCGCTTTGTTTTCACGCCGTTTTTGCGCAGATTCTAAAGCTGTTAGTTTGATCTCTCTCCAAACAATATTGACTGAACCAGCAGCAAAAGAAGATCCAAACTGCGCTTCACATAAACATCGTCATGAATTCCCTCTGACGTTTACTGTTTTGCTTCCACCACGATAAAATCACACGTCATGCACAGCTCTCTCTCTCTTTCTCTCTCTCTCTGTACTTCAAGAACAGTTTCCCGTCTAAAAATCTGTTTTCTGCATTATTCGCTTGCTTGTTACGCACAAGTCTACTGTTGTTTACAGCGCTGTCGGCCGCTGGTTTTTTTTCGTTTTACATACTTCCGAAAAGAAAACCTAATTTCTGCCGTTCAATACTGAACAAATTTAAACATTTAAAAATTATGCAAAATGCAAAACGCTTAGCCGTGTCTCTAATAAAACCGCTGGGACGTCAGCGGTAACGTTCATATGTTGATTAATGGTTTTCTTTCGTTTTTTGATGTACTGCAGAATATTTTTTATAAAATCCCAGGCCAGGAAAAATCACCTTCATGTTTTTCTGTGTTTTATCTTCAGCTACTTTTACACAAAGGCATCTGCTGTGACGCTTACACCTTTGATAAAGTCTTGCGTGTGTCAGCTTCCTTTTTTTAGATACAAAAATATGTAAATGTACTGATCTGAATTATAATATTGCTGACTGTCAAAATTTCCCAGAATCAAATTGAATTGAATTGAATCGAATCATGGAACGATAAGTTAGAGAGCTTAGTCTTAGTGAGACAGCTGCATTACTTAAAAATATATTAGCCTCAGCATAAGTCAAAATTTAGAATAGCAGGAGATGGGCATTATCCTGGTTATTTATTTTTTTTGGCATATGTGCTTTTTGTCTTTTTTAGCAAAGAAAAAAATATCTTAAAATCATCAATAAAACCAGGGAGAGAAGGCTTAGCGTTCCTCCATTTAACACAATGGATATGATATTTACTCAAACGTATGATGATGTTAATAATGTCTGAGACACCCAATGCTAGATGATCCATATAAAAAAATTATGATGTAATTCAAATAGTGGCACATCATTAATATTTAGGGAAATCCAATTTTTTAAGTTGCACCAAATACATTGTGTGATAGGGCATAGAAGAAAAAAAAAGATGTTCTAGGGTTTCATTTTCATCTGTACAAAAAGAACACTGATCCACCTCAAAGCCAAATCTCTTTTTTTAGAAATTCTGCCACAGGATTAATTTTTTTTTAAGTGTGTCTCTTTAACTTTAGGTAGAATAGGCTATTTCATAAATTTTTAGTAGCTTTATCCAGTGTATATGAAATAACTAAATTAAATAAAACCATGCAATGTAACCATTCTGTTGTAACTATGAAATATTTTTGTCTTTGAAGAAACTACTAACAAATTTCTTATTGCATTTTTATCAAACAGCTGACATTGCCCTAGCAATAAATTTGGGAGCACTGATGAGAAATTATTGTATATCATAAAAATTTTAATCAAATGAAGCAGAGGCAGTGGGACCAGTTCAAAAAATTTGTTATATTCTCTTTGAGAACAGTTTAGACAATATTTTTCTGAAAAGTCTGGGTAACTTAGAATTACACCGTTATCATCCAACAAATCTGTTATGAATATAATCTTTTTGTTCAAACCAGTCACTCTTGAAAATTGATTTTTGATTAAGTGTTATTACCCTATTATTCCATAAGGTTGAATTATGGGGAGAAGTTGTGGGTAAATCTCATTTTCCCAAAAATGCACAGTCTGTTTTGGAAAGTTTGATATCTTTATGGGGATTTTATTTACCGCAAAATCACATTTCAAAATAAAGTCTAATCCTGTATACTATTTTATTAACAATGTCGGACTCTGTAGTTTTCTCTGGTCCCCTCCCCAATCAGACCAGGAGTGACATGTTTAGCCGCATGTTCTCCTTAAATTGCTGGCTGTCTGAGTGGTGTCCCAGAAATGAAATGATGTGGCCTTCATAGATAATTGGCAAACCTTCTGGAGGAAACCTGGTCTTGTTAGGAAAGATGGCATCCATCCCACTTTGGATGGAGCAGCTCTCATTTCTAGAAATATCGACAAATTTATTAAACCCCTCAAAATATGACTATCCAGAGTTGGGACCAGGAAGCAGAGTTGCAGTCTTACACGCCTCTCTGCAGCTTCTCTCCTCCTGCTACCCCCCCAAAAACGCATCTCCATAGAGACTGTGTCAGCTTCCAAAAAGACAAAAAACAAACTAAAAACCAGCAACAAACAACTTAAACATTTACAAAGAAAGAACAATACAGTATCCACACCTGAACCAAAGAGTAAAACAGTGAAATGTGGATTATTAAATATTAGGTCTCTCTCCTCCAAGTCTCTGTTAGTACATGACTTAATAATTGATCAACAAATTGATTTACTCTGCCTTACAGAAACCTGGTTGCAGCAGGATGATTATGTTAGTTTAAATGAATCAACACCCCCGAGTCATTCTAACTACCAGAAATCTCGAAGCACAGGTCGAGGGGGCGGTGTGGCAGCAATTTTTCACACCAGTCTATTAATTAATGAAAGACCAAGACAGACTTTTAATTCATTTGAAAGCCTGATGCTTAACATTGTCCACCCCAGCTGTGAAACTCAGAAACCAGTCTTACTTGTTATCATCTATCGTCCACCTGGGCCTTACAGAGTTTCTGTCTGATTTCTCAGACTTTATATCTAATTTAGTTCTGAGCTCAGATAAAATAATTATTGTGGGTGATTTTAACATTCATGTTGATGCTAAAAATGACAGCCTCAACATGGCATTTAATCTGTTGTTAGACTCAATTGGTTTCTCTCAAAATGTAAAAGAACCCACCCACCACTTTAATCACACTCTAGATCTTGTTTTAACATATGGCATAGAAACTGAACATTTAACAGTGTTTCCTGAAAACCCTCTCCTGTCTGATCATTTCCTGATAACATTTACATTTACAATAATTGATTACGCAGCAGTGGAGAGTGGACTTTATCAAAGTAGATGTCTTTCTGAAAGCGCTGTAACTAAGTTTAAGAATATAATCCAGCCACTGTTATCATCGTCAATGCCCTGTACCAACACAGAGCAGAGCAGCTATCTGAACGCTACCCCAACAGAGGTCGATTATCTTGTTAATAATTTCACCTCCTCACTACGTACGACTCTGGATACTGTAGCTCCAGTGAAAACTAAGGTCTCTAATCAGAAGTGCCAGACTCCGTGGTATAATTCTCAAACACGTACCCTAAAGCAGATGACTCGTAATCTGGAGAGGAAATGGCGTGTCACAAATTTAGAGGATCATCATTTAGCCTGGAGAAATAGTTTGTTGCTTTATAAGAAAGCCCTCCGCAAAGCCAGAACAGCTTACTACTCATCACTGATTGAAGAAAATAAGAACAACCCCAGGTTTCTCTTCAGCACTGTAGCCAGGCTGACAAAAAGTCAGAGCTCTTTTGAGCCAACCATCCCTTTAACGTTAACTAGTGATGACTTCATGAACTTCTTCACAAATAAAATTTTTATCATTAGAGAAAAAATTACCAATAATCATCCCACAGATGTAATATTATCTACAGCTACTCTTAGTACCATTGATGTTAAGTTAGACTCTTTTTCTCCAATCGATCTTTCTGAGTTAACTTCAATAATTACTTCCTCCAAACCATCAACGTGTCTTTTAGACCCCATTCTTACAAAACTGCTCAAAGAAGTCCTGCCATTGATTAATTCTTCGATCTTATATATGATCAACCTATCTCTAATAATCGGCTATGTACCACAGGCCTTCAAGGTGGCTGCAGTTAAACCTTTACTCAAAAAGCCATCTCTAGACCCAGCAGTCTTAGCTAATTATAGGCCAATCTCCAACCTTCCTTTCATATCAAAAATCCTTGAAAGAGTAGTTGTCAAACAGCTAACAGATCATCTGCAGAGGAATGGTTTATTTGAAGAGTTTCAGTCAGGTTTCAGAGTTCATCACAGCACAGAAACAGCTTTAGTGAAGGTTACAAATGATCTTCTTATGGCCTCTGACAGTGGACTCATCTCTGTGCTTGTCCTTCTTGACCTTAGTGCAGCATTCGATACTGTTGACCATAATATCCTATTAGAGCGATTAGAACATGCTGTAGGTATTACAGGTATTGCACTGCAGTGGTTTGTATCATATCTATCTAATAGACTCCAATTTGTGCATGTAAATGGAGAGTCCTCTTCACACACTGAGGTTAATTATGGAGTTCCACAGGGTTCAGTGCTAGGACCAATTCTGTTTACATTATACATGCTTCCCCTAGGCAGCATCATTAGAAGACATAGAATACATTTTCACTGCTATGCAGATGACACCCAGCTCTATCTGTCCATGAAGCCAGATAACACACACCAATTAGTTAAACTGCAGGAATGTCTTAAAGACATAAAGACTTGGATGGCCACTAACTTTCTGCTTCTTAACTCAGATAAAACTGAGGTCATTGTACTCGGCGCTGAAAAGCTTAGAAATATGGTATCTAACCAGATTCTTACTCTGGATGGCATTACCTTGGCCTCCAGTAACACTGTGAGGAACCTCGGAGTCATTTTTGACCAGGATATGTCCTTCAATGCATATATTAAACAAATATGTAAGACTGCGTTCTTCCATTTGCGCAACATCTCTAAAATTAGAAATATCCTGTCTCAGAGTGATGCTGAAAAACTAGTTCATGCATTTATTACTTCCAGGCTGGACTACTGCAATTCATTATTATCTGGATGTCCAAAAAACTCACTGAAAAGCCTTCAGCTAATCCAAAATGCTGCAGCAAGAGTACTGACAGGGACTAGAAAGAGAGAGCATATTTCTCCTGTTTTGGCTTCCCTTCATTGGCTTCCTGTTAAATCCAGAATTGAATTCAAAATCCTGCTCCTCACATACAAGGTCTTAAATAATCAGGCCCCATCTTATCTTAATGACCTTGTAGTACCATACCACCCTATTAGAGCACTTCGCTCCCGCTCTGCAGGCCTACTTGTTGTTCCTAGAGTATTTAAAAGTAGAATGGGAGGGAGAGCCTTCAGTTTTCAGGCCCCTCTTCTGTGGAACCAGCTTCCAGTTTGGATTCGGGAGAAAGACACTATCTCTACTTTTAAGATTAGGCTTAAAACTTTCCTTTTTGCTAAAGCATATAGTTAGGGCTGGACCAGGTGACCCTGAATCTTCCCTTAGTTATGCTGCAATAGATGTAGGCTGCCGGGGGATTCCCATGATGCATTGAGTTTTTCCTTTCCAGTCACCCTTCTCGCTCACTATGTATTAACAGACCTCTCTGTATTGAATCATATCTGTTATTAACCTCTGTCTCTCTTCCACAGCATGTCTTTTATCCTGTCTTCCTTCTCTCACCCCAACCGGTCGCAGCAGATGGCCGCCCCTCCCTGAGCCTGGTTCTGCCGGAGGTTTCTTCCTGTTAAAAGGGAGTTTTTCCTTCCCACTGTCGCCAAAGTGCTTGCTCATAGGGGGTCATATGATTGTTGGGTTTTTCTCTGTATCTATGAAGCGCCTTGAGGCGACTTTTGTTGTGATTTGGCGCTATATAAATAAAATTGAATTGAATTGAATTTAATTGAATTGAATTAAACAAGGATCATAGGATGTGGAGCTAAGTAGAGGCTGGCTGTGACAGACAAGATTTTAACCATTTAATTCTAAGGGTGCCATCCATAAATTCTAATTCTGGAGTTTTGATACCACCTTTATTGTATTCCTTCACAAGCTGATATCTTTCTATGTAATGGGTTTTATTCCTCCACAAAAATTCGAAAATAACTGTGTTAGCCTTATTAATGCTTTTAGAGGAGATATATAGAGAGTGACAAGGATAAATCAATTTGGAGATGCCTTCAGCTTTAGATAGGATGTTTCTGCCAAAAAAAAGCGAGGTCTCTGCTTAACCAGTGGCTAAGTGATTTCTTCATCTCGATGATACAGTTAGAAATATTGGTGTCTTTTCTGCTAATTGGGTTTTTTAGATATTATCAGCCCTATATATTTAACTTTAGATTCAACTCTAACCAAAGCTATTGAGGAGTCAGAGCTTGTATGAATCGGGAGAAGTTCACATTTTTTGATACTGAGAGATAAACGAGAAGCTTTAGTTTTCTCTACCATGTATTTATCTTTCAAAAACATAGATGTATCATCTGTGAATTGACTTATTTTGAAGTCTTTATTAAAAATTGATATTCCTTGTATGTCGTTAGAATTTTTGATTAATAGTGTTAACAACTGAGTTGCCAATATAAAAAGCTTAGGGGAAACAGGACATAATTGCCGAATTCCCTGTTGCACCTTGAATCCATTCCTTGATTCAAGGAAGCTAAAATATTGTTAAGTAATGCGGCTGCTTCACTTAGGCTACAAGCACAGTCGTCCCCAACCCCCAGGTCCTGGACCAGTACCGGTCTGTGAGTCGTTTGGTACCGGGTTGCAAGAGTTGAGGCTTGAGTTTAAAATTTATGGTTTTCATGGTATTTATCTTTTTTATATATATATATATATATTGTTTACGTGGCACAAAAAAGGTTGGGAACTGCTGTACTAGCAGGTTGCTGAGTAGACATCCTTGTAGTGTTTTGAAATATACCACTTTTTCCATCAGTTTCCTTGTCAGGAAACAACTTCCTGTTCAGCGGAAATGCCTCTGGTTTCAGTGGAGTGCGTGAGTGCATTTCAGTAGTGTGTGTGAGAGCGTTTCAGTTGTGTGTGTGTGAGAGCGTTTCAGTAGTGTGTGTGAGAGCTAAAATTTCAGTAGTGTGTGTGAGAGCATTTCAGTAGTGTGTGTGAGAGCGTTTCAGTAGTGTGTGTGAGAGCTAAAATTTCAGTAGTGTGTGTGAGAGCGTTTCAGTAGTGTGTGTGAGAGCGTTTCAGTAGTGTGTGTGAGAGCTAAAATTTCAGTAGTGTGTGTGTGAGAGCATTTCAGTTGTGTGTGTGAGAGCTAAAATTTCAGTAGTGTGTGTGAAAGCGTTTCAGTAGTGTGTGTGAAAGCTTTTCAGTAGTGTGTGTGAGAGCGTTTCAGTAGTGTGTGTGTGAGAGCTAAAATTTCAGTAGTGTGTGTGAGAGCGTTTCAGTAGTGTGTGTGAGAGCGTTTCAGTAGTGTGTGTGAGAGCTAAAATTTCAGTAGTGTGTGTGAGAGCGTTTCAGTAGTGTGTGTGAGAGCGTTTCAGTAGTGTGTGTGAGAGCTAAAATTTCAGTAGTGTGTGTGTGAGAGCATTTCAGTTGTGTGTGTGAGAGCTAAAATTTCAGTAGTGTGTGTGAAAGCGTTTCAGTAGTGTGTGTGAAAGCTTTTCAGTAGTGTGTGTGAGAGCGTTTCAGTAGTGTGTGTGTGAGAGCTAAAATTTCAGTAGTGTGTGTGAGAGCGTTTCAGTAGTGTGTGTGAGAGCGTTTCAGTAGTGTGTGTGAGAGCTAAAATTTCAGTAGTGTGTGTGAGAGCGTTTCAGTAGTGTGTGTGTGAGAGCGTTTCAGTAGTGTGTGTGTGAGAGCGTTTCAGTAGTGTGTGTGAGAGCTAAAATTTCAGTAGTGTGTGTGTGAGAGCATTTCAGTAGTGTGTGTGAGAGCGTTTCAGTAGTGTGTGTGAGAGAGCGTTTCAGTAGTGTGTGTGTGAGAGCGTTTCAGTAGTGTGTGTGAGAGCTAAAATTTCAGTAGTGTGTGTGAGAGCGTTTCAGTAGTGTGTGTGAGAGCTAAAATTTCAGTAGTGTGTGTGAGAGCGTTTCAGTAGTGTGTATGAGAGCTAAAATTTCAGTAGTGTGTGTGAGAGCGTTTCAGTAGTGTGTGTGAGAGCGTTTCAGTAGTGTGTGTGAGAGCGTTTCAGTAATAATGTCCCTTACGGCACCTCATAGTTGTGTCCTTGGGCAAGACACTTCACCTACCACCTACTGGTATTGGCCAGAGGGGCCAATGGCGCGATATGGCAGCCTCGCTTCTGTCAGTCTGCCCCAGGGCAGCTGTGGCTACAACTGTAGCTTGCCTCCACCAGTGTGTGAATGTGAGAGTGAATGAATATTGGAATTGCAAAGCGCTTTGAGTGTCTAGAAAAGCGCTATTTAAATGCAATCCATTATCATTATTATCATTTATGAGAAGTAATCTAAGAAGGAAGAATTTAAACAGTAATTAGAACATCCCATTGCCTGAATCTGACCTTGTTATTTTTTTTTTTTGGTATTTTCAGGTTTAATGAATTCGACCACAGGTTTTTCGGCATCAGTGACAGTGAAGTGGAACAAATGGATCCTCAGCAAAAACAGCTCCTTCAGTGTGTCTACAGGGCTTTAGAAAATGCTGGAATTCCAATGGAAAAAGCCAGTGGGACCAGAACAGGAGTGTTTTTTGGTAAGGTACTAAAAGCTTACTTGTGTTTTTGTGTTTTGTGTTACAATAATGGGTGCTTGATCCAAAACAAAGCTACTGACACCTTTTTATACCAGAATTGCATTAAAAATTTACATCTATTATAATGAATAATGTTAAAATGATAAGTGCATGACCCCTGTGTTTTATGTATCTCTGTAGGAATAATGAACAGAGATTATGAAACAAGAGCTGCACGTGTGCACCCAAGTGTGATCAACCACTGGACTGGCACAGGGCTTGCCATGAGTATTGCAGCAAACAGAGTCTCCTATGTCTTTAACTTCACCGGACCTTCGCTGTCCTTAGACTCTGCCTGTTCTTCATCCCTTGTGGCTCTTCATCTTGCCTGTCAATCAATAAAACAAGGTCTGTCCAGCATAGATAACTTCAGGTTAATTAGCAATAGAGGAAATCATTCTGTAGTGTCGTATTTATTTAGAAAGTGGCGTTAGCGTTTAATTGGGATGATATGATGTGTTTTATCTTATCAGGGGATTGTGAAATGGCTGTCTGTGGAGGGGTCAGCTGCATCCGTGAGCCAAGACTGTTTGTTGCACTGAGCAAAGCCAAGATGATCTCACCTGATTGAACCAGCAAACCTTTTTCCAGTAGAGCAGATGGATACGGCAGAGGGGACGGATGCGGAGTAGTTCTCCTAAAACCACTGAAAAAGGTCAGCATATGCAGATTAATTATTTTTTAAAATGTCAAATAGTTCAGGAATTTAAACATTAAATGGACAGTTTGCCAAAGTGCCAAACCCAGACGTTGGCAATGTAGTAGCTCAACCAGCTGATGATCTATCACAATTCATAGATTACTATAATACATGAAGTACAGAAAGGAAGTTATTAGTTGTCTTGTCATTGATTGGCTCTGTTGCAGAAACTAATGATGACTTAAATCCACTGAGAAGTACAGCAGGATCACAAACTGTCATATTCATTACAGTTAATCTAGTTTAGCTCAAATCTGAGCAATATTCTATGGGGAGTTGCAATCTTTGTGAATTATGGAGGGACAGACAGATGGGCGATGAACACCTCGCCATCACATAGAGCTGTTGGTCCTTCGGGAGGATGAGCTAAAAACACAACAATGACTCCCTTTAACTTTTTTTCATATTCAGTGATCAATTGCAAATAACTGCAGTGACCAACTGTACACTTTCCATCAAACGTGATTGACCTGCTAGCTTAGCATTATAAAAATTGTCTCCAACAGTTTGGTTTAGTGTTAAATTTGAATTTCAGCTGATTAAACAGTTTTTTTGCACGGTTAGTTTAGTTTTAATCAACCAGCTTATATAGAGGAAATTTTCAAATGTATTTTCTGTAGCTGTACAAGTGGCTCCATAGTACAGTGGTTAAAATATTTCTCTAAAATGTCCAGGACAAACATGGGCAATTGCATTTGGAAGAGCATGTGAAAAAATATCTGTGCCAAATCAAAAATATGGATCCATCCACTGTGTCAATCCATTGTGAAAAAGGAAGTAGTTAAAAGAAGGGTTTCTTTTTTATAGCTTTACACAAAATAAAAAGAAAAGGAAAATAGAGAAAGTTCCACTTAATTTAAGACAAAGTGGAAATCTCTGCAGTATTTATCTCAACAGCTGAGCAACTTACATCAGTTTATATAATTATAACTATAAGCTAAAGTTCAAATATGTCGTGTCACATACAGTGGAACCCCAACTTACGAAATTAATTCGTTCCAGAGGGTCTTTCGTAAGTCAAACTTTTTGTAAGTCAAAGCACCTTTTCCATCGCCTTTTGAGTGAGGCGATGCTGGCTGAAGACGAAGTTCTTGGTGGAGGTTGAAGAAAGCATATGAATGTATGTATGCAGATGTGGCCAGATGGGCTACTCGCCTCTCTTTTTCTCTCTCGCTCACTCTCTCCTGCGCTCGCTCTCTCCTGCGCTTGCTCACTCTCTTCGCCGCGCAGCTAGGTTGATTGGGAGCCCACCTGCATATTGATTGCAGGGCGGCATTAGCCAGTATAAAGCAAGCCGGTGTTTTTGTTTGATCATTCCTCCCATGCATTCGGCACAAAGCAGCAGTAAATGCTGGCCCACTGCGACGGACTGATCAGCAGGAGTCAATCATATGACAGCTACAGGTACGCTATCGCTTAACCTCCGATTCCCTCCGAGCACTGGAATTTGTGTTAATAGTTTTGCGGCCTGTTGTAGCACGACAGTTGGTTTTATTCCGGCGTTGCGGAGAGAGGTGCTCGTGTCCCCACCAGTGAGAGTATAGCACCTCCGTTCCTGGGGTAAGCCGTTAAAACGACTTTTATTAACATTTATAGCTATAAGAGTCTAAGGCTATATTTATCTGTTTTAGGGTTTGACTGCTGTATTCGGCTCTCCGTGGCAGATCGCCCTACCTAAACTGGAAGAGTAAAACGCCTTCCCAGCCGCTGGTGTGAGGACTCCTCCTCGGTGGAGCCTGCTGTCTTGTCTTGTCTTGCCTTGTTTCGTCTTATTTTGTCTTTATCAAGTAGGCTTACCTTTTTCTGGTTCGCCTGGTTTTATTCTATTTTTATCCTGGACTGTTGCTCGTACCCACGCTTCTGTGATCGGGCTGAAGCGACCCTCTGCCCGAGTGTCGTGCTGGACTTTAAATCGCCTCGGTTGCCGGTCTCAGCCGGTGAGGAGCCAGACCGGCTCGCGATCGAGGATAATTACTACCAGCACGAGTGATAGTTTGACCCGTGGGGTATAAGCCTTCCTCTGTGTGTGTGTGTGTGTGTGTGTGTGTGTGTGTGTGTGTGTTTCCTTTTATTAAAGTTATTAAAGTGTGTTTTAGTTTTTTATGATCTGTAGCGAGCCTGACGCTCAGTGTCCTTTTATTCTTTTAACATATTTTTCTGTGTTTTATTTCAGCGAACGGAGGACGTGCCAGCGGCCCTGGGACCTCAGGTGGTGGGTCGTTTTCACACTTTCTTTTGTACAGCACCGGGAGGGCTGCAGTGATTTTCTTTGTGTGATTTTTTTCTTTTGGGTCCACGGCTGCTGGTAAGTCCAAGTTCCCTGATTGTTTTATTTTCACCTAGGACACTGTCAACAATGACGCTACATCTTGGGTTTTAATATTATATTTATTTTTATTATAAATAAAACTGTTTTAATATTGGAGCCAACCTGCCTCAGTGTGCATCCTTGAATCTGTGCGGCCTCCTCTTATTCTTTTTATTTATTTTTCTTAAATATATTTCCTGGGGGTGAAATTCCCCTAGGTGGCGTTGTCATTTTATTACTTTTTATCTAACCCCGCCGACCACTTGGTCACACATACATATGTACGTGTACATGTACATAACATTATGGAATTTAATTCTAAACATTAAAACTAAAACTTACACTTGTGTTAATTGATGTATGTACGTACACTGTGCAATGATATTTTTTTAACATTTTTTTTAAAATCTCTCATATTTATGCCTTATGCCGGCCCCATTATGAATGAAGGATAGGCTAATTGCAAATGAAAAGCACACGAAATAGCGCACTGCAACAACAATACGTCTTTCACGTGGAACAGCAAAATGCATTTCGCAAACGGATTTCGTTACATGGGCATTTTGACGTATCACGGGCTAAAATATTACCGTTAAGTGCCTTCGTAACTTTTTTCGTTAAATGGGGTCTTCGTAAGCCGGGGTTCCACTGTATTTGACTCTGGTGTTAGATGTTCTTTAACAATACACACTTTTATTCATGTTTCATTTTCATCTTTTTGTTGCTTGACAGGCTCTTCAAGACCATGACCATATCTGGGGTATAATCAGCAAAACTGCTGTAAACCAAGATGGTCGCTCTGTCACTCCAATCACCAAACCATCCATGACACAACAAGAGGAGCTCCTCCGCAGAATCTATTCAGAGTCTGACCTTGCAAATGTCCAGTACATAGAGGCACATGGGACTGGAGACCCAACAGAGGCAAGAAGCATTTCCAACGTCATTGCTCAATCTAGACCTTCCGGTTCAAAGACACTCTGGATTGGCTCTGTAAAGAGCAATATTGGACACACAGAATCTGCTGCTGGAGTCGCTGGACTCATTAAGGTTCTCCTGATGATGAAGCATGAGACCATTGTTCCTTCGGTGTTCTACACTGATAAGGCTTCCAGTGTAGATACCACAGCACTAAACATTAAAATTCCTAAGGAACAAGAAAAATGGGAATGCTCTAGTGCAAGAGTTGCAGGAGTTAACAACTTTGGTTTTGGGGGAACAAATGCACACGCCATTGTCACACAGCACATCCAGTCATATTCTAAGCAAAGGCATGATGAAAAGCAAGTCAAGTATTTTGTCATATCTGCAAATTCTTCAAAATCCCTTAACATGATGATGGAAGATACCATCAGTCAGCTACAGGCAGAAAACCGGTTTGATCTAGATTCTTTGCTCTACACGTCAGCTTGCAGAAGAACCCACCAAAAACATAAATACAGAAAAGCCATCACAGTGTCTTCTGTAGTTAATCTAAAAGAGAAGCTAATTGCTACTGTTGGCAAAAATATCAGTGTTGCCTTCTCAGATCCAAGGTTAGTGTTTGTCTTCTGTGGAAATGGTGTCACCTACCATGGTATGTGCATGCAGCTACTAAAAAACGAGCCTATATTCAGAGAAAAGGTCAAAGAAATTAAGGACCTTTTCCAAAAGCTGAGTCCTCTGGACATCCTGGATACTCTTGAGAGCGAATTTGAGAGCAGCGACTTCAGAAACCCAGACGTTGTCCAACCCCTCCTCTTTGCTATTCAGGTTGGGATTACTACCTTGCTCAGGCACTGGGGAGTCAAAGCTGATGCAATTCTTGGACACTCTGTTGGTGAAGTGGCAGCCGCTCACTGCTCTGGTCTCTTGTCTCTGGAGGATGCAGTAAAAGTCATATATTTTCGCAGCACTCTCCAGAGAAATGTCACCGGGGGAAAGATGCTCGTGATCAGCAACATGGCTGTATCAGAGGTATCTTCACTGCTCCCTTCTTACTCTGGTAAAATTGGCCTTGCTGCATATAACAGCCCACAGTCCTGCACCCTTTCAGGTGAGGCAGACTCAATTGAGCGCTTCCATATGGAGCTAAGCACCTCAGCCAATAGTCAGAATCTGTTCCTTCGTGTGCTGGATGTCCCTGCTGCTTATCACAGCCACATGATGGACCCAATTCTATCAGAAATTGTGGAAAAAATTGGCATCTTACAGGCAAATGATCTTGACACAGAGTTGTTCTCAACAGTGACAGGGAAGGAAGTCCAGCAGGGAGATTTCTGCACAGGTGAATACTGGGCTAGAAACATTCGTGAGCCGGTTGCTTTTGAGCAGGCAGTACAGTCAGCAACTAGAGGAAAGAAGCACACTGTGTTTGTTGAGATAGGTCCAAGAAGGGCACTGCAGAGAAACATTATGGAATCTCTGGGAAATGACACGGCTGTCCTTGCCTCTGTGCAGCCAGAAAGAGATCAAGAATCAGTCATGTCTGTTGTCTCTAAACTGTTTGAGCTCGGCGTTCAAGTAGATTGGAACACCTTCTATAAAGGCTATGAGACAGTACCTCTGCCTTTTCCTAAATATCAATTTGACTGCTCAGACAAGGATGTTATCATTGGGGCAGCACAGAATAACACAGCAAGCAATCGTCCTGTGCTGTGTCAGACGGGAAGTGAAAGCAACATTTTCACTTGTGATCTAAAGTCTGACTCTTCTTTCTACTTGAAAGAGCACAAGCATAATGATGTACCCATCATCCCTGGTGCTTTCTATGCTGAGCTGGGTTTAGCTGCGTGCATGGCCAGTGCTAAACCAAAAGTACCTCTCAGTTCACTGCAGCTCAGTGTCAATTTTCACAGACCATTTGTTTTAACACAGAATCCACCTGAAATGAAAGTGCAACTAGAACAAACAGAGAGGGAAACCAGATTCACCGTTCTCTCCTCATCTGTAGTTTATGCATCAGGCACTGTGGTTTCAAAGAAAGAGAGGCTGATTGAGGAGCAGCGCATTTCACTAAGCTCCATCAACAAACGATGCACATCTGTAGTGAGCTTTCAGGAGTTTTATGGGTATCTCTCTCAAGGAGGCTTTCAGTATGGAGACATCTTCCAGAATAAGAAGGATGTGCACTATGGAGATGATCTGAAAGAGGCTTTTGCAAAAGTCTCAGTTCCAGAAGAACTTCAGCCTCATTTGCATGACTACTGCATTCACCCTGTCTTGCTGGATTATCTGATGCAGCTTCTCCCAGTTGCAGTAGAGCACATCTTTGCTGGCAGGTCAGGATTTCCTGCCAAAATAGGAAGTCTTACAGTCTTTGAACCTTTGCAAAATGAGATGACTATTTATCTGAGAGCAACTGATGTGGGCACTGATCACTTTGGGGTTTGTGGGTGCTTTGCAGACAAGGAAGGCAGAGTGTTGGTTGAGGTCAAAAATGTCATAATCAAGTACCTAGGCAGTCGTTCTCATGTGGTAGATGAGTACTTCTACCACAATGCCTTCGATGTTGTCCCAAATGATCACATTCCTACTCCTCCTCCAAAGGCGTTGGTGTTCTGTGATACTTTAGGGATTGCTGATGGTCTAAAAAAATATTTGGACTCAGCATCTACTTACATTCCCATCACATATGCAAAGGACATCTTGGGCAGTGGTTTCCCTTCTCTTTTGGCAAGTCTTAAAATCAGAGATATTAGAGAAAACTTTGATGAGGTCTTATTTTTGTGGGGCAATGAAGACTTCACATCACGGCCAGCTGAAATCATCCTGCAGAGTTTAGCTGACTGCTGTGAGATTTTCCGCCAAATAGTTGTTGAGCTAAAGCGAATTCACTTCCCAAAATCAATTAGAGCCATAACCTACCGTTCATCTGACATCACAGTAGATCACGTAAGTCCAGGTTTTGCTCTTGTTGGTATGACACGATCGTTCGCTGCTGAGATACCAGATCTTTCTTTTCAGCTGATTGATGTGAGCAGGATCTCTCCTGAGGACATTGCAGCTCTGTCTGATGTCCTAAGGTCATACCCATGCAGCAAGCACCCAGAACTGGTGGTAAAAGATGGACAGGTCTTGAAACCTTCCATTGTGCGCACTCCACTAGAAATGACTGACAATGATGTTGGCACTTATACATCTACAGTGTCTGAACCTTGTATTTTTCTGACAGCTGATCCTCATGAAATTACGAAACTGAGTGCCATTCGCTCTGACGAGGAGCCTGAGCCGATCAGTGATACATTCATTGAAATCCAGCCCAGTAAGATATGTGTTCACTCTTCCGACTATTTCCCAGTCAGCACTTCAAATCTAAAATTCGGCAAAACACTGTATTGGAATAAGCACTCATCTCAGAAACACAAGCTGCTCGCTCTTGACTTCAGCGGTACTGTCATTGCAGTTGGAAAAGATGTAAGGAAATTCAAAGTGGGAGAACATGTTGCTTCCTGTTATCCTGTGGTGGCAGCAAGTAAGATCAGAGTACCACAGGAAGTGTGCTACAGCACCAAAAGGTTCCCAGTCCTCAGAAAAACACCTTGTGTTTCCTACTTTGTGCTAGCATGGGAAATCCTTCATCGAGCCTTGCTCGGAGCCAAGCGTAATATAACAATCATATGCTCTGTGCCTGATTCTGCACTATTGAAAGTCTTGGCATTTAGCGCTTGCAAATCAGGCTGGAATGTGAATGTTGAAACGGAGTGCAATGGAACTTTTGTAGGTGCCAGTCAGTTGGGTGCAGTTGTCATTCTTCCTCCATTTGATGAATCCCTAACTGCTCAAATTTGCAACTTTCCAGGGTTACAACATGTTGTAATCGTATGTGAATCTCCAAAGCAGGATCTAGTCGTTGAGGAAGTGTTCCAAAGTGCAAAGGAAGGTGTTCATGTACAGATAATTCAGATGCCAGTCATTTTCCAAAAGGGATTCCTGAGAACACACAGGCCACACCTTTATCACTGGCTTAAGTCCTTAAACTTTAATGGGAAATTGGCTCTTGAAAGCTTTACCTTTCAGAGTGCAAAATCTGAACGAAAAAGCATTGATTCAGCAAAACCAGACTCATATTTCAGCTCCAAGAAATTGGCTGTTGTAGCTCTAGAAAATGATGTTGGCAGCACACTGTCTGAGATTCCACTTCTCCCAACAAAAAAACGGCTTTTTCGAAAGAGGTCTGTGTATGTAGTGGCAGGTGGTCTTTCTGGTCTGGGCTTTGAGACTGTTAAGTTCATCTCACAAAGAGGTGGTGAGTACATTGTAATTCTCTCCAGAAGCAAGCCCACACCAGAAGTACAGCAGGAAATCAACAATGTGGAGAAACAGTGTGGAAACAGCATCACCAGCTTGGAGTGTGACATATCTGTTTATGAGAATATGCACAAAGTCATCAATGTCATTGGCAAGAAGTTCCCTGGTTTTCCGATCAGAGGTGTGTTTCACAGTGCAGTAGTCTTGCATGATGGACTGATTGAGACCCTTAACAGATCTCTGTACGAGAAGGTTTTCAGGCCAAAAATAAACGGTGTCCTGAATTTGCACTATGCAACAAAGCACTGTCCGTTGGATTACTTTGTATGTTACTCCTCCATCTCCGCTTTCCTGGGAAATGTATCACAAACAAACTACGCAGCAGCCAATACATTTCTCGATCTGTTCTGTCAATACAGGCGCAAACTCAGCTTTGCACAGTCTATCAACTGGGGAGCTCTGAACCTTGGTCTGCTCTTGAACAAAGAACATTTCCAGCGTTTTCTGGAGGCAAAGGGAATAATGATTTTAGATGTGGCTGAGATTTATCAATGCTTGGAGCAATGCCTTGTGCTCAACCGACCCCAGCAAGCTGTTTGCAGGTTTCACTTCAGAAACATCAGATACAATATCCTCTCCCAAAATAACGCCTTGTCTATGCGCCTTTCTGCATTAGTTGAGGCAGCCTTCCAAAATTCTACAGAGACTTACTCTGAAACTAAACAAGATGTCTCCGTCTCTCCAAAGGACTATGTTGTTTCTCTACTTAGTGAGACTATTGGCATGGAGCAGAGTGAGCTGAAAGATGATTTACCACTTTCATCCTTAGGCATTGACTCTATGCAGGCTATGACTCTTCAGAATTTGATCTTTCAGGGGAGAGGTGTGAATGTGCCTTTGGTGAAACTGTTGGATCCCAATGCAACTATTGCAACAATGGCAGCTCAACTGAGTGAAGGAGCTGAAGGCGGAAGTGTCAGTGAGAACCCAGAGTCTCTACCAGATGAAGCTGAAGTTTCTACCAGATTGTGAAAAACTGAAATAGAGATATTACTGTATAAATGCAATCAGCCATCACAACTCTACAATAATGGATTCAATCTATATTTTGCACTGAGATTCAATTAAAAAGTATTAAAATGGCCATTGTAATAAAGGAAAGTTCATATATTAATCAAACTTTTTTTACAGTACAGTCCTTTGTGGTGTTTTTTTTTTTTTTTTTTTTTTTGGTTCATGTTTTTCTAATGCAGTTTTTTAACAAATGTCATCTAGTTTACTAACTGGAAGTTTTAAGAGGATATTTTATATCACTGTTTTAAATTGCCAATATGGTACAGAAAAACAGCATTGCAACTACACATGTAACTCTTGATAAATGCTTTTACTGTTAACACACTTACTTTCCATAATTTATCTATTATTATTATTTGGAATTTAAATAAATGTTTTATCTTTTATCTTGTCTTGTCACATCTGTCACTGGGTTCTCTCTATTTACTAAAGCTTGTTTGATATAAATTATTCTCCATCAGGTGATGGTCAGTACTTTTCACTGTTAACTCATTAATTCAGAATTTTTGTCAACTTCATGACAGTAATGGAAAAAAGCTTGCGATACAGCAGCATGGCACCATGCATAATGACGGTGGTGTCATCTGCAAACTTCAGGAGTTTAACAGCCGAGTTCTTGGAGGTGCAGTCATTGGTGTAGAGGGAGAACAATAGTTGTGAGAGGACACATCCTTGAGGGGTACCAATACTGAGGGACCGAGTTTCAGAGGTGATCTCCCCCAGCCTCACTTGCTTCTTCCTGTCTGATGTTGCTGTCATTCGGAACTGCTACATCTATCACTACAGCCTGTAGTAGTCTGTATCTGGGATTAGCTCGGTCATTCTCCACCACCCTTGGGGGCATCTCCCATTTTGACCTCGAGACTTCCAGGCCATACTAGGCACAGATGTTTCTGTATACTAAGCCTGCCACTTGGTTATGGCGTTCCATGTATGCCCTGCCAGCTAGCATCTTGCACCCTGCTGTTATGTGCTGGATTGTCTCAGGCGCATCTTTATACAGCCTGCACCTGTGGTCTTGCCTGGTGTGATAGACCCCAGCCTCTATGGATCTTGTGCTCAGAGCTTGTTCCTGTGCTGCCATGATTAGTGCCTCTGTGCTGTCTGTCAGTCCAGGTCTTTCCAGCCACTGGTAGGGTTTCTGGATGTCAGCCACCTTCTCTATCTACCGGTGGTACATTCTGTCCAGGGGGTGGTACATACCATGCAGGGGCTTACACAATGGTTCATCATCTTCCTCTTCTTTCTTGGGTTTCTGCTGCCTGAGGTATTCACTGACCATTCGGTCGGTTGGGGCCATCTTTCTGATGTATTCGTGGATGTTCGTTGTCTCATCCCAGACTGTGGTGCTGACACTCACCAGTCCCCGGCCTCCTTCCTTCCGCTTAGTGTGCAGCCTCAGGGTGCTGGACTTGGGGTGAAACCCTCTATGCATGGTCAGGAGCTTCCTTGTCTTGATGTCAGTGGCTTCTATCTCCTCCTTTGGCCAGTTTATCCCAGCAGGGTACCTGATCATGGGCAGGGCGTAGGTGTTGATAGCCCGGATCTTGTTCTTACCATTCAGCTGACTCCTCAAGACTTGTCTGACCCAGGTGACTGATAATTGCTCTATTCCGTAGTCAGTATCCATAGCCAGCCTTGTCAATGATCTCACTGTGGGGGTTAAGGCCTATGCAGAACAGCAGCAGGGACACAGCATCTCCTAGGTACATCCCGCACTTGATGGTGACTTGTGCTATGGGCTTGAAGTTGGCTTCTACTGTTGCCCGCCGCATCCCCATTGAGTTCCTGATGAAGGCTCTTGGGGTCCTGTTGATTGTGTATAGGTCTAGGCACAGAAAGGAATTCTTGCCAATTCCTTTCTGTGCCCCACTCATGTATTGAGCCATGTGCCTGTTCATCTTAGCCGCTACGATGCCTGACAGGAGCTTCCATGTGGTACTGAGGCAGGTTATTGGTCAGTAGTTGGATGGGACCAGTCCCTTCTGGGGGACCTTGAGGATCAGGACTGTCCAGCTTTCAATTAGCCATTCCGGGTGCGTCTCGTCAACTAGTAGCTGGTTCATTTGTGCTGCGAGATGCTCATAGAGTGCAGTCAGCCTCTTCAGCCAGTAGGCGTGAACCATGGCGGGGTCAGGTGTTGTCCAACTAGTCATACTGGAGACCCTTTCTTGGATGTCTGCCACTGTGATGGTTACTGGGCCCTGTTCAGGGAGGTTGCTGTGGTCTGCCCTCAGATCCACTAGCCACTGAGCACTGCCGTTATAGGTTGTGTCCTTCTCCCATATGCTCTTCCAGCAGGGCTGGACTGGGACAAAACATCAGCCCGGGCATTTTGACTAGAGACCGGCCCACCAGGTATTATAGGAAAAACCATAAAGCCTTTGAATGAAAACAAACGCTGTTGTGACAGTGATGTACACTGTCTTGTTGGTATATGTATGATTTCTATACATTTTACATCAGATAAAAACTTTGGTTGTAAGATTTGGATAATTATTTGTTAAAAGCGAGACATTTAAAATGAGAATAAGAAAGAAAAGTATTTTTTGTGCCCCCCTCTCCCTGTTAATGCCCTACCTGGCCCCCTGGCAAATGTTTGCTAGACCCGCCCCTGCACAGTTACCAGCTGTCAGCTACTTAGAAAAGGATCCTGGTGTTATTTGTCTCTCAGAAACAGTTCATAACTTCCCTTCAACTCATTCATGTCACCTAAAAGGTAAACCTGTTTCTCCATCACCTGTTCAGCTCTGATGATTCAGTAAGGACATCTCCTGGTTTCATCTTCATGTTTTCCTCTCACCACATATTCAAACTGATATCATGACCAGTAGCTTTTATGCTGTGGCTCCAGCAAACATCAGCTGATACTAGAAATCAATATTAAATAAATTCAGCTGAGCAAGCTTAAACCTGCTGCTGTTGTTTAGCGCGACATCCGCTGGTTTCCTCTTTCTGGTGCAAAGTGGGCGATAAACAAACAAGAGAGAAAAGCCGATCAGCTGATCATTGATCAATTTCATGATTGAAGTAGCAACAGGAGAGGGAGGGGAGAGAATGAGAGAAGAAGAGGCAGCTGACAGCGTAAAGACACAGAATAACCCCAGATTTGTGTCTTTTTCCATTCTAGCTGAAGTCTGGGACAAATCGTGTTCCTTTTCAGCTCAATACAAAACGCGCAATATTTTCTCTGAATACGTGATTCCGTTCTTTTAGGGAACGGTTGGCAACTCTACTAACTAACCTTATGAATAAAATCAAGTTCACTATCAGTAACATCATAGCACCCGCCCAGCTTTATAGAAACTCCGTCATGCTAGCTAGTACGCAGTACGAGTTATTGTAACTGACTGTAAATAGTCAGCACAAGAAAATAAACTGCACTTCAACTTGGTTTATATCTGACCCAGATAGACTGCAGGTCATAACTTCTTACCTGAAGTTCAGTTCACCTGACACTCGGACCGGCTGCCGCCTTGGGTCTCTCCTCCTTCTGCTCCCCTTACCCTCACCCACCTGCTGGCCTCTGTGGAAGCTCCGCCACAGCCACCACCAAACAACTGAGTTATTTTTACACATCGGCCAGCATCTGGCCAATCCACCACCATTCATTGTTTATACCGTTACAACCCCCCCCCCCCCCCCCAAAAAAAAACATTGGCCTATAAAAACGAAAAATCACCATCGGCCCACCAGGCAAATGCCCGGTATGCCCGATGGCCAGTCCAGCTATGGTCGTGCCATCAGTTAACCCTTCGCGTTCCAGCTGTGGCACACGTGATTTGTGTGTTGCTGACCCCTGACCTGAAGCAATGTTGTAAAGAAAAGTGCACCAATATGTGTCCGCAACAATGTGAGAGACTGATAAAATCATATACTAAAAAAGTACTCCAAGTCATTCCTGCTAATTATGGTCCTGCAAGCTGTCAACTTAGGTTTTCACAAAGCACTTGGCTTAATTTTTGTTAAGTAATGACAGTGTAATATGTAATATGTGTTGTTCGATCTGAATAATCAAATATATTTTAATTATTTTAAGACCTGGTAAAGACCAAGTTTTTTTGTAATTGACTGAGGGTGTAAAGTTGGCTCAAGAATCCTTTGGGCAGTGACACAGGTTTTGTAGTTTGGGGCGTTTTATTTAAAAAAAAAAAAAAAAAAATGTTTTCACTTTTGGAATTTTTAGACACAATCCCACGTTTTCAATGGTTGAACAAACAATTGGAAGAAACATAAATTTTAATGTGGATTATTCTAAAAAGATGAATGTGTCACAGCGGGGTGCGTCGGTGTGAAGATGAGATGGACCCAGAAGCAGACACGGTGGAGACAAAACTAAGTTTCCAAAATAAAGCGAGCGTTTATTTGGCTGAAAGAATGAATAAACAAACAAAATAGCAAACAAGACTCGACTATGAACTAAACTGACTTTTTAAACTATGACCTTGATGAGGAAAACATGGGGGTACATATGCAGACGACGTGATGCTGAACCCAGGGAGACTGTGGACTTAAATACACACATGAGGTGATTAGGGGAGGTGGAGACACATTGAGGACACAGCTGACTAGAATGAAACATAATGACAACACGGGGGAGAGTAAAACTAAATACAATGAGCAAAGAACACCAGACTCTTTCAAAACAAAACAGTAACCACAATAAGACGCAGACATGACATGAACTTGAGAACAAGATAACACAGACATAAAACATGATAGGTAGACACACTAAACAACAAGGAGAACCTACCACAGGCATAACTGAGAGTACACTGAGGACAAGAACATGTAGTAAACAGAAAGAGATACATAACCTAAATGGAAAAAAAATAACTCAAAGCAACCTGATAATACAAGAACTAAACCTTCTTACAATATGCCTAGGAACACAAATATAATAACCCCAAAATGCTGGGTCATAGACAATTACAGCTGCCAGTCTTTTAGGGTCTGTCTCTACCAGCTTTGCACATCTAGAGACTGAAATCTTTGCCCATTCTTCTTCGTAAAACAGCTCCAGCCCAGTCAGATTAGATGGACAGCGTTTGTGAACAGCAGTTTTCAGATCTTGCCACAGATTCTCGATTGGATTTAGAATTTGACTGGGCCATTCGAACACATGGATATGTTTTGTTTTAAACCATTCCATTGTTGCCCTGGCTTTATGTTTAGGGTCGTTGTCCTGCTGGAAGGTGAACCTCCGCCCCAGTCTCAAGTCTTTTGCAGACTCCAAGAGGTTTTCTTCCAAGATTGCCCTGTATTTGACTCCATCTTCCCATCAATTCTGACCAGCTTCCCTGTCCCTGCTGAAGAGAAGCACCCCCAGAGCATGATGCTGCCACCACCATATTTGACAGTGGGGATGGTGTGTTCAGAGTGATGTGCAGTATTATTTTTCTGCCACACATAGCGTTTTGCATTTTGGTCTCATCTGACCAGAGCACCTTCTTCCACATGTTTGCTGTGTCCCCCACATGGCTTGTGGCAAATTGCAAACGGGACTTCTTATGGTTTTCTGTTAACAATGGCTTTCTTCTTGCCACTCTTCCTTAAAGGCCAACTTTGTGCAGTGCACGACTAATGGTTGTCCTATGGACAGATTCCCCCACCTGAGCTGTAGATCTCTGCAGCTCGTCCAGAGTCACCATGGTCCTCTTAGCTGCATTTCTGATCAGCGCTCTCCTTGTTCGGCCTGTGAGTTTAGGTGGACGGCCTTGTCTTGGTAGGTTTACAGTTGTGCCATACTCCTTCCATTTCTGAATGATCGCTTGAACAGTGCTTCGTGGGATGTTTAAGGCTTGGGAAATCTTTTTGTAGCCTAAGCCTGCTTTAAATTTCTCAATAACTTTATCCCTGACCTGTCTGGTGTGTTCTTTGGACTTCATGGTGTTGTTACTCCCAATATTCTCTTAGACAACCTCTGAGGCCGTCACAGGGCAGCTGTATTTGTACTGATATTAGATTACACACAGGTGCACTCTATTTAGTCATTAGCACTCATCAGGCAATGTCTCTGACTGCACTCACACCAAAGGGGGCTGAATAATTACGCACACCCCACTTTGCAGTTATTTATTTGTAAAAAATGTTTGGAATCATGTATGATTTTCGTTCCACTTCTCACGTGTACACCACTTTGTGTTGGTCTTTCACGTGGAATTCCAATAAAAATTGATTCCTGTTTGTGGCTGTAATGTGACACAAAATGTGAAAAAGTTCAAGGGGGCCGAATACTTTTGCAAGCCACTGTAATTCTGCGATCATCGATTTTAGTTGTTTTCTGTGGTCTTTAAGGTCTTGAGCATTGACCAGCGGATTCCTTCTTTTTAAGAATCTGCCAAGCTTTTGACTTGGCCTCTCCTGAACCTTTATAGGTTTATTTAGTTTTTTAGCCTGATAATGGCCTCCCTCACTTAAATTGGTATCATATTTGAATTTCAGTGAAAAGCTATATAATACAAACTCAAGACTTTTAATCAACTTCAGATGTGTCTGCTTCATTTATCGTGAAACAATAAGGTCTCCTTAATGTTTATCCTGGCCATGGAATTGCTTGTCTTGCTTGTCTAATTAATCGGGCCAATGAAAATGGCTGTACTTCTTAAATGGATACTGGCCTGTCCTGAGCCTGGTTCTGCCAGAGGTTTCGTCCTGTTAAAAGGGAGTTTTTCCTTCCCACTGTCACCAAAGTGCTTGCTCATAGGGGGTCATATGATTGTTTGGCTTTTCTCTGTATGTATTATTGTAGGGTCTACCTTGCAATCTAAAGCGCCTTGAGGCGACTACTATTGTGATTTGGTGCTGTATAAATAAAATTGAATTGAATTGAATTGAATTAAACTTTAGGTACATGGTGGTAGCGTTGGTATACAGAGGGAAAACAAAATAAATGTGTCTTTGTCTAGCAAATTATGAAACTGCCTTTGGGTATATCAGGCAGATTAGTTTCTTCTTTCTCTCTCTAAAATAATCACTTGAAGTTATTTGTAAACTAAGTGGTGTTTGTCTTTATGCAGAAATGTGCTTGTTTTCTAATATGTTAAGTGATTATTGGTCTTGTTTCTTACTGTCCACATTAAAAACTTCTGAAGTATGTTAGGAATAATGTAATGTGCACATTTTGTCAAGAGAGGGTGCTCTCCACGCACTGAACTACACCTTGCTTTTATGTATTTTCGCCATGCATTCAGTGCATGTGCTGTTTTAACTCCTGTCTTTTCTTTTTGTTTTTAGGGCCAGAAAAGGTGATCATAACATGCAAGGACATGAACAAAGCAAGCACAGCCTTGAACTACATCATCAAAAGCTCAGGCAACAAAAACGTTGTTTGCATGAAACTTGATTTGTCAGACAGCAAGTCTATACGAGAATTTGCTGAAGCCATCAACAAAGGTAAAATGATTTTCAGCATAAAGAAACATCCATATGAACACGAGTGATGGGAATAATGGCGATACAAGAAATGGCGTTACAAGAAATGGCGTTACTAACGGCGTTACTTTTTTCAGTAACGAGTAATCAAACTATTCCTATCGCTAGAAAGCGGTGTGGTCGCGTTACTTTTTTTCAACAAAGAGACGGTTGAAGAACGGCTGTGTTTAGCTTACTGCACCTTATATCAGTTGCCAGTGTTGGGGAGTAACGGAATACATGTACCGCCATTACGTATTTAAAATACAAAATATGAGTAACTGTGTTCCGTTACAGTTACCGTTTAAAAGGGGGGTATTCAGAATACAGTTACATTGTTGAAATAAATGGATTACACGGCGGTATTTTCCTGATTCATATTGTCACGGGTCAGGACTGTTTAGATTTTGTTTGACAGCTACGTTCTGTTGTTCCAGGCGGCAGCGTTACGGTTGCCATGGTTACAGGGTGTTGCTCTCTCTGCAATTGTGTGTTTCCTGGGTGAGAGAGTGCCTTTTTGTTGTTGTGCTAAGCTGAATGCTACAGCCATAGCCCTAAAGAATGTAGGCTCATGAGCAGTGTAGTCCGTGCTGCAGGGAGAATGGACTGCCATACCCGTTATGTGTCTGTGAGCGCGAGGAGGGAGAAAAAGGAAAAGTACGAGCAGTCACCGAGCAGAAACGGGATCTGGAAGCTTGTAAATATAATAATAACCACTGCAGCCAAAAAGAGTGCCTGATGAGCCCAGTTGTAAGTAAGCTATTAAGACTCGACTGTACACTGTGTTCGTGTTTTTCTCTGAAACAATAAGTTCCGTTGGAGCAGCCTTTCAACGCCTCCCTCTGTCTCTCGCTAGCAAACTTGACCCAGACAACAAAGTAAAGCTAGTTTTCCGCTACGAGCCGCGGACCTTCAGTAATAGTAATAAATCACATTCATGTAGTTGTAAACAGCATGATAATATATTAAGTAATCCAAAGTATTCAGAATACGTTACTCTCATTCTTATCAACTGTAATTTCACTATATGAAAAACATTGTCCTTTAATGAAAATCACTAGAAAGCATCACAGATCAAATAAGCCATGGATCACAAAGGGGATAGAAGATGCATGTAAAAAGAAAAATAATCTATATAAGAGATTCATAAAACAGAGGACAAAAGATGCTGAAATAAAGTACAAGTTATATAAAAATAGATTAGTAAATATTATAAGAACAAGTAAGAAAGAATATTACCACAAATTATTGGAGCAAAGTAGAAGTAACACACAAGAAACATGGAGGATATTAAATAGTATAATCAAAAAGGGCTCAAAAAATAAGAATTATCCAGATTATTTTAAAAAAGATAAAGATATTGTGCTTGATAAAACTAAAGACATTGCAAATGAATTTAATGATTTCTTTGTAAATGTTGGCTTTAATTTAGCAAAAGAAATTCCAGAGTCAAGAAATAATAATGACCTAAATAAACATATTACTCAGAATGTGTCCTCCATGTTTATTGGTGCTGTAACTCATAGAGAAATAATTAACATTGTGAAGACATTTAAAAATAAAAAGTCCACTGACTGTTTTGGTATTGACATGATATTAGTTAAAAGTATTATAGAATATATAGTGCAACCTTTCGCATACATTTGTAATCTGTCCTTTCAAACTGGTGTATTTCCCTCACAAATGAAAATAGCAAAAGTTATTCCAATCCATAAAAACGGAGAGAGAAGTCAGTTTACCAATTATAGGCCAATATCACTGCTCCCACAGTTCTCAAAAATTTTAGAAAAGTTATTTGTTAATAGACTTGATAAATATATTGAGAAGCATAATCTCCTAAGTGATAACCAATATGGCTTTAGAGTGAAAAGGTCCACTTCGATGGCAGTGATGGAACTTGTAGAAGGGATATCTAATGCTATAGATAATAAGGAATATACTGTTGGTGTTTTTATAGACTTAAAAAAGGCGTTTGATACGATTGATCATTCTATATTAATGAATAAACTAGAGAGATATGGCATAAGAGGGTTAGCATACAAGTGGATGAAAAGTTACCTGGATGACAGATATCAATATGTCGAATTCAATAATGTAAAATCTAAGCAGTTGAAGGTAACTTGTGGTGTTCCTCAGGGCTCTGTGCTGGGCACTAAATTATTTATATTATACATAAATGACATATGTAGCATTTCCAAACTGTTAAAATGTGTATTGTTTGCTGATGATACCACTCTGTATTGCTCAGGTAAAAACCTAGAACAGCTTCTGACTACAGCGGAAAAGGAGTTAAATATATTAAAAAACTGGTTTGATGTAAATAAGTTATCATTAAATATAAAGAAAACAAAATTGATTATTTTTGACACTAGACAAATGAAAAATGTATCTAAAATCAGGGTTAATGGAATTGAAATTGAAAGAGTGTACGAAAATAAATTTCTTGGAGTGATAATTGATGATAAGCTGAGTTGGAAGTCTCATATAAACCATGTGAAAACAAAAATGTCAAAAACCATTGCTATTCTCTATAAAACAAAGCATGTCCTGAACAAAAAATCATTATACACACTCTATTGTACTCTGTTGCTTCCATATATGACTTACTGTCTGGAGATATGGGGTAATGCATATAAAACGAACACTCTTCCTATTTTCAAGTTGCAAAAAAGAGCTATAAGAATTATAAACCAATCAAACTATATAGAACCAACTAACATTTTGTTTATTAATCTGAATACCCTGAAATTTTATGATTTAGTTGAATATAAAATGGCACAGATAATGTATAAAGCACAAAATAACTTGCTTTGCCCCAGTACTCAGAAGCTGTTCAAAGTCAGAGAGAGTCAATATGACTTAAGGGGAACAGATTTCTTTAAAAAAAACAAGATAAGGACAAATATAAAGCAGAGATGTATTTCTGTTAGAGGAGTTAACCTGTGGAATAGTTATGACAGTGATTTAAAAAGGTGTAGTTCATTTTCCTTGTTTAAAAATATGTTTAAAAATAGAGTATTAGAAAAATATATATATCAAGAATGAAAAGAGCAAAAAAAAAAAACAAAAACAAAAAACAGAAAACCTCTTGATTCTTTTGCTTTGATGTAGTTACTTATTAAGGTGGTGGTGTTTTTTCTTGTTTGTTTGTCTGTTTGTTTTGTTTTTGCTTTGTTTGCCTTCTCTCACCCCAACTGGTCGCAGCAGATGGCCGCCCCTCCCTGAGCCGGGTTCTGCCGGAGGTTTCTTCCTGTTAAAAGGGAGTTTTTCCTTCCCACTGTCGCCAAAGTGCTTGCTCATAGGGGGTCATATGATTGTTGGGCTTTTCTCTCTGTATCTATGAAGCGCCTTGAGGCGACATTTGTTGTGATTTGGCGCTATATAAATGAAATTGAATTGAATTGAATTTTATTATTTGCTTCGAGCCCTGTGTACAGGAGCTGCATGCTAAAAGATCTTTTGTTAAAAGGGTTGGCGTAATAAGCAAATGCTTCAGCCAAAACCTTTTGATTAGCCTTGTCTCATGCTTTCTTGCTTTGTGGTAAATCTTTGTTCTGTCTTCACTGAGATATTTGAATGCTAATCAATAAACATATCAATATCAATAATGTAACGGAATACGTTACAAAATACATTTTGGGGCATGTATTCTGTAATCTGTAGTGGAATACATTTTAAAAGTAACCTTCCCAACACTGTCAGTTGCACTGAAGTAGCTGTCTACAGGGCGCTGTCTGGGCGCTACAACGCTACAGCTTTAAGCAGCTGCACGAGCTCCCGCAGACGGCAATCACTTTCTTGCAGACGATCACTTTTTAGCACAACACCTGGAGCTAAGAGGGCAAAAGAATGCATGAGTGCTGCTATTTGGCTGAGGAAGAATAAAGTAGTCGTTAAGCCAATCACCCGACCACTTCACCATGACAAAGCAACAAGGTGTCACGGTTCATGGATTAATTTTGCATCAGGGATTGTTTTCTTGTTGTGTTAATGATTATGCTGTGTATTATTAGTTTCATGTCTCTGTTTCTTTGTGTTTAGGATTTGTTCTTTGGTTGTGTCTGCTTTGTATTGGTCTAAGTTCCATGTGTCATTTTCTGTCTGTCTCTCAATGTCGAGTCTGCGTCTTAGTGTGATGGTTTCTTGTTCCTGTTTTACTTTGAAGGTCTGTGTCTCATGTGAGTGTATCCTACTTTGCTCCCTGTCTCGTCAGTTCTGATTTCTCCCAGCTGTGCTCTCCTTCTGTGCCTCATTCCCCTCGTTACTTCCCAGTGTATTTAAACCCTGTGTTTCTCTGAGTCAGTGTCGTGTCGTCCCTCTTGATGTGTGGATCTCCCTGTGTCTCCCTGTGAGTCTTAGTTTGTTATTTTGCTGTGAGTTTTAGTTTATGTTTTTTTCCTGCCAGCAAATAAAGCTGTGATTTTGAGTTCATCCCCTGAGTCTGAGTCCTGCATTTTGGGTCCTACTCCTGCTTGCCACACTGCACTCCATGACACAAGGTGATATACCAGTTTTTAAATTTTGTTGATATGCCATGTAAAGCCAGAGTCATGATAAACAATATGTACGCATGTTTTTTCCTCAATAGTTTCGTCACGTTTACTGTCTAACGACAGCGCTAGAAAGCACTCTCTGCTTATCCCCCCCCCCCCCCCCCCCCGCCCCCCCAAAAAAAAACAAAAAACAAAAGCAAAAACAAAAACAAAAAACAGCCCTTTGGTGTTGGTGGAAAAATGCACCATGTCGACCAATCAAAAATGATATGGCAACGTGACATTTGGTTGTTTAGGACGAGGGGGGAGTTTTAGGAGTGACGGCGAGAGAGAGAGAAAGAAAGACAGCAGAAAAAGAGAGAGAGCGAGTTTTGAAATGTGAGAGATTTGTGACGCTTAGCATGTTTGAAATGTGTAGTTAATGTGTTGTCTTGTGTAGTTAGTGTGTAGTGTTGTGGATAGTTTTGTGTTGTGTGTCAGAACAATGAGGTGACTGCTGTCTCCAGGTATTAGGCTGTGATGTTCTCCTTTATAGTGGACAGAAATTATTTTTTTGGAGTGGCACAAATAATTTGTGTGGCATCTTATTGAATGCAGAACAGCTAATTGTTATGTAAATAGTTTGAAATGGTTATTTTACAAAAGGGTAAAAAAGATAAATGGCTACAAATAACTTTGTTGTTTGCGAAACTTGTGCATAGGATTTTAAAATTGGCAATTTATATTTGAATTTCAAGTTATGAAATATGATTCAATAAACATGTTTGTGGTTGTTACAGTAAAAAATAACTTTTTCTATTTTTTGATTTTTTTAAAAATAATTTTAGATCAATTGTGTTAATACAGTATGTCAAAATGAAAACATAACATTAAATTCAGACACGTGAGGTTGTGCTGAAAAGGATGATACCAAACAAGACAAAGTAAATCGTTTTAAAGGTGAAACGTAGATGCAAAATCAAAAGTGGTTAAAAATGGCCATTTATACCCTGGACCCCAGAGGATTAAACTTTTTTTTTTTTTTTTAAGTAAGGCAATAGTTACTTTTCAAGTAATTAATTACTTTTAGAATCTTGTTACTCAGTTACGAACTCAGTTACTTTTTTGAAAAAGTAACTATAATTAATTACTTTTTCAAAGTAACTTACCCAACACCGATGAACACACATGAAAAGTTGCATATGTTTTACCCTCTCTCTCTCTTGCTCTCTCATTTTTTTTCCTTAACTTTTTTCTAAAGATGAGCCAAAACTGAACATCCTTATCAACAATGCAGGAGTAATGGTCTGTCCCTACGGACAAAAAAGCACCAACAAATACCAAGACATTGCCAGCGTTAGGCAGTAGTAGCGGGTTATTTGGACTTTCAGTATAATATTGTACAATAGTTAAAAAGCTACTGTCTGTGAACTTCCTGTGCACCAATCATTTGGGTTTTTGTTTTTTTTTTTACCTGTGAATCATTCAAATATAAAAACTGACTCAACAAATAACAATAACAACTTTTAAATAGTATCTTAGGCACTTTTTTGCAAGCAGCCTGTCACAGAAACACATGAGGGGGAGTGCAATTTCGACTCATGGCTGCATTAACACATCAGTACAATTTTGAGGGGAGCGGTCAAATTTCAGGTTGTACTAGTCAAAATACTTCAAAAAGTTACAAATGCATAGAATTTTTCAGTACTCACTTCGTGATGTTGAAGTTGGATCTGATACTTAAGCCTAAATGCTACACTTATTTCATAATCAGCATTTTTATGACTTTACTGCAGAACAGTGTTAACACATGCTTTAGATATGACAGACAGACATGAAGTTAAAGGTCAACTTCCAGATAAGAGATTTGACATTACAGTGTACTGCATTTTCACTTCCTTTTAGCCACACTCACTTCAAAATTCATTTTCCTCATCGTGTGTGTTTAACCCTGACATTTCCATAAATAGTAGTTATATTGATTGGCTTGTATAATTAGACACTGAAGCAATAATATGTTTAAAAAGGTAGATAGGGCTTTGGTTTAAAAAAAAAAAAAAGAGTACAATTTATCGACCCTGCTATCAGAACTTTTTCACTACACAAGGTTTAGTAGGCCACTCTAATGAAACAAAAAATCTGTAATAACTTTTGTATGGTACCGTTTTACAGTCTAAACACAACACTCCTTTCAAGACCAACATTTTTATTACTGCAGAACAGTAAAGCTGCAGGAAAATGTTTTAAACAAAAGGTAAGGCTTTATTTATTGCTGCTCAATATTGCAAACAGGTGGAACAGAGAAAGCATGGGACAGGAGGGCACAGAGTAGACAACACACAACACAGGGAAGCCAAATAACAAACCCTAAGAACTAGAACTCCGGAAATACTAGGACAGAAACATAAATACTAACAGTGACAACCATGAATAACAAACAATCAAGAAACACAAATTAACCAGATACAAAACACTGGGTCACCAACCCACGACCGTGACAGTTATATTGATTGTCTTCTAATATTAGACACTGATGCAATATATTTGAAGAGGCAGATAGGCCATTGGTTAAAATCAAAGAGTACAGTTTATCAACCTTGCTATCTGATCATTTTTCCCTCCTGAGGTTTAGAAAGTCACTCTAGTGAAGATATTTTTTTGTTTCAATAACTTCCTTGTCTGGAAGCTTAGTTGCTTTAACATGTTATTACTGTTGTTGTTATCTCTCACAATAACAGTTTAAAAGAAATCTGGATCTATGTAGTGCCCTTGACGCATTAGAGGGCACAAATGGGCGATGCTGTATTACCCATGCAGGCTACATCGATGCAATGTGAAGTTACATTTCAAGTGAGGTGCAGGTCAAAGTTTTCTAGTTACCCACATACCTAGATTGCAATTCACCCGTCATTAACTGTTGTTTGGCTATTTCTGCTCTGAGACTGGAAAAAACAAAAGATTTAAGACATTTGTGTATACTTTCAAGTCTATATTGAGGACTTTTGACTTGTTGACTAGTTGCAACAATATTTACTAATTCCAGCTTTTGGAATCAGTTGAATCCGGAATTACTGATCATCAGTTAAAATGTTGTTTCCAACATTTCCAACTGCAGACAATGAATCCGTGTTAACTGACCATCAACATAATGCAACACTGGACAAACATGAGATGTGGCATCAAAATTTTACACATCACAGGTATGCTCATAGTCCATCCATCCATTTTCTTCTGCTTATCCGGGGCGAGGTCGCGGAGGCAGCAGCCCAAGGAGAGAAGCCCAGACCTCCCTCTCCCCAGCCACCTCTTCCAGCTTGTCCGGGAGAACACCCAGGCATTGTGAGATTATTATATTATCTTATGCCACGTTAGACCCCTAATTAAAGATTGTGAAATCATTATGTAGTTTTCGTTTGCATTATTCTCCTGACTTAGAAGGTGATAACTATTACAGTTATTAAACTGATTTGTATTACATTAGACTGCTGATTTATTGTGAATGAATGATATTGTTTTATGATGCATTATACTGCTGAGGTATAAGAAATACTGTGTGCAGAGAGTCATCACCTTATTTGTCTTATTAGAAAAGAACAGAACATACTGCACAGGAAGCCAAGGTCATAACTTAGGCTCACTGAGAGAGAGACAGAATGTGGATGTTTAGGTTTTATGACTAGGTGGAGGGGGGCTGAAGCTATAAGCATGTGAGGAACACTCAGACACTTCGAGATCAGGCGGACACCCTCCTGCGCTCATCTCCCCTCCGGATGGTTTGTGCGCAGAAGTGTTGTTTAGAATAATAAGATTTGTATGGAATAAAATGGTTGTTGATTGAGCATTTATACACCGAGTATTGTCCTTCCTCCGCCCAAAGATCAAAAGAATTGGGAGGATTTAACAGCGTTCCCAGGGCAGCCGAGAGATATAATCTCTCCAGCGTGTCCTGGGTCTGCCCCGGGGCCTCCTCCCGGTGGGACATGCCCGGAAAACCTCACCCAGGAGGCATCCTTGTCAGATGCCCGAACCACCTCAACTGGCTCCTTTCGATGTGAAGGATCAGCGGCTCTACTCTGAACCCCTTTCGAATGTCCAAACTTGTCACCCTATCTAAGGGAGAGGCCCATTTCCGCCACTTGTATCTACGATCTCGTTCTTCCGGTCACTACCCACAGCTCGTGACCATAGGTGAGGGTAGGGACGTAGATCGACCAGTAAATTGAGAGCTTCACTTTTACACTCGGCTCTCTCTTCACCACAACAGACCGGTACACCGTCCGCGTCACTGCGCCCGCAGCACCAATCCATCTGTCAATCTCCCATCACTCATGAACAAGACCCCAAGATACTTAAACTCTCTTAAACTCTCACTTGGGGCAGGAACCCGTCCCTGACCCGGAGTGGTCACTCCACCCTTTTCGGGCTGAGGACCATGGCCTCAGAATTGGAGTTGCTGATTCTCATTCCCACTGCTTCACACTCGGCTGCGAACCGTTCTAAGGCGAGCTGGAGGCCATCCCCCATTAAGCTAACAGAACCACATCATCTGCAAAAAGCAGAGATAAAATCCTGAGACCGCCCAAGTGAAATCCTTCCACCACTTGGCTACACCTAGAAATTCTGTTCATAAAAATCATGATCAGAATCGGTGGCAAAGGGCAGCCCTGGTGGAGCCCATCACCCACCAGGAACGAGTCAGACTTATTGCCGGCTATGCAGACCAAGCTCTTGCAATGGTTGTACAGGGAATTAATGGCCCATAGCAATGGGTCAGACAACCCATACTCCTGGAGCACCCCCCACAGGACCCCCCAAGGGACACGATCAAATGCATTCTCCAAGTCCACAAAACACATGTAGACTGGTTGGGCAAACTCTCATATGCCCTCAAGTATCCTTGAGAGGATGAAGACCTCATCCAGTGTTTCATGACCAGGACGAAAACCGCATTGTTCCTCCTGTATCCGAGGTTCGACTAACGGATGAACTCTCCTCTCCAGCACCCTGGCATAGACTTTCCCTGGGACCTCGCTCCTGGCTGCTGCCTGGCTCACAATGCACCCGCTCATGTTTATTATAGAAATGTAGTTTTTAAAAAAGGATTTTGCCCTTTCAATTGTATTTAGGGAAATAACTTCACACATCATAAGTCTGATAAACATGCCCCACCAAAAGAAACAGACTCAAAACTTTTAACTTTAACTTATCTCGCACTTTTTAATTTGATGTTTTTGTGCAGAATTAGTGCAGCAGGATAGCATTCCTCTTGAACGTAATTAAATCATAAGGTGTGGTGGTCTTTGTAACACATTTTCTCTTTTGGTATTTATTTGATGTAGTACATTTATTGTAAAAGTCTTTAACAAGTTTGGGATACAGTATTTCGTATTTAGTAAATTGTTACTATTTCCAGATACATTAACTTCACTTTATTTTCTGAAACTGAAAATTGACAATTTTAAAGTCATATTTCCTCCCCCTCCATTTACTTCCTGTTGACATATTTGTTGCTTGACCTGATTAAAAAGTCGCCACCAGTTTGGATTATCAATGTATCGTCCATGGCTCACTCCTGGGGCTCCATAAATCTAGAGGACCTCAACAGTGAGAAGCATTACGACAAGAATAAAGCCTATGCTCAAAGCAAGCTAGCCAACGTCCTCTTCACCCGATCACTGGCTAAACGATTAGAAGGTAAATAATGCACCTTACACGCTGTCATTTCTTTCTTTTAATTTGCCAGTTTTCTAAACACAACTGTGATAAATTTCCAGTGTAGTACAACTGAATAATCAATTTTTGGCATCATTGCCTGAGCACTTATGGCCAGGCCACACCAATCTTTAAACACTTCATTCTTATCTCAACAACACAGCTATAAAACTTTATTCTGCACGCTGCACAGTTTTGACGTTTTATTTGTTCCTTGGAAATAATTTATTATGGTCACATTTGCCTTTGACTCACACAGTGAAACTGGTAACTACACTGTAATTCTGTGAATAGCAAGTTTAAGATCAGTGTAAAGCTTATAATACTGATTTATAAAAAATTAAAAGAAGCACACACACACTCACACAGTAGATAGACTCATTTATAGGTGAGAGGTTAGTCATGTTTGCTGGCAACTGCAAAATTGTCTCTGCAAAAAGAGGAACAGTTGTGTCTGTGTGTGCCAATCTCTTTTGATTAGCATGTTTTATTCCTCTATTGATTTGTAACTTTGTAATCTATCATATTCTTGTTTCAGGGTGTGGGTCTAGACCCACACCCTGCAAGTCAGGGTGTGAGTCAGAAGGCTGACAGGAAGCATCTGCTGTGGAGACGGAGACAATGTTATTTTTAAACTGTGTTAAAAGTCATTGTGGTTTTGAAACCTATGTACGAACTGTATCTCTTTGACGTGAAGGGGCGTCATTAAATTTAAGCCCTGAAGGTATAAAACACCTGCCTATGCTTTGGTGGTTGGGGGTCAGCGCTGTCTGCGTACAGCGGTGGTCCCTCCACGCGTGTCATTAAAAATCATCGTTTGACTCCACCCGGCCGGATCAGTGTTGTTATTATGAAAGTTGATTACCTCTTGTATCCCTCCTCAATATTGAACCTAACATTATCAAAGGACACTTGAAATAAAACTGACAGCAGCTGGTGGGGATCTGAGAGAGAGAAAAGTGTAGGGCTTATGAACAGGTGAAGAAAACCTGTGAAGTCAACTCTATATTTTTATACTTGGACTTCACTGGAGCAACTTCACATGGTTCACAGTTCAAAATAAGTATGACCATATGGAAAATATCCCCTCTATAAGCCACAGTCTAAAGGAGAGTGGTGCATCTGCTGGTCTTTAAAGGCTCATTGGGGAATCTTCAAGCAGTTTAACAGTTTCACCCCTTGATACATGGTGCACATGAGGAAATGGGGTACCCTCACACAGATCTGAACTAGGGCCGCGCAGTAGCTCTGGTTTGTACTGTCGCCTCACAGCAAGAAGGTTTTTGCTGTAAATCCTGACTGGGGCTATGTGGGAAACGCAAGTGCAAGTCCTACAAATGTGATGTTTCCTGCAACAGCTTTAAATTTATAGTCTAGTTTTTTGCAATAAACAGATCTTGTGTCATGCACGTTGATTTAATATTGATGATTATAATTGGTATCTAGACACAGTGGTTTCTGTCATTTCATTTACAGTAAGTTTACTGTAAATGAAATGATGGAAAATTACTGTAAATAAAAGTTACAGTTACTTCGCTTTAGATAAATAAACACACAACATAAAAATATATTTTCAGTAACTGCTGTAAATGCAAATTACTGTAAAATTACAGCAAATTTATAGAAATGCTGTTTCAGCAGGATGTAAAAAGTGCTTACAAACACAGTTCCTGCGAATCCTTTTACAGCTTATTACTTGCATCCATCTGCCAGTAAGTTGCCATAAAATTTACAGCATCCTGTTTACAGTGTCTGAGGCCTTCATGATAACGCTTAAAGTTTAATGGTTATACGTGGTTATAAACTAAACAAAAAGTTTGTTTTTTCATTTTTGCTTTCAGTAAACTATATTTAAATCATTGTGGCTGTTATGCTTTCATGTCTCGTTTTGTGTGATAATAAATGTTTTTCTCCAAGAATGAGTGTTCATTTCATTAATCAATAATTGTCCTCATTGTTTTTCTGACGAAAACAAGATGACAACTTTATGATGACATGTATTGACAGTTTTGT
The DNA here is from genome assembly GCF_056152115.1 of Neolamprologus brichardi. Classification (NCBI taxonomy): domain Eukaryota; kingdom Metazoa; phylum Chordata; class Actinopteri; order Cichliformes; family Cichlidae; genus Neolamprologus; species Neolamprologus brichardi. Next base: position 29,550,264 of record NC_142112.1, read on the forward strand.
CTACGAATAAAAATGAGGTCAGAAGTAGTCAGAACATTAATCAGAAGTAATATAAGTTGTGTAGAAAGGCGGGGCGAGTTTGGAAGTGATCCAATCAGAATTTATTTCCTTGTACAGAAAGGTTAGATCGGCACGTTTGATATGTTCCCGGGAAACGAGGGTGTGGGTGGAGGGGCTTATTTATTCCCATGCTCTTCTCACGGAAATCCAATTCAATTTCAGCCTTTGTAAGGAGAAGAGCGCACCTACCAACGCATTTCGCATTTGATGTCAAGGAAAATAAAATGGAGCAACTCCTGCTGGTAAAAACAGACAAACTTTTACACTTTTTATTTTTCAAATCAAATGAGTCAAATTTAGATTTATTCTGCTATTATCTTGTGATGCCTAGTCGACTGAAACTAAAATAATTTAATGCCTTAATTATAACTAAAACTAAATCCTAATTTGCTGTCAAATTCAACACTGGACCTGCTAAAGGTTAAACCAGCCTGAAGCCTGAACTCACACACTGGGTACATTACTTTATCCTTCATTACTTCAGCTCATTATTATTTATTACTGAGACAGACACATTATTTATCATCTAATAATAACTTATCAACATCTGCGTTTCCTTATACCAGAATATTCAATGTTCTGCTGTGTTAAGACCCTGAAATATTTTGATCAAGTTAATAAAATCATGGATTTGATTCATTTAATCGTTAAACACAAAGGGAGGTGACAGGGGATTTCTTAAAATCACCCCGCAATTCTTCAGCTGAGACACTTGAGTTAGAAAACACAAACACTGCAGTTGTCTTTACTCGCGAGGACAAGTGACAGAGCGCTCCTACACGTAAGAGACACTCACGGACTTGTGTTCTGTCACCGTCTGCCTTCTTTATTTATACAACAGGAATTAATACGTTCGTTCAGTGACATCAGCGTGTGTGTGTGTGTGTGTGTGTGCAAGGTCAGGACTGCTTGTTCAACTTCTTACTATCGCTGTAGAAAGATTCAGATACAAATATCAGAACACGTTTCATAAAGAACAATCAGTTCTGAGCAATGAAAAGAACAATCAGTTCTAAGCAAGGAAAAGATCATCATGCAGCATTCTATCACAAACAAACTTGTATCATAAAGAGCTTATACTGACTAAACAAATACAATTTTCTATTGACAGGAGGGTAATAAAGACAATGCTTGTTGGTTGCAATTCTACCTTGTAATTCTGTGGGGCTGTGGTTTCTTGATAATGGTAATAAGATCATAACACTAACCAGGAAAACCAGTCTATTGTTCCTTATGTTGCTTAAAAATTCAATTCATAGACCAAGCCCTTGGGAGAAAAAATAAATAATTATTCATTGTTTTAAAGAATCTTATGCTGCTCAACATTTAACTTCATATTTTAAATTTCAAAAGTCAACCATAAATTTGTATTTTTATTCATTTATAATTAGGTCAACTGTGATCATTTTGAGTAATTAGAGGAACTTTAACATGCAGCATTTAATAAACATCCTCCTAATAAGTAAGCTATTTGTTCTGTGGTATTATTAGAAACTATTTCAGTTCAAAAGTTACCTTAGAAATATTGTTACTCCTGGACATTCTTGGCTTTGAATATCTACTATGACCTTAACTTATCTAATCAAGTAATCAACAAAGTTATGTACAATCACTGTGATATGCACATTGTAATATTGTATATGTAATAACACTTATGGCTTACTTATTACTTACTTGTCTTATTAATTAACAATGTGAGTTAGTGTAAAATGTCTTTTTTTAACCATTTCCAGATGTTTCCAGGATTTTAAACATGATAATTAGTTAAACTGAAACTGTGATAGGGCCATGCTATTATAGAACATATTGACTTGCCCATTAAACGTGGTCTAATCATTTGCGAGGCACTATAAATGTGTGCACTGAAGTCCTTCATCTCCATGGCCACGTACAGCATGAATCATTAATGTTTGATAAAGAAAAGAAGCTGGCTATAAGAACGGCAAGTCCAGCAGTGATACCATCAGTGAGGGAAACTGCCAACGGGATGGATGTAAGGATACAGTGTTGCATGACTAAACTGGACTAACTACACTGTTTCACTCAATAACTCGCTCGACTTTTTTCTGATCTGCTGCCATGGCGATTGCATGCTGAAGATTTCTGTTTTTTTAATTTATTTATTTTTCAGTGATTTTCTGTCACAATGGAAGAAACTGAAGACAGCATTGCAGTGGTGGGAATTGGATGCAATTTTCCAGGCGGTGAGGACACTTTAAGAAGTTTCTGTCAGTCTGTTATTATTTTACTACCTAATTTGATTGTTGTGCGTCACATGGTGTATAGTCAGATCCAGAAGTATTTCGACATGGACATTTTTGTGTTTTTGCACCTGTGAACCACCACAGTGGATTTGAAATCAGTCAAGATTATGAAAGTGCAGACTTTCAGCTTTGATTAAAGGAGTTCGACAAAAGAATTAGATGAATTGTTTAGGAACTGCAGTCATTTTCAGAGGCTCAAAAGTAATTTGACAGGTTGTTACAAAAAACTTGATTGCTATCCACTGGAACACCCAAAAGATTTGCTCCTGAGGTGAAGGAGGCATTGCTAGGCTTAATCTAGTAGATTCTTAAAAAGACACAAATGGTGGTATACAGAGGCAAAAACTGTACCATTCCCCAAATAGTATATTAGGAACAGTGAAAAATCTTTCACTATAGTTACATAAAGTTTAAAAAGTGTTTTATATGTATTTTCTCCCCAAAAAAGGAGAGGGGCTTGACAATTTCTGGAAGGTTCTGGTGAATGGGAGAAACTGCTCTGTGCCAATTCCCAAAGAGAGATTTGACTTAAGCAGCTGGTATGATCCTGATGACAACAAGCCGGGTAAATCCCGCACAGCCAAGGCTGCTCTCATTGACAGGTATGGCCCCATATCTCCTTTGGATCTGCTTATCTGTTTCACAAATGTACGCCTATCAATACAGTCATATAAACTTTTGTTTGGCATTTTCACACTTCATGAAGTGTTGATTTATGAAATCACACTGCTGCTCCTAATTTGTATTAAAACAGAGACATACTATTTTGATGTTTTTCCAAAGATGGTTTAGTTTTTTCCCCTTTTGAAAATAAAACAAGTGTTAATTCAAATTGAGCCAAAATGCAGAAGCAGTGTGTGAAAACCTGAGGACACCCCATGATTCACTAGCTTATAGAATCAACTTTAGCAGCAATAACTTAAAGTTTTCTGCATGACTTTATCAGGCAGGCACTTCACTGTGGAGGAATTTTGGCCAACTCATCTTTGCAATGTTGTTTCAGTTTATTGAGGTTTGCAGGTCTCAACACATCATTTCAGTCTGTTTGAGGTCTGGACTTTGAGGCATTCCAACACCTTGATTATTTTCATTTTAGCCGTTCTGTTGTAGATTTGCTGGGATCATTTTCCTTTTGCATGACTCAAATTGGGCCAAGCTTTAGCTGTTAGACAGATTGCTGCACATTTGACTCTAGAATACTTCGGTAAACAGAAGAGTTTGTGGTTGACTTAATGACTACAAGGTCCTCAGATCCTGTGACTATAAAACAAGTCCAAACCACCATCCTGATATGTGTTTACTGTGTGTTATGGCCAAACATCTCCACTTTGGTCTCATCTGTCCAAACGAGTCCTGTGGTTTGTCCAGATGCAACTTTGCAAACTTAAGCAGTGCTGAAATGTTCTTTTTAGAGAGAAGAGGCCGGTAAACCTTTTCAAACATGCCACAAATGTCTGAACTTGAACATTTAATGTTCTAACTGAGGCCTGCAGAGTCTAAGATTGCATTTCACAGGTTGACCTTGAGGTAAATTTGCTGGGTCTTCCACTCCTGGGACAATGAAAAACTGTCTTGAAAGTTTTCCACTTGCCTATAATAATTCTCACGAGTCATTGCTGTCTTACCTCTCTGACATTGTGTAATCACAAACCTGAATACTTCACACCAACAAACTGCCAAAATATAACTGATCAACAAGTGTGAGGTGCGCAAACTTTTGGATCAGTAAATCAAGTTTTTTTTGATATGCAGGGCTTGGCTGCTAGGCAAACAGTTAATTTCTATGGAAGTAGTGAAGATCTTTTTTCACAGATTGCTTCTGCATTTTGGCTTAGTTTGCTTGTTTGTTCTAATAAATAAAAGCATGGTGTAATATGCCATGTGTTTTAATTCACTTTAGGTTGTATTGACCTATCTTTGTGACCTGGACCAAATTATATTTGTCATGTCCAGATATGTAAAACTCCAGAATAGAAAGAGAATGTACTTTATTTTTCCACGATTTAGGTTTTTCCTTTCACAGTGTTTTACCAAACTGCAGTGTTTTGTCTTCAGCTCCTTTGTTTTAACCTGCAAATCTGCCTTTCATTTGCATTAGTTTCCTTTCTTTTGGTGGAGTATTGCACTGAAATTGTGGACAAACCAAAAATAGAAACTGATTATAGGTTGGTACAATAGAAACAGCTGTACAGCGTTAGAGTCTGCATCACACTGTAAATGCAACACATGGGCGACTGTGGTTCTGGGGGTCTGGAAGCTCAACTTGTAAACGGAAGGTTGCCGGTTTGCACCCCAGCTCTGTCTGTCCTGGTCGTTGTGTATGAGGTGCCGTAAGGGACATTATTACTGAAACGCTCTCACACACACTACTGAATTTTTAGCTCTCACACACACTACTGAAATTTTAGCTCTCACACACACTACTGAAACGCTCTCACACACACTACTGAAATTTTAGCTCTCACACACACTACTGAAAAACCAAGGCATTTCAGTTGAACAGGAAGGCGTTTCAGTTGAACAGGAAGGCATTTCAGTTGAACAGGAAGGCGTTTCAGTTGAACAGGAAGGCATTTCAGTTGAACAGGAAGTTAATTCTTGACAAGGAAACTGAAGGAAAAAGTGGTAGATTTCAAACAAACCACTACACAGATGTCTACTCAGCAACCTGCTAGTTAGGGGTGGGTTTTTATAATCGATTTATCAATTAAAATCGATTCTGGCTTGGATAACGTGAAATCGATTCATTAAAATCCTGAATCGATTTTTTAATATAAATTAATTTTGCCCGAAATGCCAGAATCTCAGGTGAAACCTCACAAAATTTCAACAACCACCAAACAGCTAAAACAGTAAATGAGAGCAGGAACACGGATTCTGCACAAAGACGTAAACACACAGCGCGGATCAGAATCAATGGGATGTCGCCTTTCTCACCCGATGGCAAGGACACGGTCGGGGCTGAAAGCCAACAGCTGGCTGATTCTGATCTGTCGGCGGTCCGCGCTTTGTTTTCACGCCGTTTTTGCGCAGATTCTAAAGCTGTTAGTTTGATCTCTCTCCAAACAATATTGACTGAACCAGCAGCAAAAGAAGATCCAAACTATGCTTCACATAAACATCGTCATGAATTCCCTCTGACGTTTACTGTTTTGCTTCCACCACGATAAAATCACACGTTATGCACAGCTCTCTCTCTCTTTCTCTCTCTCTCTGTACTTCAAGAACAGTTTCCCGTCTAAAAATCTGTTTTCTGCATTATTCGCTTGCTTGTTACGCACAAGTCTACTGTTGTTTACAGCGCTGTCGGCCGCTGGTTTTTTTTTCGTTTTACATACTTCCGAAAAGAAAATCTTATTTCTGCCGTTCAATACTGAACAAATTTAAACATTTAAAAATTATGCAAAATGCAAAACGCTTAGCCGTGTCTCTAATAAAACCGCTGGAACGTCAGAGGTAACGTTCATATGTTGATTAATGGTTTTCTTTCGTTTTTGATGTACTGCAGAATATTTTTTATAAAATCCCAGGCCAGGAAAAATCACCTTCATGTTTTTCTGTGTTTTATCTTCAGCTACTTTTACACAAAGGCATCTGCTGTGACGCTTACACCTTTGATAAAGTCTTGCGTGTGTCAGCTTCCTTTTTTTAGATACAAAAATATGTAAATGTACTGATCTGAATTATAATATTGCTGACTGTCAAAATTTCCCAGAATCAAATTGAATTGAATCGAATCGAATTGAATCGAATCATGGAACGATAAGTTAGACAGCTTAGTCTTAGTGAGACAGCTGCATTACTAAAAAATATATTAGCCTCAGCATAAGTCAAAATTTAGAATAGCAGGAGATGGGCATTATCCTGGTTATTTATTTTTTTTTTGGCATATGTGCTTTTTTCTTTTTTAGCAAAGAAAAAAATATCTTAAAATCATCAATAAAACCAGGGAGAGAAGGCTTAGCGTTCCTCCATTTAACACAATGGATATGATATTTACTCAAACGTATGATGATGTTAATAATGTCTGAGACACCCAATGCTAGATGATCCATATAAAAAAAATTATGATGTAATTCAAATAGTGGCACATCATTAATATTTAGGGAAATCCAATTTTTTTAAGTTGCACCAAATACACTGTGTGATAGGGCATAGAAGAAAAAAAAAGATGTTCTAGGGTTTCATTTTCATCAGTACAAAAAGAACACTGATCCACCTCAAAGCCAAATCTCTTTTTTTTAGAAATTCTGCCACAGGATTAATTTTTTTTAAAGTGTGTTTCTTTAACTTTAGGTAGAATAGGCTATTTCATAAATTTTTAGTATGCTTTATCCAGTGTATATGAAATAACTAAATTAGAACCATGCAATGTAACCATTCTGTTGTAACTATGAAATATTTTTGTCTTTGAAGAAACTACTAACAAATTTCTTATTGCATTTTTATCAAACAGCTGACATTGCCCTAGCAATAAATTTGGGAGCACTGATGAGAAATTATTGTATATCATAAAAATTTTAATCAAATGAAGCAGAGGCAGTGGGACCAGTTCACAAAATTTGTTATATTCTCTTTGAGAACAGTTTAGACAATATTTTTCTGAAAAGTCTGGGTAACTTAGAATTACACCGTTATCATCCAACAAATCTGTTATGAATATAATCTTTTTGTTCAAACCAGTCACTCTTGAAAATTGATTTTTGATTAAGTGTTATTACCCTATTATTCCATAAGGTTGAATTATGGGGAGAAGTTGTGGGTAAATCTCATTTTCCCAAAAATGCACAGTCTGTTTTGGAAAGTTTGATATCTTTATGGGGATTTTATTTACCGCAAAATCACATTTCAAAATAAAGTCTAATCCTGTATACTATTTTATTAAACAAGGATCATAGGATGTGGAGCTAAGTAGAGTCTGGCTGTGACAGACAAGATTTTAACCATTTAATTCTAAGGGTGCCATCCATAAATTCTAATTCTGGAGTTTTGATACCACCTTTATTGTATTCCTTCACAAGCTGATATCTTTCTATGTAATGGGTTTTATTCCTCCACAAAAATTCGAAAATAACTGTGTTAGCCTTATTAATGCTTTTAGAGGAGATATATAGAGAGTGACAAGGATAAATCAATTTGGAGATGCCTTCAGCTTTAGATAGGATGTTTCTGCCAAAAAAAAGCGAGGTCTCTGCTTAACCAGTGTCTAAGTGATTTCTTCATCTCGATGATACAGTTAGAAATATTGGTGTCTTTTCTGCTAATTGGGTTTTTTAGATATTATCAGCCCTATATATTTAACTTTAGATTCAACTCTAACCAAAGCTATTGAGGAGTCAGAGCTTGTGTGAATCGGGAGAAGTTCACATTTTTTGATACTGAGAGATAAACAAGAAGCTTTAGTTTTCTCTACCATGTATTTATCTTTCAAAAACATAGATGTATCATCTGTGAATTGACTTATTTTGAAGTCTTTATTAAAAATTGATATTCCTTGTATGTCGTTAGAATTTTTGATTAATAGTGTTAACAACTGAGTTGCCAATATAAAAAGCTTAGGGGAAACAGGACATAATTGCCGAATTCCCTGTTGCACCTTGAATCCATTCCTTGATTCAAGGAAGCTAAAATATTGTTAAGTAATGCGGCTGCTTCACTTAGGCTACAAGCACAGTCGTCCCCAACCCCCAGGTCCTGGACCAGTACCGGTCTGTGAGTCGTTTGGTACCGGGTTGCAAGAGTTGAGGCTTGAGTTTAAAATTTATGTTTTTCATGGTATTTATCTTTTTTTTTTTAATATATATTGTTTACGTGGCACAAAAAAGGTTGGGAACTGCTGTACTAGCAGGTTGCTGAGTAGACATCCTTGTAGTGTTTTGAAATATACCACTTTTTCCATCAGTTTCCTTGTCAGGAAACAACTTCCTGTTCAGCGGAAATGCCTCTGGTTTCAGTGGAGTGCGTGAGTGCATTTCAGTAGTGTGTGTGAGAGCGTTTCAGTTGTGTGTGTGAGAGTGTTTCAGTTGTGTGTGTGTGAGAGCGTTTCAGTAGTGTGTGTGAGAGCATTTCAGTTGTGTGTGTGAGACCGTTTCAGTAGTGTGTGTGTGAGAGCTAAAATTTCACTTGTGTGTGTGAGAGCGTTTCAGTAGTGTGTGTGAGAGCGTTTCAGTAGTGTGTGTGAGAGCTAAAATTTCAGTAGTGTGTGTGAAAGCGTTTCAGTAGTGTGTGTGAGAGCGTTTCAGTAGTGTGTGTGAGAGCTAAAATTTCAGTAGTGTGTGTGAGAGCGTTTCAGTAGTGTGTGTGAGAGCGTTTCAGTAGTGTGTGTGAGAGCTAAAGTTTCAGTAGTGTGTGAGAGCTAAAATTTCAGTAGTGTGTGTGAGAGCTAAAATTTCAGTAGTGTGTGTGAGAGCTAAAATTTCAGTAGTGTGTGTGAGAGCGTTTCAGTAGTGTGTGTGAGAGCGTTTCAGTAGTGTGTATGAGAGCTAAAATTTCAGTAGTGTGTGTGAGAGCGTTTCAGTAGTGTGTGTGAGAGCTAAAATTTCAGTAGTGTGTGTGAGAGCTAAAATTTCAGTGGTGTGTGTGAGAGCGTTTCAGTAGTGTGTATGAGAGCGTTTCAGTAGTGTGTATGAGAGCTAAAATTTCAGTAGTGTGTGTGAGAGCGTTTCAGTAATAATGTCCCTTACGGCACCTCATAGTTGTGTCCTTGGGCAAGACACTTCACCTACCACCTACTGGTGTTGGCCAGAGGGGCCAATGGCGCGATATGGCAGCCTCGCTTCTGTCAGTCTGCCCCAGGGCAGCTGTGGCTACAACTGTAGCTTGCCTCCACCAGTGTGTGAATGTGAGAGTGAATGAATATTGGAATTGCAAAGCGCTTTGAGTGTCTAGAAAAGCGCTATTTAAATGCAATCCATTATCATTATTATCATTTATGAGAAGTAATCTAAGAAGGAAGAATTTAAACAGTAATTAGAACATCCCATTGCCTGAATCTGACCTTGTTATTTTTTTTTTTGGTATTTTCAGGTTTAATGAATTCGACCACAGGTTTTTCGGCATCAGTGACAGTGAAGTGGAACAAATGGATCCTCAGCAAAAACAGCTCCTTCAGTGTGTCTACAGGGCTTTAGAAAATGCTGGAATTCCAATGGAAAAAGCCAGTGGGACCAGAACAGGAGTGTTTTTTGGTAAGGTACTAAAAGTTTACTTGTGTTTTTTTGTTTTGTGTTACACTAATGGGTGCTTGATCCAAAACAAAGCTACTGACACCTTTTTATACCAGAATTGCATTAAAAATTTACATCCATTATAATGAATAATGTTAAAATGATAAGTGCATGACCCCTGTGTTTTATGTATCTCTGTAGGAATAATGAACAGAGATTATGAAACAAGAGCTGCACATGTGCACCCAAGTGTGATCAACCACTGGACTGGCACAGGGCTTGCCATGAGTATTGCAGCAAACAGAGTCTCCTATGTCTTTAACTTCACCGGACCTTCGCTATCCTTAGACTCTGCCTGTTCTTCATCCCTTGTGGCTCTTCATCTTGCCTGTCAATCAATAAAACAAGGTCTGTCCAGCATAGATAACTTCAGGTTAATTAGCAATAGAGGGAATCATTCTGTAGTATCGTATTTATTTAGAAAGTGGCGTTAGCGTTTAATTAGTTGGGATGATATGATGTGTTTTATCTTATCAGGGGATTGTGAAATGGCTGTCTGTGGAGGGGTCAGCTGCATCCTTGAGCCAAGACTGTTTGTTGCACTGAGCAAAGCCAAGATGATCTCACCTGATGGAACCAGCAAACCTTTTTCCAGCAGAGCAGATGGATACGGCAGAGGGGACGGATGCGGAGTAGTTCTCCTAAAGCCACTGAAAAAGGTCAGCATATGCAGATTAATTATTTTTTTAAAATGTCAAATAGTTCAGGAATTTAAACATTAAATGGACAGTTTGCCAAAGTGCCAAACCCAGATGTTGGCAGTGTAGTAGCTCAACCAGCTGATGATCAATCACAATTCATAGATTACTATAATACATGAAGTACAGAAAGGAAGTTATTAGTTGTCTTGTCATTGATTGGCTCTGTTGCACAAACTAATGATGACTTAAATCCACTGAGAAGTACAGCAGGATCACAAACTGTCATATTCATTACAGTTAATCTAGTTTAGCTCAAATCTGAGCAATATTCTAGGGGGAGTTGCAATCTTTGTGAATTATGGAGGGACAGACAGATGGGCGATGAACACCTCGCCATCGCATAGAGCTGTTGGTCCTTCGGGAGGATGAGCTAAAAACACAACAATGACTCCCTTTAACTTTTTTTCATATTCAGTGATCAATTGCAAATAACTGCAGTGACCAACTGTACACTTTCCATCAAACGTGATTGACCTGCTAGCTTAGCGTTATAAAAATTGTCTCCAACAGTTTGGTTTAGTGTTAAATTTTAATTTCAGCTGATTAAACAGTTTTTTTGCACAGTTAGTTTAGTTTTAATCAACCAGCTTATATAGAGGAAATTTTCAAATGTATTTTCTGTAGCTGTACAAGTGGCTCCATAGTACAGTGGTTAAAATATTTCTCTAAAATGTCCAGGACAAACATGGGCACTTGCATTTGGAAGAGCATGTGAAAAAATATCTGTGCCAAATCAAAAATATGGATCCATCCACTGTGTCAATCCATTGTGAAAAAGGAAGCAGTTAAAAGAAGGGTTTCTTTTTTATAGCTTTACACAAAATAAAAAGAAAAGGAAAATAGAGAAAGTTCCACTTAATTTAAGACAAAGTGGAAATCTCTGCAGTATTTATCTCAACAGCTGAGCAACTTACATCAGTTTATATAATTATAACTATAAGCTAAAGTTCAAATATGTCGTGTCACATACAGTGGAACCCCAACTTACGAAATTAATTCGTTCCAGAGGGTCTTTCGTAAGTCAAACTTTTTGTAAGTCGAAGCACCTTTTCCATCGCCTTTTGAGTGAGGCGATGCTGGCTGAAGATGAAGTTCTTGGTGGAGGTTGAAGAAAGCATATGAATGTATGTATGCATACATATGTACGTGTACATGTACATAACATTATGGAATTTAATTCTAAACATTAAAACTAAAACTTACACTTGTGTTAATTGATGTATGTACGTACACTGTGCAATGATATTTTTTTAACATTTTTTTAAAATCGCTCATATTTATGCCTTATGCCGGCCCCATTATGAATGAACGATAGGCTAATTGCAAATGAAAAGCACACGAAATAGCGCACTGCAACAACAATACGTCTTTCACGTGGAACAGCAAAACGCATTTCGCAAACGGATTTCGTTACATGGGCATTTTGACGTATCACGGGCTAAAATATTACCGTTAAGTGCCTTCGTAACTTTTTTCGTTAAATGAGGTCTTCGTAAGCCGGGGTTCCACTGTATTTGACTATGGTGTTAGATGTTCTTTAACAATACACACTTTTATTCATGTTTCATTTTCATCTTTTTGTTGCTTGACAGGCTCTTCAAGACCATGACCATATCTGGGGTATAATCAGCAAAACTGCTGTAAACCAAGATGGCCGCTCTGTTACTCCAATCACCAAACCATCCATGACACAACAAGAGGAGCTTCTCCGCAGAATCTATTCAGAGTCTGACCTTGCAAATGTCCAGTACATAGAGGCACATGGGACTGGAACCCCAGCTGGAGACCCAACAGAGGCAAGAAGCATTTCCAACGTCATTGCTAAATCTAGACCTTCCGGTTCAAAGACACTCTGGATTGGCTCTGTAAAGAGCAATATTGGACACACAGAATCTGCTGCTGGAGTCGCTGGACTCATTAAGGTTCTCCTGATGATGAAGCATGAGACCATTGTTCCTTCGGTGTTCTACACTGATAAGGCTTCCAGTGTAGATACCACAGCACTAAACATTAAAATTCCTAAGGAACCAGAAAAATGGGAATGCTCTAGTGCAAGAGTTGCAGGAGTTAACAACTTTGGTTTTGGGGGAACAAATGCACACGCCATTGTCACACAGTACATCCAGTCATATTCTAAGCAAAGGTATGATGAAAAGCAAGTCAAGTATTTTGTCATATCTGCAAATTCTTCAAAATCACTTAACATGATGATGGAAGATACCATCAGTCAGCTACAGGCAGAAAACCGGTTTGATCTAGATTCTTTGCTCTACACGTCAGCTTGCAGAAGAACCCACCAAAAACATAAATACAGAAAAGCCATCACAGTGTCTTCTGTAGTTAATCTAAAAGAGAAGCTAATTGCTACTGTTGGCAAAAATATCAGTGTTGCCTTCTCAGATCCAAGGTTAGTGTTTGTCTTCTGTGGAAATGGTGTCACCTACCATGGTATGTGCATGCAGCTACTAAAAAACGAGCCTATATTCAGAGAAAAGATCAAAGAAATTAAGGACCTTTTCCAAAAGCTGAGTCCTCTGGACATCCTGGATACTCTTGAGAGCGAATTTGAGAGCAGCGACTTCAGAAACCCAGACGTTGTCCAACCCCTCCTCTTTGCTATTCAGGTTGGGATTACTACCTTGCTCAGGCACTGGGGAGTCAAAGCTGATGCAATTCTTGGACACTCTGTTGGTGAAGTGGCAGCCGCTCACTGCTCTGGTCTCTTGTCTCTGGAGGATGCAGTAAAAGTCATATATTTCCGCAGCACTCTCCAGAGAAAAGTCACCGGAGGAAAGATGCTCGTGATCAGCAACATGGCTGTATCAGAGGTATCTTCACTGCTCCCTCCTTACTCTGGTAAAATTGGCCTTGCTGCATATAACAGCCCACAGTCCTGCACCCTTTCAGGTGAGGCAAACGCAATTGAGCGCTTCCATAAGGCGCTAAGCACCTCAGCCAATAGTCAGAATCTGTTTCTTCGTGTGCTGGATGTCCCTGCTGCTTATCACAGCCACATGATGGACCCAATTCTATCAGAAATTGTGGAAAAAATTGGCATCTTACAGGCAAATGATCTTGACACAGAGTTGTTCTCAACAGTGACAGGGAAGGAAGTCCAGCAGGGAGATTTCTGCACAGGTGAATACTGGGCTAGAAACATTCGTGAGCCGGTTGCTTTTGAGCAGGCAGTACAGTCAGCAACTAGAGGAAAGAAGCACACTGTGTTTGTTGAGATAGGTCCAAGAAGGGCACTGCAGAGAAACATTATGGAATCTCTGGGAAATGACACGGCTGTCCTTGCCTCTGTGCAGCCAGAAAGAGATCAAGAATCAGTCATGTCTGTTGTCTCTAAACTGTTTGAGCTCGGCGTTCAAGTAGATTGGAACACCTTCTATAAAGGCTATGAGACAGTACCTCTGCCTTTTCCTAAATATCAATTTGACTGCTCAGACAAGGATGTTATCATTGGGGCAGCACAGAATAACACAGCAAGCAATCATCCTGTGCTGTGTCAGACGGGAAGTGAAAGCAACATTTTCACTTGTGATTTAAAGTCTGACTCTTCTTTCTACTTGAAAGAGCACAAGCATAATGATGTACCCATCATCCCTGGTGCTTTCTATGCTGAGCTGGGTTTAGCTGCGTGCATGGCCAGTGCTAAACCAAAAGTACCTCTCAGTTCACTGCAGCTCAGTGTCAATTTTCACAGACCATTTGTTTTAACACAGAATCCACCTGAAATGAAAGTGCAACTAGAACAAACTGAGAGGGAAACCAGATTCACCGTTCTCTCCTCATCTGTAGTTTATGCATCAGGCACTGTGGTTTCAAAGAAAGAGAGGCTGATTGAGGAGCAGCGCATTTCACTAAGCTCCATCAACAAACGATGCACATCTGTAGTGAGCTTTCAGGAGTTTTATGGGTATCTCTCTCAAGGAGGCTTTCAGTATGGAGACATCTTCCAGAATAAGAAGGATGTGCACTATGGAGATGATCTGAAAGAGGCTTTTGCAAAAGTCTCAGTTCCAGAAGAACTTCAGCCTCATTTGCATGACTACTGCATTCATCCTGTCTTGCTGGATTATCTGATGCAGCTTCTCCCAGTTGCAGTAGAGCACATCTTTGCTGGCAGGTCAGGATTTCCTGCCAAAATAGGAAGTCTTACAGTCTTTGAACCTTTGCAAAATGAGATGACTATTTATCTGAGAGCAACTGATGTGGGCACTGATCACTTTGGGGTTTGTGGGTGCTTTGCAGACAAGGAAGGCAGAGTGTTGGTTGAGGTCAAAAATGTCATAATCAAGTACCTAGGCAGTCATTCTCATGTGGTAGATGAGTACTTCTACCACAATGCCTTCGATGTTGTCCCAAATGATCACATTCCTACTCCTCCTCCAAAGGCGTTGGTGTTCTGTGATACTTTAGGGATTGCTGATGGTCTAAAGAAATATTTGGACTCAGCATCTACTTACATTCCCATCACATATGCAAAGGACATCTTGGGCAATGGTTTCCCTTCTCTTCTGGCAAATCCTAAAATCAGAGATATTAGAGAAAACTTTGATGAGGTCTTATTTTTGTGGGGCAATGAAGACTTCACATCACGGCCAGCTGAAATCATCCTGCAGAGTCTAGCTGACTGCTGTGAGATTTTCCGCCAAATAGTTGTTGAGCTAAAGCGAATTCACTTCCCCAAATCAATTAGAGCCATAACCTACCGTTCATCTGACATCACAGTAGACCACGTAAGTCCAGGTTTTGCTCTTGTTGGTATGACACGATCGTTCTCTGCTGAGATACCAGATCTTTCTTTTCAGCTGATTGATGTGAGCAGGATCTCTCCTGAGGACATTGCAGCTCTGTCTGATGTCCTAAGGTCATACCCATGCAGCAAGCACCCAGAACTGGTGGTAAAAGATGGACAGGTCTTGAAACCTTCCATTGTGCGCACCCCACTAGAAATCACTGACAATGATGTTGGCACTTATATATCTACAGTGTCTGAACCTTGTATTTTTCTGACAGCTGATCCTCATGAAATTACGAAACTGAGTGCCATTCGCTCTGACGAGGAGGCTGAGCCGATCAGTGATACATTCATTGAAATCCAGCCCAGTAAGATATGTGTTCACTCATCCGACTATTTCCCAGTCAGCACTTCAAATCTAAAATTCGGCAAAACACTGTATTGGAATAAGCACTCATCTCAGAAACACAAGCTGCTCGCTCTTGACTTCAGCGGTACTGTCATTGCAGTTGGAAAAGATGTAAGGAAATTCAAGGTGGGAGAACGTGTTGCTTCCTGTTATCCTGTGGTGGCAGCAAGTAAGATCAGAGTACCACAGGAAGTGTGCTACAGCACCAAAAGGTTCCCCGTCCTCAGAAAAACACCTTGTGTTTCCTACTTTGTGCTAGCATGGGAAATCCTTCATCGAGCCTTGCTCGGAGCCAAGCGTAATATAACAATCATATGCTCTGTGCCTGATTCTGCACTATTGAAAGTCTTGGCATTTAGCGCTTGCAAATCAGGCTGGAATGTGAATGTTGAAACGGAGTGCAATGGAACTTTTGTAGGTGCCAGTCAGTTGGGTGCAGTTGTCCTTCTGCCTCCATTTGATGAATCCCTAACTGCTCAAATTTGCAACTTTCCAGGGTTACAACATGTTGTAATCGTATGTGAATCTCCAAAGCAGGATCTAGTCGTTGAGGAAGTGTTCCAAAGTGCAAAGGAAGGTGTTCATGTACAGATAATTCAGATGCCAGTCATTTTCCAAAAGGGATTCCTGAGAACACACAGGCCATACCTTTATCACTGGCTTAAGTCCTTAAACTTTAATGGGAAATTGGCTCTTGAAAGCTTTACCTTTCAGAGTGCAAAATCTGAACGAAAAAGCATTGATTCAGCAAAACCAGACTCATATTTCAGCTCCAAGAAATTGGCTGTCGTAGCTCTAGAAAATGATGTTGGCAGCACACTGTCTGAGATTCCACTTCTCCCAACAAAAAAACGGCTTTTTCGAAAGAGGTCTGTGTATGTAGTGGCAGGTGGTCTTTCTGGTCTGGGATTTGAGACTGTTAAGTTCATCTCACAAAGAGGTGGTGAGTACATTGTCATTCTCTCCAGAAGCAAGCCCACACCAGAAGTACAGCAGGAAATCAACAATGTGGAGAAACAGTGTGGAAACAGCATCACCAGCTTGGAGTGTGACATATCTGTTTATGAGAATATACTCAAAGTCATCAATGTCATTGGCAAGAAGTTCCCTGGTTTTCCGATCAGAGGTGTGTTTCACAGTGCAGTAGTCTTGCATGATGGACTGATTGAGACCCTTAACAGATCTCTGTACGAGAAGGTTTTCAGGCCAAAAATAAACGGTGTCCTGAATTTGCACTATGCAACAAAGCACTGTCCGTTGGATTACTTTGTATGTTACTCCTCCATCTCCGCTTTCCTGGGAAATGTATCGCAAACAAACTACGCAGCAGCCAATACATTTCTCGATCTGTTCTGTCAATACAGGCGCAAACTCAGCTTGCCTGCACAGTCTATCAACTGGGGAGCTCTGAACCTTGGTCTGCTCTTGAACAAAGAACATTTCCAGCGTTTTCTGGAGGCAAAGGGAATAATGATTTTAGATGTGGCTGAGATTTATCAATGCTTGGAGCAATGCCTTGTGCTCAACCGACCCCAGCAAGCTGTTTGCAGGTTTCACTTCAGAAACATCAGATACAATATCCTCTCCCAAAATAACGCCTTGTCTATGCGCCTTTCTGCATTAGTTGAGGCAGCCTTCCAAAAATCTAGAGAGACTTACTCTGAAACTAAACAAGATGTATGCGTCTCTCCAAAGGACTATGTTGTTTCTCTACTTAGTGAGACTATTGGCATGGAGCAGAGTGAGCTAAAAGATGATTTACCACTTTCATCCTTAGGCATTGACTCTATGCAGGCTATGACTCTGCAGAATTTGATCTTTCAGGGGAGAGGTGTGAATGTGCCTTTGGTGAAACTGTTGGATCCCAATGCAACTATTGCAACAATGGCAGCTCTACTGAGTGAAGGAGCTGAAGGCGAAAGTGTCAGTGAGAACCCAGAGTCTCTACCAGATGAAGCTGAAGTTTCTACCAGATTGTGAAAAACTGAAATAGAGATATTACTGTATAAATGCAATCAGCCATCACAACTCTACAATAATGGATTCAATCTATATTTTGCACTGAGATTCAATTAAAAAGTATTAAAATGGCCATTGTAATAAAGGAAAGTTCATATATTAATCAAACTTTTTTTACAGTACAGTCCTTTGTGGTGTTTTTTTTTTTTTTTTTTGGTTCATGTTTTTCTAATGCAGTTTTTTAACAAATGTCATCTAGTTTACTAACTGGAAGTTTTAAAAGGATATTTTATATCACTGTTTTAAATTGCCAATATGGTACAGAAAAACAGCATTGCAACTACACATGTAACTCTTGATAAATGCTTTTACTGTTAACACACTTACTTTCCATAATTTATCTATTATTATTATTTGGAATTTAAATAAATGTTTTATCTTTTATCTTGTCTTGTCACATCTGTCACTGGGTTCTCTCTATTTACTAAAGCTTGTTTGATATAAATTATTCTCCATCAGGTGATGGTCAGTACTTATCACTGTTAACTCATTAATTCAGAATTTTTGTCAACTTCATGACAGTAATGGAAAAAAGCTTGCGATACAGCAGCATGGCACCATGCATAATGACGGTGGTGTCATCTGCAAACTTCAGGAGTTTAACAGCCGAGTTCTTGGAGGTGCAGTCATTGGTGTAGAGGGAGAACAATAGTTGTGAGAGGACACATCCTTGAGGGGTACCAATACTGAGGGACCGAGTTTCAGAGGTGATCTCCCCCAGCCTCACTTGCTTCTTCCTGTCTGATGTTGCTGTCATTCGGAACTGCTACATCTATCACTACAGCCATCTTCTTCTGTTTGTCTACCACCACTATGTCTGGTTGGTTAGCCATCACCATTTTTTCGACAGGACTTCTGTATCTGGGATTAGCTCGGTCATTCTCCACCACCCTTGGGGGCATCTCCCATTTTGACCTCGAGACTTCCAGGCCATACTAGGCACAGATGTTTCTGTATACTAAGCCTGCCACTTGGTTATGGCGTTCCATGTATGCCCTGCCAGCTAGCATCTTGCACCCTGCTGTTATGTGCTGGATTGTCTCAGGCGCATCTTTATACAGCCTGCACCTGTGGTCTTGCCTGGTGTGATAGACCCCAGCCTCTATGGATCTTGTGCTCAGAGCTTGTTCCTGTGCTGCCATGATTAGTGCCTCTGTGCTGTCTTTCAGTCCAGGTCTTTCCAGCCACTGGTAGGGTTTCTGGATGTCAGCCACCTTCTCTATCTAACGGCCTCCTTCCTTCCGCTTAGTGTGCAGCCTCAGGGTGCTGGACTTGGGGTGAAACCCTCTATGCATGGTCAGGAGCTTCCTTGTCTTGATGTCAGTGGCTTCTATCTCCTCCTTTGGCCAGTTTATCCCAGCAGGGTACCTGATCATGGGCAGGGCGTAGGTGTTGATAGCCCGGATCTTGTTCTTACCATTCAGCTGACTCCTCAAGACTTGTCTGACCCAGGTGACTGATAATTGCTCTATTCCGTAGTCAGTATCCATAGCCAGTCTTGTCAATGATCTCACTGTGGGGGTTAAGGCCTATGCAGAACAGCAGCAGGGACAGAGCATCTCCTAGGTACATCCTGCACTTGATGGTGACTTGTGCTATGGGCTTGAAGTTGGCTTCTACTGTTGCCCGCCGCATCCCCATTGAGTTCCTGATGAAGGCTCTTGGGGTCCTGTTGATCGTGTATAGGTCTAGGCACAGAAAGGAATTCTTGCCAATTCCTTTCTGTGCCCCACTCATGTATTGAGCCATGTGCCTGTTCATCTTAGCC
Organism: Neolamprologus brichardi; assembly: GCF_056152115.1. Taxonomy (NCBI): domain Eukaryota; kingdom Metazoa; phylum Chordata; class Actinopteri; order Cichliformes; family Cichlidae; genus Neolamprologus; species Neolamprologus brichardi. The sequence goes on from NC_142112.1 coordinate 29,569,458, forward strand.
GCTACGATGCCTGACAGGAGCTTCCATGTGGTACTGAGGCAGGTTATTGGTCAGTAGTTGGATGGGACCAGTCCCTTCTGGGGGACCTTGAGGATCAGGACTGTCCAGCTTTCAATTAGCCATTCCGGGTGCGTCTCGTCAACTAGTAGCTGGTTCATTTGTGCTGCGAGATGCTCATAGAGTGCAGTCAGCTTCTTCAGCCAGTAGGCGTGAACCATGGCGGGGTCAGGTGTTGTCCAACTAGTCATACTGGAGACCCTTTCTTGGATGTCTGCCACTGTGATGGTTACTGGGCCCTGTTCAGGGAGGTTGCTGTGGGCTGCCCTCAGATCCACTAGCCACTGAGCACTGCCGTTATAGGTTGTGTCCTTCTCCCATATGCTCTTCCAGCAGGGCTGGACTGGGACAAAACATCAGCCCGGGCATTTTGACTAGAGACCGGCCCACCAGGTATTATAGGAAAAACCATAAAGCCTTTGAATGAAAACAAACGCTGTTGTGACAGTGATGTACACTGTCTTGTTGGTATATGTATGATTTCTATACATTTTACATCAGATAAAAACTTTGGTTGTAAGATTTGGATAATTATTTGTTAAAAGCTAGACATTTTAAATGAGAATAAGAAAGAAAAGTATTTTTTGTGTCCCTCTTTCCCTGTTAATGCCCTACCTGGCCCCCTGGCAAATGTTTGCTAGACCCGCCCCTGCACAGTTACCAGCTGTCAGCTACTTAGAAAAGGATCCTGGTGTTATTTGTCTCTCAGAAACAGTTCATAACTTCCCTTCAACTCATTCATGTCACCTAAAAGGTAAACCTGTTTCTCCATCACCTGTTCAGCTCTGATGATTCAGTAAGGACATCTCCTGGTTTCATCTTCATGTTTTCCTCTCACCACATATTCAAACTGATATCATGACCAGTAGCTTTTATGCTGTGGCTCCAGCAAACATCAGCTGATACTAGAAATCAATATTAAATAAATTCTAACAACAGCTGAGCAAGCTTAAACCTGCTGCTGTTGTTTAGCGCGACATCCGCTGGTTTCCTCTTTCTGGTGCAAAGTGGGCGATAAACAAACAAGAGAGAAAAGCCAATCAGCTGATCATTGATCAGTTTGATTGAAGTAGCAACAGGAGAGGGAGGGGAGAGAATGAGAGAAGAAGAGGCAGCTGACAGCGTAAAGACACAGAATAACCCCAGATTTGTGTCTTTTTCCATTCTAGCTGAAGTCTGGGACAAATCGTGTTCCTTTTCAGCTCAATACAAAACGCGCAATATTTTCTCTGAATACGGGACAATTCCGTTCTTTTAGGGAACGGTTGGCAACTCTACTAACTAACCTTATGAATAAAATCAAGTTCACTATCAGTAACATCATAGCACCCGCCCAGCTTTATAGAAACTCCGTCATGCTAGCTAGTACGCAGTACGAGTTATTGTAACTGACTGTAAATAGTCAGCACAAGAAAATGAACTGCTCTTCAACTTGGTTTATATCTGACCCAGATAGACTGCAGATCATAACTTCTTACCTGAAGTTCAGTTCACCTGACACTTGGACCGGCAGCCGCCTTGGGTCTCTCCTCCTTCTGCTCCCCTTACCCTCACCCACCTGCTGGCCTCTGTGGAAGCTCCGCCACAGCCACCACCAAACAACTGAGTTATTTTTACACATCGGCCAGCATCTGGCCAATCCACCACCATTCATTGTTTATACCGTTACAACCCCCCCCCCCCCCCCCCCACCCCCCCCAAAAAAACCATTGGCCCATAAAACGAAAAATCACCATCGGCCCACCAGGCAAATGCCCGGTATGCCCGATGGCCAGTCCAGCTATGGTCGTGCCATCAGTTAACCCTTCGCGTTCCAGCTGCGGCACACGTGCCCAGGGTTGCAGACCCCTGACCTGAAGCAATGTTGTAAAGAAAAGTGCACCAATATGTGTCCGCAACAATGTGAGAGACTGATAAAATCATATACCAAAAAAGTACTCCAAGTCATTCCTGCTAAATATGGTCCTGCAAGCTGTCAACTTAGGTTTTCACAAAGCACTTGGCTTAATTTTTGTTAACTAATGACAGTGTAATATGTAATATGTGTTGTTCGATCTGAATAATCAAATATATTTTAATTATTTTAAGACCTGGTAAGGACCAAGTTTTTTTGTAATTGACTGAGGGTGTAAAGTTGGCTCAAGAATCCTTTGGGCAGTGACACAGGTTTTGTAGTTTGGGGCGTTTTATTTAAAAAAAAAAAAAAAAAAGAAAAAAAAAAAATGTTTTCACTTTTGGAATTTTTAGACACAATCCCACATTTTCAATGGTTGAACAAACAATTGGAAGAAACATAAATTTTAATGTGGATTATTCTAAAAAGATGAATGTGTCACAGCGGGGTGCGTCGGTGTGAAGATGAGGTGGACCCAGAAGCAGACACGGTGGAGACAAAACTAAGTTTCCAAAATAAAGCGAGCGTTTATTTGGCTGAAAGAATGAATAAAACAAAATAGCAAACAAGACTCGACTATGAACTAAACTGACTTTTTAAACTATGACCTTGACGAGGAAAACATGGGGGTACATATGCAGACGACGTGATGCTGAACCCAGGGAGACTGGACTTAAATACACACATGAGGTGATTAGGGGAGGTGGAGACACATTGAGGACACAGCTGACTAGAATGAAACATAATGACAACACGGGGGAGAGTAAAACTAAATACAATGAGCAAAGAACACCAGACTCTTTCAAAACAAAACAGTAACCACAATAAGACGCAGACATGACATGAACAAGATAACACAACAGACATGAAACATGATAGGTAGACACACTAAACAACAAGGAGAACCTACCACAGGCATAACTGAGAGTACACTGAGGACAAGAACATGTAGTAAACAGAAAGAGATACATAACCTAAATGAAAAAAAATAACTCAAAGCAACCTGATAATACAAGAACTAAACCTTCTTACAATATGTCTAGGAACACAAATATAATAACCCCAAAATGCTGGGTCATAGACAATTACAGCTGCCAGTCTTTTAGGGTATGTCTGTACCAGCTTTGCACATCTAGAGACTGAAATCCTTGCCCATTCTTCTTTGTAAAACAGCTCCAGCCCAGTCAGATTAGATGGACAGCGTTTGTGAACAGCAGTTTTCAGATCTTGCCACAGATTCTCGATTGGATTTAGAATTTGACTGGGCCATTCGAACACATGGATATGTTTTGTTTTAAACCATTCCATTGTTGCCCTGGCTTTATGTTTAGGGTCGTTGTCCTGCTGGAAGGTGAACCTCCGCCCCAGTCTCAAGTCTTTTGCAGACTCCAAGAGGTTTTCTTCCAAGATTGCCCTGTATTTGGCTCCATCCATCTTCCCATCAACTCTGACCAGCTTCCCTGTCCCTGCTGAAGAGAAGCACCCCCAGAGCATGATGCTGCCACCACCATATTTGACAGTGGGGATGGTGTGTTCAGAGTGATGTGCAGTGTTATTTTTCCGCCACACATAGCGTTTTGCATTTTGGTCTCATCTGACCAGAGCACCTTCTTCCACATGTTTGCTGTGTCCCCCACATGGCTTGTGGCAAACTGCAAACGGGACTTCTTATGGTTTTCTGTTAACAATGGCTTTCTTCTTGCCACTCTTCCTTAAAGGCCAACTTTGTGCAGTGCACGACTAATGGTTGTCCTATGGACAGATTCCCCCACCTGAGCTGTAGATCTCTGCAGCTCGTCCAGAGTCACCATGGGCCTCTTGGCTTCATTTCTGATCAGCGCTCTCCTTGTTCGGCCTGTGAGTTTAGGTGGACGGCCTTGTCTTGGTAGGTTTACAGTTGTGCCATACTCCTTCCATTTCTGAATGATCGCTTGAACAGTGCTTCGTGGGATGTTCAAGGCTTGGGAAATCTTTTTGTAGCCTAAGCCTGCTTTAAATTTCTCAATAACTTTATCTCTGACCTGTCTGGTGTGTTCTTTGGACTTCATGGTGTTGTTACTCCCAATATTCTCTTAGACAACCTCTGAGGCCGTCACAGGGCAGCTGTATTTGTACTGATATTAGATTACACACAGGTGCACTCTATTTAGTCATTAGCACTCATCAGGCAATGTCTCTGACTGCACTCACACCAAAGGGGGATGAATAATTACGCACACCCCACTTTGCAGTTATTTATTTGTAAAAAATGTTTGGAATCATGTCTGATTTTCGTTCCACTTCTCACGTGTACACCACTTTGTGTTGGTCTTTCACGTGGAATTCCAATAAAAATTGATTCCTGTTTGTGGCTGTAATGTGACACAAAATGTGAAAAAGTTCAAGGGGGCCGAATACTTTTGCAAGCCACTGTAATTCTGCGATCATCGATTTTAGTTGTTTTCTGTGGTCTTTAAGGTCTTGAGCATTGACCAGCGGATTCCTTCTTTTTAAGAATCTGCCAAGCTTTTGACTTGGCCTCTCCTGAACCTTTATAGGTTTATTTAGTTTTTTAGCCTGATAATGGCCTCCCTCACTTAAATTGGTATCATATTTGAATTTCAGTGAAAAGCTATATAATACAAACTCAAGACTTTTAATCAACTTCAGATGTGTCTGCTTCATTTATCGTGAAACAATAAGGTCTCCTTAATGTTTATCCTGGCCATGAAATTGCTTGTCTTGCTTGTCTAATTAATCGGGCCAATGAAAATGGCTGTACTTCTTAAATGGATACTGGCCTGCCCTGAGCCTGGTTCTGCCAGAGGTTTCGTCCTGTTAAAAGGGAGTTTTTCCTTCCCACTGTCACCAAAGTGCTTGCTCATAGGGGGTCATATAATTGTTTGGCTTTTCTCTGTATGTATTATTGTAGGGTCTACCTTGCAATCTAAAGCGCCTTGAGGCGACTACTATTGTGATTTGGTGCTGTATAAATAAAATTGAATTGAATTGAATTAAACTTTAGGTACATGGTGGTAGTGTTGGTATACAGAGGCAAAACAAAATAAATGTGTCTTTGTCTAGCAAATTATGAAACTGCCTTTGGGTATATCAGGCAGATTAGTTTCTTCTTTCTCTCTCTAAAATAATCACTTGAAGTTATTTGTAAACTAAGTGGTGTTTGTCTTTATGCAGAAATGCGCTTGTTTTCTAATATGTTAAGTGATTATTGGTCTTGTTTCTTACTGTCCACATTAAAAACTTCTGAAGTATGTTAGGAATAATGTAATGTGCACATTTTGTCAAGAGAGGGTGCTCTCCACGCACTGAACTACACCTTGCTTTTATGTATTTTTGCCATGCATTCAGTGCATGTGCTGTTTTAACTCCTGTCTTTTCTTTTTCTTTTTAGGGCCAGAAAAGGTGATCATAACATGCAAGGACATGAACAAAGCAAGCACAGCCTTGAACTACATCATCAAAAGCTCAGGCAACAAAAACATTGTTTGCATGAAACTTGATTTGTCAGACAGCAAGTCTATACGAGAATTTGCTGAAGCCATCAACAAAGGTAAAATGATTTTCAGCCTAAAGAAACATCCATATGAACACCAGTGATGGGAATAACGGCGTTACAAGAAATGGCGTTACTAACGGCGTTACTTTTTTCAGTAACGAGTAATCAAACTATTCCTATCGCTAGAAAGCGGTGTGGTCGCGTTACTTTTTTTCAACAAAGAGACGGTTGAAGAACGGTTGTGTTTAGCTTACTGCACCTTATATCAGTTGCCAGTGTTGGGGAGTAACGGAATAAATGTACCGCCATTACGTATTTAAAATACAAAATATGAGTAACTGTGTTCCGTTACAGTTACCGTTTAAAAGGGGGGTATTCAGAATACAGTTACATTGTTGAAATAAATGGATTACACGGCAGTACTTTCCTAATTCATATTGTCACGGGTCAGGACTGTTTAGATTTTGTTTGACAGCTACGTTCTGTTGTTCCAGGCGGCAGCGTTACGGTTGCCATGGTTACAGGGTGTTGCTCTCTCTGCAACTGTGTGTTTCCTGGGTGAGAGAGTGCCTTTTTGTTGTTGTGCTAAGCTGAATGCTACAGCCATAGCCCTAAAGAATGTAGGCTCATGAGCAGTGTAGTCCGTGCTGCAGGGAGAATGGACTGCCATACCCGTTATGTGTCTGTGAGCGCGAGGAGGGAGAAAAACGAAAAGTACGAGCAGTCACTGAGCAGAAACGGGATCTGGAAGCATGTTAATATAATAATAACCACTGCAGCCAAAAAGAGTGCCTGATGAGCCCAGTTGTAAGTAAGCTATTAAGACTCGACTGTACACTGTGTTCGTGTTTTTCTCTGAAACAATAAGTTCCATTGGAGCAGCCTTTCAACGCCTCTCTCTGTCTCTCGCTAGCAAACTTGACCCAGACAACAAAGTAAAGCTAGTTTTCCGCTACGAGCTGCGGACCTTCAGTAATAGTAATAAATCACATTCATGTAGTTGTAAACAGCATGATAATATATTAAGTAATCCAAAGTATTCAGAATACGTTACTCTCATTGAGTAATGTAACGGAATACGTTACAAAATACATTTTGGGGCATGTATTCTGTAATCTGTAGTGGAATACATTTTAAAAGTAACCTTCCCAACACTGTCAGTTGCACTGAAGTAGCTGTCTACAGGGCGCTGTCTGGGCGCTACAACGCTACAGCTTTAAGCAGCTGCACAAGCTCCCGCAGACGGCAATCACTTTCTTGCAGACGATCACTTTTTAGCACAACACCTGGAGCTAAGAGGGCAAAAGAATGCATGAGTGCTGCTATTTGGCTGAGGAAGAATAAAGTAGTCGTTAAGCCAATCACCCGACCACTTCACCATGACAAAGCAACAAGGTGTCACGGTTCTGGGTCCGTTGGACCCAGTATTTTGAGTTTCTTATGTTTTGGTTTAATTTTGCATCAGGGATTGTTTTCTTGTTGTGTTAATGATTATGCTGTGTATTATTAGTTTCATGTCTCTGTTTCTTTGTGTTTGGGATTTGTTCTTTGGTTGTGTCTGCTTTGTATTGGTCTAAGTTCCATGTGTCATTTTCTGTCTGTCTCTCAATGTCGAGTCTGCGTCTTAGTGTGATGGTTTCTTGTTCCTGTTTTACTTTGAAGGTCTGTGTCTCATGTGAGTGTATCCTACTTTGCTCCCTGTCTCGTCAGTTCTGATTTCTCCCAGCTGTGCTCTCCTTCTGTGTCTCATTCCCCTCGTTACTTCCCAGTGTATTTAAACCCTGTGTTTCTCTGAGTCAGTGTCGTGTCGTCCCGCTTGATGTGTGGATCTCCCTGTGTCTCCCCGTGAGTTTTAGTTTATGTTTTTTCCTGCCAGCAAATAAAGCTGTGATTTTGAGTTCATCCCCTGAGTCTGAGTCCTGCACTTTGGGTCCTACTCCTGCTTGCCACACTGCACTCCATGACACAAGGTGATATACCAGTTTTTAAATTTTGTTGATATGCCATGTAAAGCCAGAGTCATGATAAACAATATGTACGCATGTTTTTTCCTCAATAGTTTCGTCACGTTTACTGTCTAAGGACAGCGCTAGAAAGCACTCTCTGCATTTCTCCCCCCCTTGTTCTGACACTCATTGTTGTGTGTCAGAACAATGAGGTGACTGCTGTCTCCAGGTATTAGGCTGTGATGTTCTCCTTTATAGTGGACAGAAATTATTTTTTTGGAGTGGCACAAATAATTTGTGTGGCATCTTATTGAATGCAGAACAGCTAATTGTTATGTAAATAGTTTGAAATGGTTATTTTACAAAAGGGTAAAAAAGATAAATGGCTGCAAATAACTTTGTTGTTTGCGAAACTTGTGCATAGGATTTTAAAATTGGCAATTTATATTTGAATTTCAAGTTATGAAATATGATTCAATAAACATGTTTGTGGTTGTTACAGTAAAAAATATAACTTTTTCTATTTTTTGATTTTTTTAAAATAATTTTAGATCAATTGTGTTAATACAGTATGTCAAAATGAGAACATAACATTAAATTCAGACACGTGAGGTTGTGCTGAAAAGGATGATACCAAACAAGACAAAGTAAATCGTTTTAAAGGTGAAACGTAGATGCAAAATCAAAAGTGGTTAAAAATGGCCATTTATACCCTGGACCCCAGAGGATTAAACTTCTTTTTTTTTAAAGTAAGGCAATAGTTACTTTTCAAGTAATTAATTACTTTTAGAATCTTGTTACTCAGTTACAAACTCAGTTACTTTTTTGAAAAAGTAACTTACCCAACACCGATGAACACACATGAAAAGTTGCATATGTTTTACCCTCTCTCTCTCTCTCTTGCTCTCTCATTTTTTTTCCTTAACTTTTTTCTAAAGATGAGCCAAAACTGAACATCCTTATCAACAATGCAGGAGTAATGGTCTGTCCCTACGGACAAAAAAGCACCAACAAATACCAAGACATTGCCAGCGTTAGACAGTAGTAGCGGGTTATTTGGACTTTCAGTATAATATTGTACAATAGTTAAAAAGCTACTGTCTGTGAACTGCCTGTGCACCAATCATTTGGGTTTTTGGTTTTTTTTACCTGTGAATCATTCAAATATAAAAACTGACTCAACAAATAACAATAACAACTTTTAAATAGTATCTTAGGCACTTTTTTGCAAGCAGCCTGTCACAGTAACACATGAGGGGGAGTGCAATTTCCACTCATGGCTGCATTAACACATCAGTACAATTTTGAGGGGAGCGGTCAAATTTCAGGTTGTACTAGTCAAAATACTTCAAAAAGTTACAAATGCATAGAATTTTTCAGTACTCACTTTGTGATGTTGAAGTTGGATCTGATACTTCAGCCTAAATGCTACACTTATTTCATAATCAGCATTTTTATGACTTTACTGCAGAACGGCAAAGTGTTAACACATGCTTTAGATATGACAGACAGACATGAAGTTAAAGGTCAACTTCCAGATAAGAGATTTGACATTACAGTGTACTGCATTTTCACTTCCTTTTAGCCACACTCATTTCAAAATTCATTTTCCTCATCGTGTGTGTTTAACCCTGACATTTCCATAAATAGTAGTTATATTGATTGGCTTGTATAATTAGACACTGAAGCAATAATATGTTTAAAAAGGTAGATAGGGCTTTGGTTTAAAAAAAAAAAGAGTACAATTTATCGACCCTGCTATCAGAACTTTTTTACTACACAAGGTTTAGTAGGCCACTCTAATGAAACAAAAAATCTGTAATAACTTTTGTATGGTACCGTTTTACAGTCTAAACACAACACTCCTTTCAAGACCAACATTTTTATTACTGCAGAACAGTAAAGCTGCAGGAAAATGTTTTAAACAAAAGGTAAGGCTTTATTTATTGCTGCTCAATATTGCAAACAGGTGGAACAGAGAAAGCATGGGACAGGAGGGCACAGAGTAGACAACACACAACACAGGGAAGCCAAATAACAAACCCTAAGAACTAGAACTCCGGAAATACTAGGACAGAAACATAAATACTAACAGTGACAACCATGAATAACAAACAATCAAGAAACACAAATTAACCAGATACAAAACACTGGGTCACCGACCCAGGACCGTGACAGTTATATTGATTGTCTTCTAATATTAGACACTGATGCAATACATTTGAAGAGGCAGATAGGCCATTGGTTAAAATCAAAGAGTACAGTTTATCAACCTTGCCAACTGATCATTTTTCCCTCGTGAGGTTTAGAAAGTCACTCTAGTGAAGATATTTTTTTGTTTCAATAACTTCCTTGCCTGGAAGCTTAGTTGCTTTAACATGTTATTACTGTTGTTGTTGTCTCTCACAATAACAGTTTAAAAGAAATCTGGATCTATGTAGTGCCCTTGACTACATAGATCCAGAGGGCACAAATGGGCGATGCTGTATTACCCATGCAGGCTACATCGATGCAATGTGAAGTTACATTTCAAGTGAGGTGCAGGTCAAAGTTTTCTAGTTACCCACATACCTAGATTACAATTCACCCGTCATTAACTGTTGTTTGGCTATTTCTGCTCTGAGACTGGAAAAAACAAAAGATTTAAGACATTTGTGTATACCTTCAAGTCTATATTGAGGACTTTTGACTTGTTGACTAGTTGCAACAATATTTACTAATTCCAGCTTTTGGAATCAGTTGAATCCGGAATTACTGATCATCAGTTAAAATGTTGTTTCCAACATTTCCAACCGCAGACAATGAATCCGTGTTAACTGACCATCAACATAATGCAACACTGGACAAACATGAGATGTGTCATCAAAATTTTACACATCACAGGTATGCTCATAGTCCATCCATCCATTTTCTTCTGCTTATCCGGGGCCAGGTCGCGGAGGCAGCAGCCCAAGGAGAGAAGCCCAGACCTCCCTCTCCCCAGCCACCTCTTCCAGCTTGTCCGGGAGAACACCCAGGCATTGTGAGATTGTTATATTATCTTATGCCACGTTAGACCCCTAATTAAAGATTGTGAAATCATTATGTAGTTTTAGTTTGCATTATTCTCCTGACTTAGAAGAAGGTGATAACTATTACAGTTATTAAACTGATTTGTATTACATTAGACTGCTGATTTATTGTGAATGAATGATATTGTTTTATGATGCATTATACTGCTGAGGTGTATATATATATATTATTTGTCTTATTAGAAAAGAACAGAACATACTGCACAGGAAGCCAAGGTCATAACTTAGGCTCACTGAGAGAGAGAAAGAATGTGGATGTTTAGGTTTTATGACTAGGTGGAGGGGGGCTGAAGCTATAAGCATGTGAGGAACACTCAGACACTTCGAGATCAGGCGGACACCCTCCTGCGCTCATCTCCCCTCCGGATGGTTTGTGCGCAGAAGTGTTGTTTAGAATAATAAGATTTGTATGGAATAAAATGGTTGTTGATTGAGCATTTATACACCGAGTATTGTCCTTCCTTCAGCCCAAAGATCAAAAGAATTGGGAGGATTTAACAGCGTTCCCAGGGCAGCCGAGAGATATAATCTCTCCAGCGTGTCCTGGGTCTGCCCCGGGGCCTCCTTCCGGTGGGACATGCCCGGAAAACCTCACCCAGGAGGTGCCCAGGAGGCATCCTTGTCAGATGCCCAAACCACCTCAACTGGCTCCTTTCGATGTGAAGGATCAGCGGCTCTACTCTGAACCCCTTTCGAATGTCCAAACTTGTCACCCTATCTAAGGGAGAGGCCCATTTCCGCCACTTGTATCTACGATCTCGTTCTTCCAGTCACTACCCACAGCTCGTGACCATAGGTGAGGGTAGGGACGTAGATCGACCAGTAAATTGAGAGCTTCACTTTTACACTCGGCTCTCTCTTCACCACAACAGACCGGTACACCGTCTGCGTCACTGCGGCCGCAGCACAATTCCATCTGTCAATCTCCCGCTCCCTTCTCCCGTCACTCATGAACAAGACCCCAAGATACTTAAACTCTCTTAAACTCTCACTTGGGGCAGGAACCCGTCCCTGACCCGGAGTGGTCACTCCACCCTTTTCGGGCTGAGGACCATGGCCTCAGAATTGGAGTTGCTGATTCTCATTCCCACTGCTTCACACTCGGCTGCGAACCGTTCTAAGGCGAGCTGGAGGCCATCCCCCATTAAGCTAACAGAACCACATCAAATCCTTCCGCCACTTGGCTACACCTAGAAATTCTGCTCATAAAAATCATGATCAGAATTGGTGGCAAAGGGCAGCCCTGGTGGAGCCCATCACCCACCAGGAACGAGTCAGACTTATTGCCGGCTATGCAGACCAAGCTCTTGCAATGGTTGTACAGGGAATTAATGGCCCATAGCAATGGGTCAGACACCCCATACTCCTGGAGCACCCCCCCACAGGACCCCCCAAGGGACACGATCAAATGCATTCTCCAAGTCCACAAAACACATGTAGACTGGTTGGGCAAACTCTCATATGCCCTCAAGTATCCTTGAAAGGATGAAGACCTCATCCAGTGTTTCATGACCAGGACGAAAACCGCATTGTTCCTCCTGTATCTGAGGTTCGACTAACGGACGGACTTTCCTCTCCAGCACCCTGGCATAGACTTTCCCTGGGAGGCTGAGTGATTCCCCTGTAGTTGGAACACACCCTCCAACCCCCCTTTCTTAAAGATGGGAACCACCACCGTGGTCTGCCAATAAAAGGGTACTGCCCCTGATCTCCATGCAACATTGTAGAGGCATGTCAACCAAGACAGCCCTACAAGATCCAGAGCCTTCAGGAACTCGGGGCGGACCTCATCCACCCCAGGGGCTATGCCACCAAGGAGTTGTTTAACTGCCTCAGTGACCTCACCCCCAGAGATTGGCGGGTTATCCCCTTCGTTCCCAGACTCTGCTTTCTCCAAGGAAGACATGCCAGTGGGATTAAGGAGGTAAGTATTTCTTCCACAGCCCGACAATTTTCTCAGTCGAAGTCGAAGTCAGCAGCGCTCCACCCACACTATACATAGTGCATTTAGAACACCGCTCTTGGGACAATCCATGTCCCAATTGCTAGTTCTGGTAGCCGGGGATCGGTCTGCCAGAACCTCACTCCTGGCCACTGCCTGGCTCACAATGCACCTGCTCCTGGTTATTATAGAAATGTAGTTTTTAAAAAAGGATTTTGCCCTTTTAATTGTATTTAGGGAAATAACTTCACACATCATAAGTCTGATAAACATGCCCCACCAAAAGAAACAGACTCAAAACTTTTAACTGACATCTCACACTTTTTAATTTGATGTTTTTGTGCAGAATTAGTGCAGCAGGATAGCATTCCTCTTGAACGTAATTAAATCATAAGGTGTGGGTGGTCTTTGTAACACATTTTCTCTTTTTGTATTTATTTGATGTAGTACATTTATTGTAAAGGTCTTTAACAAGTTTGGGATACATTATTTCGTATTTAGTAAATTGTTACTATTTCCAGATACATTAACTTCACTCTATTTTCTGAAACTGAAAATTGACAATTTTAAAGTCATATTTCCTCCCCCTCCTTTTACTTCCTGTTGACATATTTGTTGCTTGACCTGATTAAAAAGTCGCCACCAGTTTGGATTATCAATGTATCTTCCATGGCTCACTCCTGGGGCTCCATAAATCTAGAGGACCTCAACAGTGAGAAGCATTACGACAAGAATAAAGCCTATGCTCAAAGCAAGCTAGCCAACGCCCCCTTACCAATCACTGGCTAAACGATTAGAAGGTAAATAATGCACCTTACACGCTGTCATTTCTTTCTTTTAATTTGCCAGTTTTCTGTTCCAATCAAATGCATGACTAGTAGCTCTACCGTTGGTGATTTCATTCACTTTTTCCTTACTTTTAGGCACAGGAGTGACGACCTACTCTCTCCATCCTGGAGTTGTTCAGTGTGAGTTATGTCGTTATCTGAATGGTGCCCAGCAATTCTCCATGAAGATGAAATTGAGATTTTGGTGTAGACACCAAAAGATATATAGCAGCGAGAGATATAGCAGCTTATTGGCTTAGAGTAAAGGATACTTTCTCAGATTATGCAATTCAGTATGAAGCAAGATAAATGTCCTGTTAAAGTCAGAGTTTTCTGTGTCACAAAAGTGTCCCTCTTTCAACCTAGCTAAATCACCATGTAGACCTACGCTGAACATATAAGGTATTCGAAAACAGATTATGTTCAAAGTTTGGGTAAAAAATGTAATGCATTTAATAGTCAAAGGAGCTTGCAAAGAAAAGCGTCTGGACTTCTTTAAGTTACTTGAAGACGTTTCACCTCTCATCCGAGAAGCTTCTTCAGTTCTAAGGTCAAATGGTGGCGAGTCCCAGATTTAAACCTAGTGGGAGTATCCCCCCACAGAAGGACAAAAAGACCCCCTGATGATCCTCTAAACGCCTGAGCCAAGGTGTGAAACTGGGTTTGGGACAAGGGCGTAGATTTGGCATGGACGGAAGGGACATGTCCCCACCAATATCCAGCGATTATTGAATTGTCCCCACCAATAATTTGATCTCTTCGAGTAAAGAAAAACAAAACCGATAGAAATTTAAAAAAAAAAAAGATCTGTCAACGTCTCATTCACCCAGCGGTGCAGAAAGAGTTAAATTACGTTCTCTACCGGAGTCCTATATCATGTGACAAATATGGCCAATGTGATTGGCTGTGCCTTTCAGGGAGCTCTGTTTAGTTTTAGCAGCAGCAATCCTGCCCTGCGAGGACCTGCAAGGAGGAGAGGAGGATGGCAGCCAAAAGAACCTGGATATAAGAAAGTATTTTTCAAAGAAACCTGTAAGTCACTTAAAGTCAAGTTCACTCATAAAATCTGTCCATCATAATAATGTTACAGGCTATGCAAGGCAATACATGCCCCTCTTATTACTCTTTCTGGGTTGCAAAATAAACTTTTAAAAAATTTTCAGGCGAGAATGTAGCTGTGCAAACTTCAAATATCTGAGCCGACGAGAACAGCAAACTCCCGGCACATCGTTTTAGGCTTTGGCCCACATCAGTCTAAAATTGTATGTAACCATGAATAACGTGTTACCATGTCTACCAGGAGAGACTGGACAGTATAGATGTAAAACAAATATGCCAGCAGTTTATCTCAGTTAATGAGAGGAGAAGGCATGTGTTTGGCTCCTTCACATAGTGGACATTGAGTTGTTGTGTGGGACACCAGTAGTCCATGTCTGTTGCTGTAACAGTAGTTCATGTTTAGAATAAGAAATCCCAGCTCACTGATTTGATAGGGGCAATAGTGTGCCCAAAATGTTGCATAATTTTGCTAAGAGATCTTTTACTTTGTGGTAATCTTAGATGAGTAGTTTTATGGACAAAAACCACCAGGTCATTCAGTGTTCCCTTAGTGCTAATGTATAAGAGATGTTGGTGTAGTATAACTGAAGTAATGTTGTTAAGTCCTTAAAGTCATATTCTTTTATTGTCATGACTGTATTTTAAGCTATTTTTATTATTATATATAGTTCATAGTTTATTATAAACTATGAATTGTAATTTTAAATGGTTTAAAAGCATGTAGAATAGCATATGTAGGCAAGTATATTTCTCCTTTTTTTTAATCAAGAAGCAAAGACGAAAAGGAAAAAAAAGAAACAGGGCAGGGTTCGGTGGTTGAATCATCCGTCCCCACCAATGCCAAAACCAAATCTACGCCCTTGGTGTGGGTCCCAATCAGCCAGAGTTTCGGGTGAGCTCATTGTGAAACCTGGCCCCACCTTATCATGCGAATTCCTGAGGTCAGATGGCCCAGGATGTGATGAATAGATATAGATCCATCTATAATCCAGTTTTGAGTTTTCTCAAAATTATAGATCCAGTTTTGGATAGATTATCTGGATTATCTATGGATAGATATAGATCCATCTATAATCCAGTTCCCTCCCCAGACGCCTTAACGCCCACTCACATCCTGGGCCATCTGCCCTCAGGAATTCGCATGATAAGGTGGGGCCAGGTTTCACAATGAGCTCACCTGAAACTCTGGCTGATTGGGTCCCACACCCAGCTTCACACCTTGGCTCAGGCGATTAGAGGATCATCAGGGGGTCCTTTTGTTCCTCTGTGGGGGGATACTCCCACTAGGTTTAAATCTGGGACTCGCCACCATTTGACCTTAGAACTGAAGAAACTTCTCGGATGAGAGATGAAACGTCTTCAAGTAACCTAAAGAAGTCCAGACGCTTTTCTTTGCAAGCTCCTTTGACTACGATGACCTGAATGACTGAGAACCTTCACAGACAATGCATTTAATACCATTAAGTGCGATATCAAGAGTGCAAACATCATTAACAGCAGTCTATAAACTGTAAACTATTAAAAAAAACTATATAAGACATAGAAAAGACAAAAACAACCTGTCTCTATTCTCTCAAATTGCACAACCCCTTATTAAACCAAGCACATTCAAGTGGACATTGTAGCATTTTAATGCTTTTTATTGCTCTGCTATTCAGTCCTTCTGTCCTTTCGCCATGACAGTGTCATGGTGCAAAAAATATATATAATATATACATCTCTATATAAATATTACAAATAAATACACAGAAAAGGAGTGTATACAAACTACCTACACCAGTTTTTATGTTAGTGTGCACAGATCCTAAAACAAATATAGTTTATAACCATTGCCGATATCTGTTATCACTGACTGGGGTTTTAAGCTTTGTCAAGTCAGCTAATGCAAAGAAAACACAACTGTGATATCATTCACATATACGCCGGTTCCCTTTAACTTCTTTCCCATCTTTAACAGTTCAACTTTATATTTCCTGTTCACAAATCGTAGTATGATAGTTGGCATCTTGGTATGTTTTTGTGGAATAGTATGACATGCAGCTATGATTTTGCTATCCAAAATAATGTCTTTGTCTGAATAACTTGCTGCTCAAGCAAATCCTTTTCAGCTCTTGGTGCATCTTCCCCCTCCTTGTCACCTGCTGTACTCCGTGCATAGGTGTAGTGATTTGTCTTCAGTCCAGAAATAATCAGTCAGCTAATGCAAAGAAAACACAACTGTGATAAATTTCCAGTGTAGTACAACTGAATAATCAATTTTCGGCATCATTGCCTGAGCAATAAGCATAATTAATAGCTATGTTGTGCTTTTGGACACACTGTCCTCAGGCTCCAGCTTTATGTTTATATATTTTTATGTTGATGTGAGACTGTTTCTAATTGATTATATTTGATTTATATATTTAACCTATTCTGTGGTTCTTGTACTTGTTTGGGGAACAGGATTTTATTATTTTTATCTACATTGCTGCCTGCGAAGTGACACCCTGATATAGTTCTGTGATCTGTGAAACAGTTCTGTGAATCACTGAGGCACCGTGTGTTTGTGTGTTCTTTGTCCTCAGAATTTTCAAATAACTTGAGATGTTTTATGATTAATAGCTATGTTGTGCCTGTACTATTTTGAACATACTGTCCACAGGCTCTAGCTTTATTTTTATGTTGATCGTATTAAAACAAAGAAAACAATCTGAAGTTGTTGTTTTTAAATTATATATACAATGATTTTACCAGTCCGGCCCACTTGAGAATAGACTTTTCTCCATGTGGCCCCTGAACTAAAATGAGTTTGACACCCCTGAACTAAACGAAAAGTTTGTTTTTTCATTTCTGCTTTCAGTAAACTATATTTAAATCATTGTGGCTGTTATGCTTTTATGTCTGGTTTTGTGTGATAATAAATGTTTTTCTCCAAAAATGACTGTTCATTTCATTAATCAATAATTGTTCTCATTTTTTTTTTCTGACGAAAACAAGATGACAACTTTATGATGACATGTATTGACAGTTTTGTCTACGAATAAAAATGAGGTCGAATCAGAAGTAATTTAAGTTGTGTAGAAAGGCGGGGCGAGTTTGGAAGTGATCCAATCAGAATTTATTTCCTTGTGCAGAAAGGTTAGACCGGCACGTTTCATATGTTCCTGGGAAACGGGGGTGTGGGTGGAGGGGCTCATTTATTCCCATGCTCTTCTCACGGAAATCCAATTCAATTTCAGCCTTTGTAAGGAGAAGAGCGCACCTACCAACGCATTTCGTATTTGATGTCAAGGAAAATAAAATGGAGCAACTCCTGCTGGTAAAAACAGACAAACTTTTACACTTTTTATTTTTCAAATCAAATGAGTCAAATTTAGATTTATTCTGCTATCATTTTGTGATGCCTAGTTGAATGAAACAAAAATAATTTAATGCCTTAATTATGACTAAAACTAAATCCTAATTTGCTGTCAAATTCAACCTAAACCAGCCTGAAGCTTGAACTCACACACTGGGTACATTACTTTATCCTTCATTACTTCAGCTCATTATTATTATTTATTACTGAGACAGACAGATTATTTATCATCTAATAATAACTTATGAACGTCTGCGTTTCCTTATACCAAAATATTCAATGTTCTGCTGTGTTAAGACCCTGAAATATTTTGATCAAGTTGATAAAATCATGGATTTCATTCATTTAATCATTAAACACAAAGGGAGGGTAATAAAGACAATGCTTGTTGGTTGCAATTCTACCTTGTAATTCTGTGAGGCTGTGGTTTCTTGATAATGGTAATAAGATCATAACACTAACCAGGAAAACCAGTCTATTGTTCCTTATGTTGCTTAAAAATTCAATTCATAGACCAAGCTCTTGGGAGAAAAAATAAATAATTATTCATTGTTTTAAAGAATCTTATGCTGCTCAACATTTAACTTCATATTTTAAATTTCCATAAATTTGTATTTGTATTAATTTATAATTAGGTCAATTGTGATCATTTTAAGTAATTAGAGGAACTTTAACATGCAGTATTTAATAAACATCCTCCTAATAAGTAAGCTATAAGTAAGTAAGTAAGTAAGCACATACCGCAAAGAATAACGGCCCTTTGGTGGCCCAGATCTCGTTTGCCAGAGGTGGCCCACACATGGGCCAGCACAAGGCCAGTTGCAGACACACTGGTGGTCCTGTGCAGGGCCATGTGTGGATTACCTCTGGTAAACCTGATCTGGGACACTAAAGGACCGTCATTCTTTGCGGAATGTGGGCCATGTGTAAGCACATTGTGTGGACCAGATCGGGCCCATACCAATTTTGCTACGTGGGTATGTTAAGTGATTGTACATAACTTTGTTGATTACTTGATGACACCAGTCAGTCAGAAGTGCCAGCTTGATGCCAGATCTGGGCCACATACACCAAACCACAATCGGACCAGATGTGGCATGCCATCACTAGACAGTACCATCTATGCCAGGCCTGGCCCATATCTGGATGACATATGTCTTATCATGCCAGAAGTCAGCCAGGAGTGCTGGCTTGATACCGGATCTGGGCCAGACCTGCTTGCTATGTGGGTACTGTGGTATGCACATTGTAATATTGTATATGTAATAACAGTTATGGCTTACTTATTACTTACTTGTCTTATTAATTAACGAGTTAGTGTAAAATGTCTTTTTTTTTTAACCATTTCCAGATGTTTCCAGGATTTTAAACATGATAATTAGTTAAACTGAAACTGTGATAGGGCCATGCTATTATAGAACATATTGACTTGCCCATTAAACGTGGTCTAATCATTTGCGAGGCACCATAAATGTGTGCACTGAAGTCCTTCATCTCCATGGCCACGTACAACATGAATCATTAATGTTTGATAAAGAAAAGAAGCTGGCTATAAGAACGGCAAGTCCAGCAGTGATACCATCAGTGAGGGAAACTGCCAACGGGATGGATGTAAGGATACAGTGTTGCATGACTAAACTGGACTAACTACACTGTTTCACTCAATAACTCGCTCCACTTTTTTTCTGATTTGCTGCCATGGCGATTGCATGCTGAAGATTTCTGTTTTTTTAATTTATTTATTTTTCAGTGATTTTCTGTCACAATGGAAGAAACTGAAGACAGCATTGCAGTGGTGGGAATTGGATGCAATTTTCCAGGCGGTGAGGACACTTTAAGAAGTTTCTGTCAGTCTGTTATTATTTTACTACCTAATTTGATTGTTGTGCGTCACATGGTGTATAGTCAGATCCAGAAGTATTTCGACATGGACATTTTTGTGTTTTTGCACCTGTGAACCACCACAGTGGATTTGAAATCAGTCAAGATTATGAAAGTGCAGACTTTCAGCTTTGATTAAAGGGGTTCGACAAAAGTATTAGATGAATTGTTTAGGAACTGCAGTCATTTTCAGAGGCTCAAAAGTAATTTGACAGGTTGTTACAAAAAACTTGATAGCTGTCCACTGGAACACCCAAAAGATTTGTTCCTGAGGTGAAGGAGGCATTGCTAGGCTTAATCTAGCAGATTCTTAAAAAGACACAAATGGTGGTATACAGAGGCAAAAACTGTACCATTCCCCAAATAGTATATTAGGAACAGTGAAAAATCTTTCACTATAGTTACATAAAGTTTAAAAAGTGTTTTATATGTATTTTCTCCCCAAAAAAGGAGAGGGGCTTGACAATTTCTGGAAGGTTCTGGTGAATGGGAGAAACTGCTCTGTGCCAATTCCCAAAGAGAGATTTGACTTAAGCAGCTGGTATGATCCTGATGACAACAAGCCGGGTAAATCCCGCACAGCCAAGGCTGCTCTCATTGACAGGTATGGCCCCATATCTCCTTTAGATCTGCTTATCTGTTTCACAAATGTGCGCCTATCAATACAGTCATATAAACTTTTGTTTGGCAATTTCACACTTCATGAAGTGTTGATTAATGAAATCACACTGCTGCTCCTAATTTGTATTAAAACAGAGACATACTATTTTGACGTTTTTCCAAAGACGGTTTAGTTTTTTCCCCTTTTGAAAATAAAACAAGTGCTCCAAACACTGGACTACTCAAATATGGCCTCTTAACATGATAAACCTCCATCAGTTAGCACAATGTTCCATGGAAATGAGTCTGTTTACATATGTCTAGATGTCCTATTAATAATTTATGATGCATGGTTCAATTTAACCCATTAACTGTCACTGAAGGTTTTTCTTACCAAGTCCATGTTATATTAGATAACAACAACCCTGCGTTTTTTTCAAACATAGGGCCATTTCAGAGTGACTACAAAAATTATGAAAAGCAGTTCATTTCTTAACTTTAGGCATCATTTTAGATTACTTTAACCTACCTCTGTGCAGGGAGGCAAATCTGCCAGTTGATTCAGGTGGTGTTGTTCCTGCTGGAAAACTGCAGAATTCACTCGGTTTAGGCCTTTTCTGCTGAATGTTTAGGCCTTTCCTGCTGAATGTTCTCAATCAGATTCCTTGGGATCTTACAGTCAAACTCCACAAAAACGTTTTCAACCTGGGAGACCAATTCATGAAGCATAAGTGCTCATAATAGGACTTTCGGGGAATGATAATAAAATATCAGTTGTGCTGTAATCCTAATGGACTCAGTGTGTAGTATATACATTGCTGGTGATGTCAAAGACTGAACATCACCTATTGGCTGTATATAACTGTGAAATACAAATAACAAGATAACCCACTTACAGTGAACTCAAAGTGACAAAGAACAACTGTCTCATATGTTAATCATAAAATATAAGCAATTTAGTGCTCAGTCACCTTCGGTCATAAATGTAGCACATGATCATTAAGGCAGTAAAATGAGACACAGCGCTGATGGATACAGTTGTGTTAAGAAAAAAGTTTTGAGGTTTTACATATCAGGATGTAATAAAAATCATCCAGTTCTATCAGGTCTTAAATTTGGGCAAGTACAACCTCAGATGAACTACAAAACATGACATATTACGCTGTGTCATTATGGGTTTAATTCAAATTGAGCCAAAATGCAGAAGCAGTGTGTGAAAACCTGAAGACACCCCATGATTCAGTAGCTTATAGAATCAACTTTAGCAGCAATAACTTAAAGTTTTCTGCATGACTTTATCAGGCAGGCACTTCACTCTGGAGGAATTTTGGCCAACTCATCTTTGCAATGTTGTTTCAGTTTATTGAGGTTTGCAGGTCTCAACACATCATTTCAGTCTGTTTGAGGTCTGGACTTTGAGGCATTCAAACACCTTGACTATTTTCATTTTAGCCATTCTGTTGTAGATTTGCTGGGATCATTTTCCTTTTGCATGACTCAAATTGGGCCAAGCTTTAGCTGTTAGACAGATTGCTGCACATTTGACTCTAGAATACTTCGGTAAACAGAAGAGTTTGTGGTTGACTTAATGACTACAAGGTCCTCAGATCCTGTGACTATAAAACAAGTCCAAACCATCATCCTGATATGTGTTTACTGTGTGTTATGGCCAAACATCTCCACTTTGGTCTCATCTGTCCAAACGAGTCCTGTGGTTTGTCCAGATGCAACTTTGCAAACCTAAGCAGTGCTGAAATGTTCTTTTTAGAGAGAAGAGGCTGGTAAACCTTTTCAAACACGCCATAAATGTCTGAACTTGAACATTTAATGTTCTAACTGAGGCCTGCAGAGTCTAAGATTGCATTTCACAGGTTGACCTTGAGGTAAATTTGCTGGGTCTTCCACTCCTGGGACAATGAAAAACTGTCTTGAAAGTTATCCACTTGCCTATAATAATTACCACTAGTCATTGCTGTCTTACCTCTCTGACATTGTGTTATCACAAACCCGAATACTCCAGACTAACAAACCACCAAAACATAACTGATCAACAAGTGTGAGGTGCTCAAACTTTCGGAACAGTAAATCAAGTTTGTTTGATTTACAGGGCTTGGCTGCTAGTTAACCAGTTAATTTCTATGGAAGTAGTGAAGATCTACTTAGTTTTTCAAAGTTTTTCACACATCGCTTCTGCATTTTGGCTTAGTTTGTTTGTTTGTTCTAATAAATAAAAGCATGGTGTAATATGTCATGTGTTTTAATTCACTTTAGGTTGTATTGACCTATCTTTGTGACCTGGACCAAATTATATTTGTCATGTCCAGTATAGAATATACGAATAGAAAGAGAATGTACTTTATTTTTACCCTGATTTAGGTTTTTTCTTTCATTGTGTTTTACCAAACTGCAGTGTTTTGTCTTTAGCTCTTTGGACTTAAGCAAATCTACCTTTCATTTGCATTAGTTTCCTTTCTTTTGGTGGAGTATTGCACAGAAATTGTGGACAAACCAAAAATAGAAACTGATTATAGGTTTGTACAATAGAAACAGCTTTACAGCTTTAGAGTCTGTACATGCATTACTCTGTAAATGCAACACATGTATGAGAAGTAATCTAAGAAGGAAGAATTTAAACAGTAATTAGAACATCCCATTGCCTGAATCTGACCTTGTTATTTATTTATTTTTTTTTGGTATTTTCAGGTTTAATGAATTCGACCACAGGTTTTTCGGCATCAGTGACAGTGAAGTGGAACAAATGGATCCTCAGCAAAAACAGCTCCTTCAGTGTGTCTACAGGGCTTTAGAAAATGCTGGAATTCCAATGGAAAAAGCCAGTGGGACCAGAACAGGAGTGTTTTTTGGTAAGGTACTAAAAGCTTACTTGTGTTTTTGTGTTTTTATTGTTTTGTGTTACAATAATGGGTGCTTGATCCAAAACTTAGCTACTTTTTATACCAGAATTACCATCAAAATTTACATACATTCAAATGAATAATGTTAAAATGATAAGTGCATGACCCCTGTGTTTTATGTATCTCTGTAGGAATAATGAACAGAGATTATGAAACAAATGCTGCACATGTGCACCCAAGTGTGATCAACCACTGGACTGGCACAGGACTTGCCATGAGTATTGCAGCAAACAGAGTCTCCTATGTCTTTAACTTCACCGGACCTTCGCTGTCCTTAGACTCTGCCTGTTCTTCATCCCTTGTGGCTCTTCATCTTGCCTCTCAATCAATAAAACAAGGTCTGTCCAGCATTAATTAGCAATAGAGGAAATTATTCTGTAGTATCGTATTTATTTAGAAAGCGGCGTTTAATTAGTTGGGATGATATGGTGTGTTTTTATCTTATCAGGGGATTGTGAAATGGCTGTCTGTGGAGGGGTCAGCTGCATCCTTGAGCCAAGAGTTTTTGTTGCGCTGAGCAAAGCCAAGATGATCTCACCTGATGGAACCAGCAAACCTTTTTCCAGCAGAGCAGATGGATACGGCAGAGGGGACGGATGCGGAGTAGTTCTCCTAAAACCACTGAAAAAGGTCAGCATATGCAGATTAATTATAAGAAAATGTCAAATACTTCAGGAATTTAAACATTAAATGGACAGTTTGCAAAAGTGCAAAACCCGGACGTTGGCAATGTAGTAGCTCAACCAGCTGATGATCCATCACAATTCATAGATTACTATAATACATGAAGTACAGAAAGGAAGTTATCAGTTTTCTTGTACAAACTAATGGCTCTGTTGCACAAACTAATGATAATTAAAATCCACTGAGAAGTACAGCAGGATCACAAACTGTCATATCCATTACAGTTAATCTAGTTTAGCTAAAATATGAGAAATATTCAAGGGGGAGTTGCAAACCTTGTGAATTATGGAGGGACAGACAGATGGGCGATGAACACCTCGCCATCTCATAGACCTGTTGGTCCTTCGGGAGGATGAGCTAAAAACACAACAATGACTCCCGTTTTTTTCATATTCAGTGATCAATTGCAATTAACTGCAGTGACCAACTGTACACTTTCCATCAAACGTGATTGACCTGCTCGCCTAGCGTATAAAAATTGTCTCCAACAGATTGGTTTAGCATTTCATTTTCATTTTTGCACACTTAGTTTAGTTCTAATTAACCAGCTTGAACAGAGGATATTTTCAAATGTATTTTCTGTAGCTGTACAAGTGGCTCCATAGTGCATACCTTTACGCAAAATATAGAACATTCCGGTTGATTTAAGACAAAGTGGAAATCTCTGCAGTATTTATCCTTCAGCTGAGTAACTCACAACAGTGCAATCTAGTTTATATATTTATAACTATAAGCTAAAGTTCAAATATGGCATGTAATATGTTTGACTCTGGTGTTAGATGTTCTTTATCAATACACACTTTTATTCATGTTTCATTTTCATCTTCTTGTTGCTTGACAGGCTCTTCAAGACCATGACCATATCTGGGGTATAATCAGCAAAACTGCTGTAAACCAAGATGGCCGCTCTGTCACTCCAATCACCAAACCATCCATGACACAACAAGAGGAGCTTCTCCGCAGAATCTATTCAGAGTCTGACCTTGCAAATGTCCAGTACATAGAGGCACATGGGACTGGAACCCCAGCTGGAGACCCAACAGAGGCAAGAAGCATTTCCAACGTCATTGCTAAATCTAGACCTTCCGGTTCAAAGACACTCTGGATTGGCTCTGTAAAGAGCAATATTGGACACACAGAATCTGCTGCTGGAGTCGCTGGACTCATTAAGGTTCTCCTGATGATGAAGCATGAGACCATTGTTCCTTCGGTGTTCTACACTGATAAGGCTTCCAGTGTAGATACCACAGCACTAAACATTAAAATTCCTAAGGAACCAGAAAAATGGGAATGCTCTAGTGCAAGAGTTGCAGGAGTTAACAACTTTGGTTTTGGGGGAACAAATGCACACGCCATTGTCACACAGTACATCCAGTCATATTCTAAGCAAAGGCATGATGAAAAGCAAGTCAAGTATTTTGTCATATCTGCAAATTCTTCAAAATCACTTAACATGATGATGGAAGATACCATCAGTCAGCTACAGGCAGAAAACCGGTTTGATCTAGATTCTTTGCTCTACACGTCAGCTTGCAGAAGAACCCACCAAAAACATAAATACAGAAAAGCCATCACAGTGTCTTCTGTAGTTAATCTAAAAGAGAAGCTAATTGCTACTGTTGGCAAAAATATTAGTGTTGCCTTCTCAGATCCAAGGTTAGTGTTTGTCTTCTGTGGAAATGGTGTCACCTACCATGGTATGTGCATGCAGCTACTAAAAAACGAGCCTATATTCAGAGAAAAGGTCAAAGAAATTAAGGACCTTTTCCAAAAGCTGAGTCCTCTGGACATCCTGGATACTCTTGAGAGCGAATTTGAGAGCAGCGACTTCAGAAACCCAGACGTTGTCCAACCCCTCCTCTTTGCTATTCAGGTTGGGATTACTACCTTGCTCAGGCACTGGGGAGTCAAAGCTGATGCAATTCTTGGACACTCTGTTGGTGAAGTGGCAGCCGCTCACTGCTCTGGTCTCTTGTCTCTGGAGGATGCAGTAAAAGTCATATATTTCCGCAGCACTCTCCAGAGAAAAGTCACCGGAGGAAAGATGCTCGTGATCAGCAACATGGCTGTATCAGAGGTATCTTCACTGCTCCCTCCTTACTCTGGTAAAATTGGCCTTGCTGCATATAACAGCCCACAGTCCTGCACCCTTTCAGGTGAGGCAAACGCAATTGAGCGCTTCCATAAGGAGCTAAGCACCTCAGCCAATAGTCAGAATCTGTTCCTTCATGTGCTGGATGTCCCTGCTGCTTATCACAGCCACATGATGGACCCAATTCTATCAGAAATTGTGGAAAAAATTGGTCTCTTTCAGGCGAATGATCTTGACACAGAGTTGTTCTCAACAGTGACAGGGAAGGAAGTCCAGCAGGGAGATTTCTGCACAGGTGAATACTGGGCTAGAAACATTCGTGAGCCGGTTGCTTTTGAGCAGGCAGTACAGTCAGCAACTAGAGGAAAGAAGCACACTGTGTTTGTTGAGATAGGTCCAAGAAGGGCACTGCAGAGAAACATTATGGAATCTCTGGGAAATGACACGGCTGTCCTTGCCTCTGTGCAGCCAGAAAGAGATCAAGAATCAGTCATGTCTGTTGTCTCTAAACTGTTTGAGCTCGGCGTTCAAGTAGATTGGAACACCTTCTATAAAGGCTATGAGACAGTACCTCTGCCTTTTCCTAAATATCAATTCGACTGCTCAGACAAGGATGTTATCATTGGGGCAGCACAGAATAACACAGCAAGCAATCATCCTGTGCTGTGTCAGACGGGAAGTGAAAGCAACATTTTCACTTGTGATCTAAAGTCCGACTCTTCTTTCTACTTGAAAGAGCACAAGCATAATGATGTACCCATCATCCCTGGTGCTTTCTATGCTGAGCTGGGTTTAGCTGCGTGCATGGCCAGTGCTAAACCAAAAGTACCTCTCAGTTCACTGCAGCTCAGTGTCAATTTTCACAGACCATTTGTTTTAACACAGAATCTACCTGAAATGATAGTGCAACTAGAACAAACAGAGAGGGAAACCAGATTTACCGTTCTCTCCTCATCTGTAGTTTATGCATCAGGCACTGTGGTTTCAAAGAAAGAGAGGCTGATTGAGGAGCAGCGCATTTCACTAAGCTCCATCAACAAACGATGCACATCTGTAGTGAGCTTTCAGGAGTTTTATGGGTATCTCTTTCAAGGAGGCTTTCAGTATGGAGACATCTTCCAGAATAAGAAGGATGTGCACTATGGAGATGCTCTGAAAGAGGCTTTTGCAAAAGTCTCAGTTCCAGAAGAACTTCAGCCTCATTTGCATGACTACTGCATTCATCCTGTCATGCTGGATTATCTGATGCAGCTTCTCCCAGTCACAGTAGAGCACATCTTTGCTGACAGGCCAGGATTTCCAGCCAAAATAGGAAGTCTTACAGTCTTTGAACCTTTGCAAAATGAGATGACTATTTATCTGAGAGCAACTGATGTGGGCACTGATCACTTTGGGGTTTGTGGGTGCTTTGCAGACAAGGAAGGCAGAGTGTTGGTTGAGGTCAAAAATGTCATAATCAAGTACCTAGGCAGTCGTTCTCATGTGGTAGATGAGTACTTCTACCACAATGCCTTCAATGTTGTCCCAAATGATCACATTCCTACTCCTCCTCCAAAGGCGTTGGTGTTCTGTGATACTTTAGGGATTGCTGATGGTCTAAAGAAATATTTGGACTCAGCATCTACTTACATTCCCATCACATATGCAAAGGACATCTTAGGCAATGGTTTCCCTTCTCTTCTGGCAAATCCTAAAATCAGAGATATTAGAGAAAACTTTGATGAGGTCTTATTTTTGTGGGGCAATGAAGACTTCACATCACGGCCAGCTGAAATCATCCTGCAGAGTATAGCTGACTGCTGTGAGATTTTCCGCCAAATAGTTGTTGAGCTAAAGCGAATTCACTTCCCAAAATCAATTAGAGCCATAACCTACCGTTCATCTGACATCACAGTAGATCATGTAAGTCCAGGTTTTGCTCTTGTTGGTATGACACGATCGTTCGCTGCTGAGATAACAGATCTTTCTTTTCAGCTGATTGATGTGAGCAGGATCTCTCCTGAGGACATTGCAGCTCTGTCTGATGTCCTAAGGTCATACCCATGCAGCAAGCACCCAGAACTGGTGGTAAAAGATGGACAGGTCTTGAAACCTTCCATTGTGCGCACCCCACTAGAAATCACTGACAATGATGTTGGCACTTATACATCTACAGTGTCTGAACCTTGTATTTTTCTGACAGCTGATTCTCATGAAATTACGAAACTGAGTGCCATTCGCTCTGACGAGGAGGCTGAGCCGATCAGTGATACATTCATTGAAATCCAGCCCAGTAAGATATGTGTTCACTCATCCGACTATTTCCCAGTCAGCTCTTCAAATCTAAAATTCGGCAAAACACTGTATTGGAACAAGCACTCATCTCAGAAACACAAGCTGCTCGCTCTTGACTTCAGCGGTACTGTCATTGCAGTTGGAAAAGATGTAAGGAAATTCAAAGTGGGAGAACATGTTGCTTCCTGTTATCCTGTGGTGGCAGCAAGTAAGATCAGAGTACCACAGGAAGTGTGCTACAGCACCAAAAGGTTCCCCGTCCTCAGAAAAACACCTTGTGTTTCCTACTTTGTGCTAGCATGGGAAATCCTTCATCGAGCCTTGCTCGGAGCCAAGCGTAATATAACAATCATATGCTCTGTGCCTGATTCTGCACTATTGAAAGTCTTGGCATTTAGCGCTTGCAAATCAGGCTGGAATGTGAATGTTGAAACGCAGTGCAATGGAACCTTTGTAGGTGCCAGTCAGTTGGGTGCAATTGTCATTCTGCCTCCATTTGATGAATCCCTAACTGCTCAAATTTGCAACTTTCCAGGGTTGCAACATGTTGTAATCGTATGTGAATCTCCGAAGCAGGATCTAGTCGTTGAGGAAGTGTTCCAAAGTGCAAAGGAAGGTGTTCATGTACAGATAACTCAGATGCCAGTCATTTTCCAAAAGGGATTCCTGAGAACACACAGGCCATACCTTTATCACTGGCTTAAGTCCTTAAACTTTAATGGGAAATTGGCTCTTGAAAGCTTTACCTTTCAGAGTGCAAAATGTGAACGAAAACGCATTGATTCAGCAAAACCAGACTCATATTTCAGCTCCAAGAAATTGGCTGTTGTAGCTCTAGAAAATGATGTTGGCAGCACACTGTCTGAGATTCCACTTTTCCGAACAAAAAAACGGCTTTTTCGAAAGAGGTCTGTGTATGTAGTGGCAGGTGGTCTTTCTGGTCTGGGCTTTGAGACTGTTAAGTTCATCTCACAAAGAGGTGGTGAGTACATTGTCATTCTCTCCAGAAGCAAGCCCACACCAGAAGTACAGCAGGAAATCAACAATGTGGAGAAACAGTGTGGAAACAGCATCACCAGCATGGAGTGTGACATATCTGTTTATGAGAATATCCACAAAGTCATCAATGTCATTGGCAAGAAGTTCCCTGGTTTTCCGATCAGAGGTGTGTTTCACAGTGCAGTAGTCTTGCATGATGGACTGATTGAGACCCTTAACAGATCTCTGTACGAGAAGGTTTTCAGGCCAAAAATAAACGGTGTCCTGAATTTGCACTATGCAACAAAGCACTGTCCGTTGGATTACTTTGTATGTTACTCCTCCATCTCCGCTTTCCTGGGAAACGCATCGCAAACAAACTACGCAGCAGCCAATACATTTCTCGATCTGTTCTGTCAATACAGGCGCAAACTCAGCTTGCCTGCACAGTCTATCAACTGGGGAGCTCTGAACCTTGGTCTGCTCTTGAACAAAGAACATTTCCAGCGTTTTCTGGAGGCAAAGGGAATAATGATTTTAGATGTGGCTGAGATTTATCAAAGCTTGGAGCAATGCCTTGTGCTCAACCGACCCCAGCAAGCTGTTTGCAGGTTTCACTTCAGAAACATCAGATACAATATCCTCTCCCAAAATAACGCCTTGACTATGCGCCTTTCTGCATTAGTTGAGGCAGCCTTCCAAAATTCTAGAGAGACTTACTCTGAAACTAAACAAGATGTCTCCGTCTCTCCAAAGGACTATGTTGTTTCTCTACTTAGTGAGACTATTGGCATGGAGCAGAGTGAGCTAAAAGATGATTTACCACTTTCATCCTTAGGCATTGACTCTATGCAGGCTATGACTCTGCAGAATTTGATCTTTCAGGGGAGAGGTGTGAATGTACCTTTGGTGAAACTGTTGGATCCCAGTGCAACTATTGCAACAGTGGCAGCTCTACTGAGTGAAGGAGCTGAAGGTGAAAGTGTCAGTGAGAACCCAGAGTCTCTACCAGATGAAGCTGAAGTTTCTACCAGATTGTGAAAAACTCAAATGGAGATATTTACTTTATGAATACAATCAGCCATCAACCGTCAGAACACTACAATAATGGATTCAATCTTTTTTTTCCACTGAGATTCAGTTAAAAAAAATAGATAAATAAAACGGCCATTGCAATAAAAGAAAGTTCTGATATTAATGCTACTTGTTTACAGAACTTTGCATCCTTTTTGGAACTCATTTTTAGATTTTGGTCGATTTCTTTTTTTGTAATGCGGTTTTTTAAACAAATGGCATGTATTGTACTAACTGGAAGTTTTCAAAGGATATTTATGTCACTGTTTTACTCACCAATATGGTACAGAAAAAAAGCGGATTGCAACTAAACATGTAAGTCTGTATAAATGCATTTACTGCTAAATTATGTAAAGTAAGTGCCTTATCTTGTATTGTTTTTAAAAATTGAAATAAATGTTTTATCTTTATAATTGGTCTTGCTGCATCTGTAGAAAGACCAATTATTGCTACTGGGTTCTCTCCTTCTACTATCTACTATCAGTGCTTATCACTGTTAACTGATTAATTCTGAGTGTTTATCAACTTTATGACACTAATGGAAAAAAGCTGGCATGTCCAATGAATGATCATTTGGCGGCACACATGATTTCTGAACCTTCCGCTGAGCACAAAATTATCATATCGTATGGGAAGGTCAATTTGGTCCCAGAGAGATGAATATGTGATAAAATAAAATAAAAAATATCATAGAGCAATTTAATATCCACTGCACTTTAGTTTTAACATTTGAAAAGGCTTCACCTAAGCTATCATGATGTATCATGTCTTTATTATAATTCTTTCTTTTTTGACACAGAAAAATCAAACTTGAAAACATTGTTTTTTTCTTCTTTTTTTATTTTATTTTTTTAAAGAGGTAAATTAAATTAAATTAGAGGTAAATATTTCTGTAAAAATGTACATAATACATGAACCATTTCCATAGTCATTTCAATATGCAAAGCTTTCAATGGCAAAAGTCATCTATTTTGTACACTTAGACACAAATACCCTACGTTTCAAAGCTGAATTAAGAGATTTAAGCTCATTTTGTTTTTTAATTAATTTATACATCATAGATCATAGGCATGACTTGTGTAACTCACTGCTTCATAATCAATGCTATGCAGACTTAAAATATTATTACAATGGAGCTATGACAAAGGGCATAACAGTTTTAGAGTACTAGACACAAACTTCGTCAAGCTTTTATTACACAACACCAAATAATGAGGCAATGTTTTCAAAGGAGGATTATTAATTTCTTGAAAATACAAATTAAAAAAGTAAAATAAAATAAGTAATTAAAAAGTAATTAAATTATGATCTGAAACAAATTAAAGAAATTTGTAATCACAACAAATAGTCGAGGTTCTCATAGCAAGTCTTGTACAGAGCGCTTATAAGGTGACTGTGATACTCATGGGATAAAGAATTATTATGTTTTGTTTTGTCATTATTTTTATTATATTTTGGTTTCAAGCAAACAAGCAGCAGAAGAGTTTTTAGCAGAAGCTATCTAAGAGTGCTCACTTATGATAAACACAACTAGCTGCTTCTTAACTACGTCTACATGTTCAAAAGTATTTTTAAAATGGGGATTTTTCCACTTTTATGTTTAAACATGTCCGTCCACATAAAACAAAAAAACGTGTCATATACTGCCAGTACTATGCCAAAGTTAATCAGCAAACCCGAAGCTTGCAAAGAATAACACAGCACAAAGTGTGACGTCCAAAAATGGGGCATAAAAACGCAAGAAGACAAAATCTTAATTTTCCTTGTCCACACTTAAGCAGAGTTTCTGAAAGGAGGGTTTTGAAAGCTCAGTTTTCAGTGACCTAAAATGCCATTTACATGTGGACAAAAGGCCAAAACATAAAGAAAAGCCTATATTTACCAAAATATATGTGAGCAAGGCTTTATACACAAATGTACTGTAAGATGTGTTGTAAAGTCTGTTGCAGCATTTATTCAGACACATGTGCCATGGAGACAGGATGTACTGTACTCAGTGTTGGGAAGGTTACTTTTAAAATGTATTCCATTACAGAATACAGAATACATGCCCCAAAATGTATTCTGTAACGTATTCCGTTACGTTACTCAATGAGAGTAACGTATTCTGAATACTTTGGGTTACTTAATATATTATCATGCTGTTTACAACTACATGAATCTACTATTGCTGTGATTTATTACTGTTACTGAAGGTTCGCGGCTCCGAACCGTAGTAAAGGGACCTCTGACTAATACGGTGGGTTCTGTGTCGGGCTCGTAGCCGAAAACTAGCTTTACTTTGTTGTCTGGGTCAACTTTGCTAGCGAGAGACAGAGAGAGGCGTTGAAAGGCTGCTCCAACGGAACTTATTGTTTCGGAGGAAAACACGAACACAGCGTACAGTCGAGTCTTAATAGCTTACTTACAACTGGGCTCGTCAGGCACTCTTCTTGGCTGCAGTGGTTATTATTATATTTACATGCTTCCAGCTCCCGTTTTTGCTCGATGACAGCTCGTACTTTTCCTTTTTCTCCCTCCCTCGCTCACAGACACATAACGTGTATGGCAGTCCATTCTCCCTGCAGTACGGACTACACTGCCTATGATGCTACATTCTTTAGCGCTATACCTGTAGCATTCTGCCTATTAGCTTAGCGCAACAACAACAACAGGCGCTCTCTCACCCAGGAAACACGCAGAGACCCTGTAACCATGGCAACCGTAACGCTGCCGCCTGGAACAACAGAACGTAGCTGTCAAACAAAATCCAAACAGGCCTGACCCGCCACAATATGAAACAGGGAAGTACCGCCGTGTAATCCATTTATTTCAACAAAGTGACTGTATTCTAAATACCACCTTTTTAAACGGTAACTGTAACGGAATACAGTTACTCATATTTTGTATTTTAAATACGTAACGGCGGTACATGTATTCCGTTACTCCCCAACACTGACTGTACTAAACCATTAGATAACAAAATAGCGTGCATTAGCAGGATGTTAGCAATGTATGCACGACATTTACTCCCCTGGAACCCAAATTGAGGGACTTTAGCATCATTTAAAATCTATACATACAATCAATACAATAAATGTAGAAAAGTAAAATGAAATGGAATTTAGGGTTTGTTTGGAAGCTGGGTAAATATTTATTTTAGCTGATTAGCTCCAATTATCTTTGAAAACACTGCCTGGGGTTTATTTAACAAGTTAGACAAATGTAACTGTTTAGTTAAAATGGCATCAGTAGTAATAGAATAGCAATTAATTATTCACTCTTTAACACATTAGTTACCAAACTGGTAAGTGTACTGTTTGGGTCCAGTATTACAACCAAAGGTATATTTACGCCTGTCTCCTGGAAAATCTTGTTCTGCAGAGTCATTGCTAACATCGAGTCAATCCCCAAAGCACACAGATTGGAGTCATGATCTAGTTCCTCTGCACTTACATTGATTATTTCACTCACAATATTCCTCACATGTTCATATGTGGAAGAACTTTGGGTTTTGGGTTTGTTATGTACTTCATCTTTGAGCTCCATTTCTACCAAAGGTAACAATCGCTTTCTGAGAGACTCGTTTTGCGAAAGGACATGGATACTGAGATTTTTAAAGCTGAATTTGCATATTACCTGTTGGGGTCTGTTCATCAAAAGACTCTTTTTAAGTGTCTCGTGAACCTCACAAACATCCATTATCATCATCCCCTTTGCCTCTAGAAACTTTTGTAAATGATCTTTGTTCAGCAGGAGACCAAGGTTCAAAGGACCCCAGTTGATGGACTGTGCAGATAGGCCGAGATTTCGTCGATAATGGCAGAACAGGTCGA
Source organism: Neolamprologus brichardi (assembly GCF_056152115.1). Taxonomy (NCBI): domain Eukaryota; kingdom Metazoa; phylum Chordata; class Actinopteri; order Cichliformes; family Cichlidae; genus Neolamprologus; species Neolamprologus brichardi. Next base: position 29,603,400 of record NC_142112.1, read on the forward strand.
GAAAAGAATTGGCTGCGCCATAGTTACATTGTGAGGCATTGCCAATGACTGATGAGATGGAAGAATAGCACACAAAGAAGTCCAGTTTGTTGTGCAGTGTTGCATAATGAAGATTTAGAGCACCACAGACTTTGGGCTGCAGCACCTTTCTGAAGAGAGACTCATCAAGAGATTCAATCAATGCATCGTGCAACACTGCAGCACTGTGAAACACTCCTTTGATAGGGCAACAAGGGAATGTTTCACCAATTTTTGAAATTGCATCGACTACCTGCATCATCACAGAAACATCACACTGGATGTTTATGATAGCAACCCTGTATCTTTTCTGGAGGAGATCCATTTCAAACTGTGTTTTATCAGAAGGTCTTCTTCTTGACAGAGTTGCAATACAAGCTCCACCATTGTGGGCCAAAAACTTAACTGTCTCAAGACCCAAACCAGACAGCCCACCGGTTACGATATAAGTACAACTTTGTTTAAAGAGTTGTCTAGGCATTGCAAACAAAGGGATTTCAGATGCCAGGCTACACGATTCTTCATGGCCTAAAACTATTTGCTGCACTGTCTCTGTTGTGAAATAGGACTCAGGTATTGTACCGGACCAGGACACTTTTGAGTCTGAATACAGATACAACTCCCTTCTTAGAGGTAGAGATCCTGTATCAAAGCCTAATGATTTTAACCAGTTGCAGATATTCCTGCTTCGTGCTTGTAGATAAGCTTTCTGGAGAACATAATCCATATCGAGTTTATGCACATGAATGTGTTCGCTCTTCGGAGTAAACAATTTGTCTGAGACTGAGGGTGGCATATGACTGCTAAACACGAAAATAATGTGTTTTTCAAGACCCCCATTGTCATACATCTCCTGCCAAGCGGCATCAAATGGTGGCAAAAGAACGAATGCGTGACTCTCATCAAAACATGGAGGTTCTCCAGTGAAATGTGACTGAGAGGAAACACTCCAGCCTGACCTGGTTGCTGTGAGAGCCAGAACCTTCGTCAGAGCAGAGCCTGAGTTTGGGGAAACAATAGTCAACTTTCTGTGCTGCTTTTTATCTTCAAACAGTATGCTCTGCAAGATCTCCCATGCCAGTATGAAATAAGACACACATGGAGTCTCTTTTAGAAATGGAAATGTCTTAATGTTGTAGCACACTGCTTCAGGAATTACAATTTTTGAGGTGGCATGAACTGGGTAACATGATGCAATATGGTCTCCAACTCTCAGATTATTGACATTTTTCCCCACAGCTGTAACAATGCCACTGAAATCTAGAGCCAGAAGTCTGTGATTCAGTGATGTATGCTTGTTCCAGTACATTGCCTTACCAAAGATCAATTGAGAAGTGGTCACAGGGAAGTAATCTGATGAATGCAGGCAAACACTGATTAGCTGAATTTCAGCTGTCTTCTCTTGGAGAGCTTTTCCATTAGTGTCACAGTGGGTGGCAGACAAATGGGTTATACTGTATGGATCAGTACTGTGTAGGACAAAGTCTCTTGGATTCACTGAATGTGTTTCACCATCAAACAAAGCTTTTTCTGTCAATCTGGTCCGTGCCATTTTTGTTACTGCTGCCTTCCCTTTACTGATCCAAACCTCTTGGTGTCTGCAGGTGTTTATTACCTGAGCAAGTGTTTGTATGTTTTCACTGGTCACAGAAGCAAGGTCAATCAGCTGAAAAGAAAGATCTGCCAACTCTGCTGCACAAGCCCTTATCATACCAGAAAGTGCAAAACCAGGGCTGACATGGTCCACACACATTTCTGATGATCTGTAAGTAATGACATGGACAGAGCATGAGCGTTTGCTCTCTTTCACAGCCAGAACAATCTGGCGAAAAATCTCACAGCAAGTCATCAAGCAGTCCAGCATCTTTTTAGATGAAAGATGAGTGAGGTTATCAACACCCCAAAGGAAGAGAATATTTTCCACATCCACTCTGCTGGTGAGACACTGGAGCACTAAATTTCGAACTTGGTATGCCTTCAAGTGCTCTTTGCTCTCCACAGTGATGGATTCTGGGTGCAAATATGGCCCGAGTCCTTTAGCAATACAGAGGTTATCTTCAAAAACAATTGCTCTTATTTTGCCATTTTGCAATTCTTCTTCAACAGCAACTGCTTCATTTTGGAAGAACAGTGACTGGGAAACATTTGAGCTGCAGCCCAAGAATGAAATCCTGACCCCCTTAAGTTCCACTAATACGTTGCCCTCTCTTGTGGAAAAGCAACCACACACATCAGTAAAGTCTGGAGTTTCTTGAGTTGCTCGCAAGTACATAATCATTTCTTCCTGCAGTGGTGCTGATATGACTATATCTGTAATACCTGAAGGGAATCCCTGCTTGACTGTTAGCTGTCCCATTGCTACCATAGCAGTCATTTGCAGAAAATAGTCAAGCAGCACAGGATGAATAAAATAGTCATGAAGATGTTTCAGAAGATCACCAGGGACTTGAATTTCCATCACAGCTTCCTTGAATTCATCCCCAAAATGCACATTATCAAGCTGTTTGAAAAGAGGGCCATACTCAAATCCTGCTTGAGAAAGAATTGAATAGATCTCATTTCTCGTCCAAACCAACTTGCACCGTTGGAAGATCATTCGAGGACAAATGTTTGATTCCTCTAACAATGGCTTGATATCTTGATATGTGTATCTTCCAGAGGCATGCGTTACATTAGAGGACTGTATTGCAAATGAGCCCTCCTTCTCTCCATGTTCTACTCTCACTTTCAGTTGTTGAGAGTGTGAGTTGAGTGTTAACACACTTTCAAATCTAACACTGAGATGGAGCTGGGTAATAGTTTTTCGTGGCTTAAAACTTGCCATCACAGAGGCAAAAGCTAGTTCGACATAAAATGAACCCGGCACAATGGAAATGCTGTTGTTTTTATGCTCCCAAAGATATGGCACGGTCTCTGAAGAGAGGTTGCTCATGAACTCTTTGGTATCCCTCTTTATCTGGGATATGAGTGTATGGGGAGTAAAGGAAGATGGCTCATCACCTTTCCGCAGTGATTCAAAATTCAGGTCTTTCTTTGTGTTGTCAAACTGATAGACTGGAAGAGCTGTGGACAATGTCTCCAAACCCCTGTAGAGCTTATGCCAGTCCACGTTCATGCCAAGTTCAAATAGCTTTGCCACTGTTGAGAGGACTGTGCCATAATCCTTATCAGGATTTGCGGTGGAAAGAACTACGGTATCATTGCCCAGGGTCTCACATATGTTCCTGTGGAGAGCCCTACGAGGTCCAATCTCCACAAAGACCACATTTCCCCTCGTCGACTTGTCTTTGATGGCTGCACGGAGCGTTTGTTCAAATAAAACAGGCTCTCGGATGTTCTTGGCCCAGTATGTGCCTGAGCTAAAATCACCATCTGAACATTTGTCTCCAGTCACTGTTGAAAACAGTTTGCACTCCATGTTGTTTGTATCTAAAACATCTATTCTTCTCTTAATGTCCTCTAATACTGGATCCATCATATGGCTATGGTAGGCTGCTGGAACATCTAAGACATGAAGGAAGAGAGTTTCATCTTTAAAGATGCTCTTCAGCCTCTCATGGAGGGTGTCTATGGCATCAGCATCTCCTGACAGAGTGCAGGACTGAGGGCTGTTAAAAGCAGCTACACTAATTTTCCCAGTAAAGTTCGGAAGAATTTTTAATACCTTATCTACAGCCACATTGCCAACCACGAGCATTTTCCCTCCTTTGACTTTGCCCTGGAGAGTACTACGGTGGTACAACACCTTGACAGCATTGTCCAGAGACAAGAGACCTGAGCAGTGAGCAGCAGCAACCTCTCCAACTGAGTGGCCAAGCACGGCATCAGGTTTCATACCCCAGTGTTTCAGAAGAGTAGCAATGCTGACCTGAATCGCAAATAGAAGAGGTTGCACAACATTTGGCTCATTGAAATCATTGTTATCATGCTCACTAGAAAGCCATCTACTCATGCTGAAAGATCCATAACTCTGGAAGAGAGTCTCAATTTCTCTCACCTTATCACTGAAAACAGGAAGCTTACTCATTAGCTGCCTGCACATTCCCTTGTAGGCAATCCCATTTCCACAGAACACAAAGACTACCTGGATGTTAGACCTTACTGCCTGAACCTTATCCTTCAGTGCAGACATTAACTGGTGTTCTAAATCTGAGAGAGAAGATATTAGGAAGGCCTTCCTATATTTGTGTTTGTAATGACTTCTTCTGCACGCTGAGGTGTATGAGAGTGCCTGCAAATCAACTGACTGGTTCCTGCGAAGTCTTTCATGGGTGTCAGTGATGGACAGGCTTAATGATTTCTCAGACGCTGCAGATATGACAAAGACTTTTGTACAGTCTTTTGGTGTTGCAGTGGGAAATGTAGCATTTGTATACTGTCTTACAATTACATGTGCATTTGTACCTCCAAACCCAAAGCTGTTGATCCCAGCCACCCTTCCCATTGGCCCGTTTGTCTCCCACCTAACAGATTTAGTTGGAATACTCAGATTCATGGCTTTTACATCTACACTTGCACTATCTTCAGAGTAGAAAACTGAGGGAACAATAGTGCTGTGCTTCATCATTAGCAGTACCTTAATGAGTCCAGCAACTCCAGCTGCAGATTCTGTGTGTCCAATGTTGCCCTTTAGAGACCCAATCAGAAGTGTCTCAGAACGAGTGGGTTTAGCAATGACATTCGAGATGCTTCCCGCTTCTATTGGGTCTCCAACAAGGGTTCCTGTCCCATGTGCCTCTATATATTGAACGTTCATGATGTCGGAGTTAGAGTAGATTCTTCTCAGCAGCTCCTCTTGCTGAACCATGGAGGGTTTGGTGATTGGAGTGACGGAGTGCCCATCTTGATTGACTGCTGTCTTGCTGATAACACCCCATATTTTGTTGCAGTCTCTTAAAGCCTTGACAAAGAAAGTCACATCATTAGAAGACTGGATAGTATCTCAATTATATAAAACTACTTGACACTAAAGATCAAATCATCAACCTACATGTTTCAAAGGCTTGAGAAGTACTACACCACAGCCCTCTCCCCTGCCATAGCCATCTGCATGGGCGGAAAAAGGTTTGCTTGTTCCTTCAGGTGAGATCATGCTTGCCTGTTTGAGGGCAACAAATACCTTCGGCTCAATTATACAGCTAACTCCTCCACATAGTGCCATTTCACAGTCTCCTGGTTGAAAGAAAGATCATTAAATAATTAATTTTTATACATCATCCAATAGTTGATTTTTTTGGCAGCCAAGCATAAGTATATTACCATGCTTTATAGCCTGGCTGGCTACATGAAGAGCCACCAAAGATGATGAGCAGGCGCTGTCGATGGCAAAAGAAGGGCCAGTCAGATTGAAGGTGAAGGAAATCCTGTTTGCTGCAAGACTCATGGCCGTCCCAGTGCCATTGTAGTGGGTTATTGTGCCAGGGCTATTATTTCTGAGCATCTCATAATCCCTGTTCATAAGACCTGCAGCAGCACAGTCACAATCAAAACAGACTTAAAATTGCTGGATTTTAAAAATTGCTTAGGATTTTTAATGTATCATAGATGGTAGCAAGAGTACCTATGTAGACACCAGTTCTGGTTCCACTGATGCTTTCCATAGCTATTCCTGCATCTTCTAATGCCCTGTAGGTACACTGCAGCAGAAGTTTCTGCTGAGGGTCCATGAAGTCAGCCTCCGATTCAGTAATACCAAAAAACTTGTAATCAAACTCATTAAACCTAGAATATAAAATAAGTAGATCCATCATAATTCAAAAATCTCAAAGAGAAAAATAACTTAATTAAACTTTTATATATTGTAGGTAACAAAGAAATAATGCAGTGTACTAATCACTGGTCATTTGTAATTTATGTCACTTTGTTAGTAGTTTGTGTTATACACAATACTTTACAAATCCTGTATTGTGTCATAGCTAACAACAGACACTTCCATTCACATTCTGATGCAAAGCTGTTGTTGCATACACATTTTATTAATGTTACTATATTGTGTTTTTGTTGACCTTTACCAAACATTTTTGTCATTGTGTTGAACCAAAAACAAAACAAGTCAAAAAACATGCTATTACTAACTTCAACTGTATCCACTTTTTTTTTGTCCTGAAAGGCTTAGATTAAGCCTATTTCTGTCCTTTACTCTGAGGGCTGTGCACCACACAGCAGCTTTTAAGTGTGTGTTAATTGTTAACTAGCAGGCAAGGAGGCACTCAGGTCATACAAACTCAAAGGACAACCATGAGTTGTTTCCCATCCAGAAAATACAAGTTTTACACCCACCAGGTTAAACTTTATAATTGTCCTTTAAGGTTTACAAATTGTAATCAATCAATTTGGTACCTTTAACAATTTAACGATGTATCATAACTATAAGCTGCAGCTTTATAATCTCATCTAAACATAATATAATAATATAAGATAAAAACACAATAAAAATATATAAAATATATGAATAACATAATAGAATATTTATAATGCTTGTTACAAATTATTGTATTATGAACATTGTAAATATGAATATAAACACAACACATAACAACATTTTAAATTACAAGCCAACTAGTATTACTCATAAATGTTACATATGTGATTCAGTATTTATACACAACTTCATCAAAGCTTACAAATGATTAGTAATTAACCAATTAATTGTGAATAAATAGTCTAATAATTTTATTACAATGTAATTACTGACTGCCAACGCACTAAAAGCAACAACATCAATAAGAATACTAATAATTAGTAAACATTTCATTTTCAATTACTTTTTTTTCATTAACAACTTAATAACAAATTAACAATGAGTTTGCCATTTATTAAGAGTGGTTAAAACATTTTTAAACTCACCCTTCTATTAGGGCTGCTTTGGTTGTCTGTATCTTCCCAGGTTTGTTACCTTCTGCATCATACCAAAGAGTGGTGTCAAACCTCTCAGCTGGAATATCCACCACACAGCTCTTTCCCTCCAACAGAACCCTCCAGAAACTGTCCACCCCCTCACCTAAAATATAAAGTATCACAACAACCTGAGTATACATTATCTTAAAATTTTGAGCTTTGGAGAAAAAAAATGCAGATATTCAGTATTGCTTTAAATGGTGTCAAAATGAAGTCGTACCTCCGGGAAAATTGCATCCAATCCCAATAACAGCTATGTCATCATCAGTGTCCTCCATTGTTCCTTTGGGGCAATCATAAGATTGCTCTGAGAGCTTTTTGGAAAACACAAAATGAAATTTCAAGTTTCTTCATAGCAAATGTTTCGCACTGGTTGCTGTTTTTGGTCAGAACTAGTAGTAGTAGTGTTGTACCAGCCTTTTTAAATAGATGAAACAATAGGACAGTGTCTTGGTCTCTTAGCCTCTCCCCCAGAGTCACCTGGAACTTAAGACACTAATAGCAGGTTAAAGTAATTTAACCGCAGCCATAATTAAGCCTTTGCTCCTGTTAACTGCCCAACAGAAGATGCAATGTTAGAAATGTGCCACTCAGTAGATTAGAGAATCTGATTTGTCATTTTGTCTGCATTTCCAAAAGCATGATGTTCTTTGACACTGTGTAACATTAGAAAATACACTTATCAGCCACTTTAGTCTAGATTCAACAAGGTGCTGTAAACATTTGTCAGAGATTTCAATGTGATATCACACATACTTAATGGTTTAAAGCACTATTTAAAATCTATAAACCATCACTAATATTGACCTGAAGTTCCCATCAGTTCTTTGGAGTACTTTACAGTCTTTCAGCTGATTGGTTTAGTATTCTAGCTCTTACGAATAGTTTGATTGAGGTTAATTTCCACTGTTTTCAGCTATGACAGATAACAGTGGAAAAAGCTTCAATAAACTCTGCTACCTGAATTATATTGAATTCTAAGCAATGTAGAGACATATATTAGATGTTATTTGTTGTATATATATTAATAATTAAGGCCTTTTTATCAGTTTTATAAGGTGATGATGTGTTAATGCTACAACTTGTTTTAAGAACCACACATAAAAAAAACAAACCCCAAAAGAAGAATCAGGGCTGATTTGTAAGAGGAATCTTTATTTGAGCTTTATGAAGGCTTTAATCTAAAGACACAAACAAGCACCAATGCATTTCTTTTACAAGCTTACAGTATATACACAACTTCTCATTTATCAGCTACAGCTGGTCTTACCTTTGGGCACTTTAATAAATAAGAACAAAGGAAAATAGATATGCATATGGTAAAGTTCAACAATGAACAGCAGTAGCACCCGTGCCTGGTCATAGCCAAAAGGTACTTTCCAGCTTAAGGTACTTTAAGGTCCCATTGTGTTCACTGGTTAGTACAAATATGTGAGAAAAATTCATATGAGACGAAATATGACCTTGGTGCATAAACCACTGCTGAGGTTTTGTTTTTCTCTCCCTGTGAGAGCTGAGAACAAAAAAAAAAAAAAGCCCTGAATGAAACCATCTTTGTGACTTTTTGGGGAGAACAAATAGTTATTTTCACACAGTTAAACTGAGATGATTTAAAAATCACTGAAGGAAGGTAAATGATGATGATTGTTTCAGTGTCATCTTCACATTGACAATAAAAGGGATACAAACAAAACAAGGCCTCCCAAAGGCCTGTGCTTGATTGCACAGTTGTGCATATATATGTATGAGTCTACAATGCCTGCTGCTGTTGCTGAGGTCTATAGTGGTCCAGTGATTTGCCCTCCAGCACCATCTGGATCTCTTTGGCGTCCAGAGTTTCATATGTTAGGAGGGCATCAGCCAGCTTCTTGTGCTCCTTACTGTAAGTCTTGAGGATATCCTTAGCACGTTCATATGAGTCCTAAATAAAAGAGTAAAAAAACATTTACAGAAAGAAAAAAAAAAACATTTTGAATAGAAAAAAATTATAATTATTATTTTTAAATGACACATATTTTGCTCACCTTTAGTAAAGCTCTGACTTCCTGCTCAATGGCTGCTTGGGTTTCGGGGCTTTGCTTTGAAATGTCTCCATAGGTCATGACACCGAGCTGTAACAAACACATAACCAAGATGAATGAACAATGGATCTTCTCATGCATCGACCACTTGTAGCTAGTGATTACTGTAAAGCAGGTTACAAAGGGCTTTTCACTGAGCTGTGTGTAATTACACCGAATGACACACTAATGTTAGAGGACTGCAGTTTTTAGGTCCACTCCCCTCTTCTTCTTCTTTTATTACAGATTTGTATTAACTTCAAGATTAATTCATTCAATACAGTAGCTGTAGATGTGCTACTGTGTTTGCTTTTAATATAACAAAGTTTGGCTGACATAAATTGACTGAGGACAATTGTTGTGTATGGCTTCATAACTTGTATCTTACTGTAAATAAAGACGTACGTCTGCAGCAGTATGTACAGTTAAAGCCCAGATCAGCACTGCTAAGTCCTTAAATACTGATTGGAACAAAAAACAGACAACAAAACAGACAAACAAAAAAAACCCCACAGGGATCATCTGGCACACAAGTCTAAATTCTCACCTTGTCACTCATGCCGAATCTGGTCACCATCAATTTTGCGATTTTGGTTGCACCATCAAAGTCGCTGGAGGCACCTGAAATGGTTAACAATGTTTTTTGTCATCTTCCAAACAATCAGAGCATAAGACTAGAGACTAGTAATTTATAAAAACTTCTTCAAACCACACAAATTTATTTTCTTATGTTGATAAAAGCACACAAATAAGTGTATTTATACTTGGAAAAAATAAAATCCCAGGGTGTTAAATGGTAAATGGCCTGTATTTGTATAGCGCTTTACTTAATCCCCATGGACCCCAAAGCGCTTTACACTACATTTAGTCATCCAACCATTCACACACACATTCACACACTGGTAATGGCAAGCTACATTGTAGCCACAGCTGCCCTGGGGTGCACTGACAGAGGCGAGGCTGCAGGACACTGGTGCCACCGGGCCCTCTGACCAAAAATCAGGTGATAACCTGATAAACCTTTAAATGTTATAATCATAAAATACTATTCATAGCTCAAGCATTTTATATTTATGAATCATGTCCCACCAATCAGTCCCTCTGTGTCTCGTACCTGTGGTGATGTTATCGTTCCCAAAGATGAGCTCCTCTGCTACTCGGCCGCCCATGCTGACGTCCATCTGAGCCAGCAGCTGGGCTCGTGTCTCGCTCCAGCGGTCATTCTCTGGAAGCATCGACACCTAAAACACGGCATGCTTTATTAAAAAAAAAACAAACAAACAATCCCAGCAGAAATACGTACAATATTGCAAAACTGTAACAAAAGCTCACATGGCCCAGAGTTGGTCCTCGAGGCATGATAGTAGCCTTATTGATGGGCATTGCATCTTTGGTGTAATAGGCAACAATGGCATGGCCGGACTCGTGGTATGCGGTAATGGTCTTATTCTTCTTGTCAATTTCAACACTCCGCCTCTCAGGGCCTGAAATGTGAAATGGAAACATAAAGAAATAATCATGATGGTGTTCCTGTCTCCTCACTTAATAATGTACAGGTGATCAGTGTAATGTGAAATGTAGTGCTGTGGGCTGCACCGTGATCACTCATTTACCCATGAGGATCTTGTCCTTAGCGAACTCCAGGTCCTTCATTGTGACCATCTCTTTCCCGTCCACTGCTGCCTTCAGGGCTGCCTGGTTGACCAGGTTCTCGAGCTCTGCCCCCGAGAAGCCCACTGTGCCTCGGGCAATAATCTCTGCATCAACAGCTGGGAAAAAAACCAACAGTGTTTGTAAAGGTGATCAAAGACAATGGTGTCATTTAGAGAAACACAAACACAGGTTTCTTCTCAGGCTTAGCTCCAGCAGAGAAGGATAATAGGAGAAAAAAAGGATGAGATCAAAAGGTAGTTAGAGATATCCTTAATGTTGTTGAATACTTTATACCCAGACCTACCTGGGTCTACTTTGATCTTGGAGAGGTACCAGTTGAGAATCTCTGTGCGGCCTTTCACATCAGGGCGAGGGACCGTCACCTGCATGTCAAACCTTCCTGGTCGAACCAGAGCGCTAAAGAGTGATGCAAAGCAGCAATAATTAGTACATAGAAGTTTACGTTTAAAACTATCGCAAAACGACACTCAAAATGTCTTACTAATATCTGTAAAATGAACGTGTTTCATCAGAAGCTGCATAACTGCACAATAACTACCTCTGATAGTAAATGCTAAAAAATGGTTTAATTTTACTGTCACTTTACAAAAAACTTAACATGTTTATGGCATACATAAAAAGCACTTCATCCTAAATGTTTACATACTTATCCAACGCTTCAGCAAAGTTTGTAGCACCAACAACAATGACTCCTTCATTTGGTTTAAATCTGTAAAAGAGCAAAACAAAACATTGGCAACTGTAAATTTAAGGTATCTACACCACTTATCACACTATTCAGTTTAACTAACACTGACCCATCCATTTCAGCCAGCAGCTGGTTGATGGTTTGTCTGGAGTAAGGATGCATAGGGGACTCTATTCTCTTTCCACCAACGCTGTCCAGCTCATCAATGAAGATGACACAGGGAGCATTGGCTTTTGCCTCTTCTGCAAAACACAAAAATAGAGGTTATATTTGTTTTTAAAATACAATTTTAAGTGTAACTAAACTTTCTCACATCCAATAAACTTACTGAAAAGGTTCCTGATTCGGCTCGCACCAACGCCCACGAACATCTCATCAAACTCCGACCCGGAGGCGTAGTAAAAAGGAACATCGGCCTCTCCGGCCACGGCTCGTGCCAACAGAGTCTTTCCTGTGCCTGGGGGACCAACGAGCAGGATCCCTGAGGAGACCCAAACAGAAACACATAAGAAAAAACCCCAAAAAAACCAAAAAACCCACCCTATTCAATTCACTGAATTTTCTTAATGATCAGAAAAAGTGATGAAAAGAATTAGCAGCATCAATACCTTTTGGCAGCTTTCCACCCAAAACGGTAAATTTCTGTGGGTTTTTCAGAAACTCAACAACATCTTGCAGTTCGCTCTTTGCCTCCTCCACTCCTTTGACATGCTCAAATGTCACATTCTTCATCTGGATGGGGTCGACTGCAGAGTCAAGACCGGATGTGGTGCGGAACCTCACTATGAGATCCCCAAAATAATCAGTTCAATAAATACATATTTTCAATGTCTGACAGTAACAGCTGCTTCCTGCAACACACATTTATTTTCTACCAGTTATTCATAAAGCACGAACACAGTAATTAAATAAAAGAATAGTTTGTATAGATATTTATATGTTAAAGCACAGTATCATGCACCAAAATAATCTGTCAAACCCTACATGCGCACTAGATTATTGTAATAAATACATAAATATATATATATGAATATTTAAGCTGAAAATTTGGTGAACATTAAGTGAAACACTCCTTTTCTAATGCTTTTGCACCATTGGAAGGTGTAAATCAGCAGGCAGTGTGCATATAGGATTATGATTTAATTTGAAAGCTTAAGAAAGAATGAAGACTGAAACAAACCAGCATCAGAAAAGGGGCCTTTACCGGAGAGAAACGGGGTTCTTGAGAGGCCATAAATACCAATGAGGAGGAGTACCAAGAGGATCAACCTGGTTCTCCTCAGTGAGTCTGTAAAACATAACAGACAAAAAAACAAAACAAAAAAAACAAATCAGCCAATCTTCATCTTTGTACTCAGCTCAGCACTGCCACCAACTGTTATAATGAAAAACAGGTAACTGTGTCTTTGTCTGGACCACATGCCTTGTGTTCTCCGAGTAAAAGCTTGAGACCTCATGAACCCCTCAGTGAAACCCGTCTTGAAAGCCTCCTGCTGGTTTTCTGGAAGGTTTTTTTGTTGTATCACTTGGTCCAAAGACTGTGCCTCGACTCCTTTTTCTTTCAAGAGCAATCCCTGAGAAGGAAAAAAGTAGACATGGTAAATCTGCTTTCCCCCTCATTTAAATGTGTGCTTCAAATAGCAACTCAAAATCTGCAATGACTTGGTCAAGTTGTCGACAGAGCTAAAGGGTCAAAGTACTGTAAATCCCGGACTACAGAGCGCACCTGATTAAAAGCCGCATGCTCTAATTTTAGAAAGAAAATCAATTTTGTACTTGTACAGGCCGCACCGGATTTTAAGCCGTATGCGTTTCACTTGTAATATGAGATATTTACACAGAAATATTACACGTGAGGATTTTTAACATTTAATTTAATCCGTAAGGTAACATAAACATGGTAACATAAACGTTATGGTACTAAAATACATACTGCAAATGCTTTTTTTCCTCGAACAGCGCCTGTAACACGGCTACCTTTAAGTATACGTGCGTATCAGTAACACACAAATTACGTTGCTTATGTTTTTTTACGGAACAGTGCACAAACAACATTACAACGTCTCTTAACAACCGGTAAAAATAAATACCGTATATATACTACTTATCAATTTTATTGGTCTACTGTTACCAGGCAAAATATTTTTGGCCGCATGAAAGAAAATATGCATTAGCCGCACGTCAGTAAAAGCCACAGTGTTCACAGTGTGGGAAAAAAATAGCGGCTTATGACCCGAAAACTACGGTATGTTGTTCATTCTAACTGCATATCTAACTGTGCAGTGTCCGAGAAATAATGCTTATTCAGTAAATACTGAATTTATGTTGGATTAACCAACAGTCTGTATTCAGAACAGTGCAACAGATACATCAGTCGTGTGGTGGCATACCTTCATGAAGCCTGGAGTGTAGGCTTCAGATTCCACGGGACCGTCATAACCAGACTCCGCCCGTCTGGTCCTTGATCGAAGTGTCTTGAACCCGCGACTTTGGACCCGTACTACACAGACAGAAAACATGTGATTATATGTCAAGTATCTTTAACCTTTTTCAGACATAGGGTATATAACATTTCTGGCTTCTTCAGTCTGTTAAAATGACAGCTGTTTATCATAAGTAAGTCTAGCTGTGCTCTAATCACATGTAACTACACTTTTGAAAATGTAATCATTGCCAGTGTTGTTGCAAAACAGCATAGTTTTTGTGTGCTGCACGGTATTGCTGTTTATATAGGGCCCCCCCAGGTGGCTGTGATTTAGCTCAGGCCCTGCTGTGAAGACCAACTCATAACAAACAGAACCTGTTTGTTGTAAAGTGAAACTGAGTGTTAAGGACAGTGAAAGCCATCCAGTGGAGCCATTGATAGCCCCAAATTGCTTTTTCCGTCTTACTGCTATTGAAGGCCTAAACCAAGACTGCTTTTTGAGAGCTAAGCAATGTAACGAAGAGCATATACAGAACATATGTATCGGACCTGTATAAATTGTAAGATTGTGTTTTGACTTTTCACTCAGGCATGAGGCCAAAAAAGCTCAGGTGCCTTCAGATAAATGGAAAGGAGTGCATGCCTGAAAGGGGCTTTAATGCCACTAAGTTTGTATAACGTCAGCTTCTTACCAGGCAAAAACTGTAGTTCTGAGCAAGCTTGTCTTAGTGGGCTGTGGTATTGTCTGTGGAATAACTGTGAGCTGAAAAGCCCTAAATTCCTGTGTGAGAACCCTGTGAGACAAATCGTACAAAAAGAGAAAAAAATCTCAAGGTCTGTTTCACATTAAAACATCTGGTTAAATAAATAAAGCTCGACTGAGCTGCTCACCGTGCTTGTTGTGAAAGAAGCTGTCTGCAGAAACGTGGCTCGTTCTCCATATCGAAGGAACAGCGGGAGGCTCTTCTGGCCCCGGTGTAGGCAGTAACCTGCTGATGAGCTCATCCAGCTGACTCGCCCTGAGCTCGGACAGACCCAGATCCTTCAGACTCACACTGGGCTATAAGTGAAGGACAGCAAAGGTAGGTCATCTACAACTCTAAGGTAGGGCTGGGCCATATCATACTGTTCACGGTATAATATATAATACCGATATAACGTTAGGCAATAATAAGAAAATGAAATATCGTGATAGAATATGGGTAAAACGCGCGTGCGCAGTGCCTTTGTTTTCATATTATATTATCATATTATATCGTGATAAATATCTTTGGCCATATTGCCCTGCCCTACTCTATGGAGCAACTGATCGCCTAAAAGTAAGTAAGTACATAAGTAAAGATGACACAGAAAAATAAATAAAAATGAGAAATAGTCGCAATAAAAATGCAATAGCCTCCAGTCTTCAATCTCACCTGAGGAACAACCAACAAATTCTGAGCCTAGGATCTCAGACTGTGAGCAAGAGCGTGTTTAAGAAGAAGTTTAGATAAACAGAATATAACTTGGCCATTTAGTGCTCTTTATTCTAAAATAAACTGGGAACAAATGTAAGGAGTATAAAACAGGAGTAATACAAGCTTGCTTACTAGGATATATCAGCATTTTGTATCAGCTGGAGTCATGACATTTTCTCAAGTTCATCTGAGAAAACTATACCTTACAATTTAGAAATACTCCTTAAATTGAAAAAACAAAACAAAACAGGTACGTCAAAGTAGATGTTGCGTGTGAGTCAAAGCCCAGAGAGGAATCAAATATAACACCAAGATTATGAAGACTGGACTTAGCAGATAAGCAACACAATGAACTATAATCACAGCCTCTGTGTTTTTGGAACACATAACAAAGTAATTACTGGAGATCCAGTAACTTATCCGGATAAACATTCAGTTAGGTTGGACAATCTATCCAGCTGATAAGGCTTGAAATTCAGCTGTATATGCATTTTACTGGCATGAAAATGATGAAGATTTTCCGAAAAAAACAAATCTAATAATGCCAGCTAAAGGCATTATTGGCAATAATGGAGCCAGGATTAAGCCTTGCAGCTCACAGGTTAGAGAAACAGTGTTAAAGGAGAATATATTCAACCTAACAGAGAAAGCCCAGTCAGATAAATATGAGGAAAACCTGTCTAATGCAGAGCCAGAGAAGAGTCCCAAACAGGTAAAATCTCTAACGAGGATGATGAGGGTTTTCTTTTTCCCATTTTGGTAACCAAGTCTTTTAGTGTTATTGTCTTCATAGAAACAGGGAGACTTTTCATGGAAAGTCCACTGCCCTTTTCAAACATCGATTGACAAGCAGACCACTTTGACACTTTATCAGAGCATGTTGATGTAGAGGATCACTCTTATTATGATTCATAAAATTATTGAAAAAAGAAGATCAAGCCTCTTTCACGTCCTCATTAGAAGAGTGGAGAAATCCTTTAAAATTTTCTCTATGGACAGTCAGACCCGTGGTCTTCCTTAGTCGCTCGTTGCAAAATATGCAATGACCTATTTTCTGAGGAGTAACCTGATCCATAAGGACAAGGCAATGATCGTTAAAACAGTGAACAAAGAGATATATCCTTTACTTAGACACATTACTATGGTACAGTATAATATAGTGTGCGGCCATTAAAAGTAGTGAAGATTCAATAAAGTTTACTCATAAACATACTTCCATAAAGTCGCCATCAACAGATCTGTGGTTTACCTTAGATAGTCCACTGCAACAAAACATGTACTATGTCACCTTCAGCTACTATCCTGAGGAGATGGATCTCACCTCTCTCAGAAATGCACTGTGCTCTGGATTGAAGTCTTTGTGAAGAGCCTGGATTGAAGCTGTGGCTGAATTCTTCAGAGAGTGGAGGGCATTGATGAGCTGGCTGAGAGGCACTATCATCTGGGAAGACACAAGAACAGCAGTAGCTTAAAACACTCTCATAGCACCTCACATTTTCTGCATGTACATTTAGTGTTATTGTCTTCATAGACATTCTACTTGTTTTTTGTTTTTAAATGAGACTTCCAGGCGGAGACAGCGTGGTCAGGACTGTTATGTCAGTGTTATTCTGCACGTAGAGCGATTTGGCCCACATACGGCAGACGTATGGGAGTTATGCAACCTCTACTCTTTGAATGTTTTTTTTCAAATACTTTGCTTAAATTAACCTAGATTTTCCTTCACGTATCTCTGGGTAAAGCCACGACCGAAACCTCACGTATCACGCTCGTCTCCTCACCGACACAGGGTGACAGCGTGACGTAGCACGGGCTTATTCTAGAGTAATCGTTATGTTCTTGCTAACACTAAGCGAGCTAAAGGGAAAAAAGGGGGTGAAATAAGCAACAGGCAGCAGAGCTACATGTCGATATAACTCCCATAACAGTCCTAAAATAAACACTAACTTACAACTAAAGACTAAATTCACTCCGAGAAAAACACACATGAGCTAGCCAAGTCAATAAGCCGCTATCTAGTCGGCTTACCTGCTGTGGCTGAAATGACGAAGACAGCGAAAACATTTTTGCCAATGGATGCTACAAAAACGGACGTTGGAGGGCTGGTTTGTAAGGACAGACCCTCTATATAACCCAAATGAATGCGTCCTCCCGAAAGGGGCGTCCTTTTGGTTTTCCTTGTTACACAACTTTCAACAGTTACACAACTTTTTTTTTCAGCTAATAACGCCAAATGGATCCCCCGGCATCTGAGGTCAAACGGACTACAAAATGACGTAAAGAAGAACTACTACCGGGTGATGCTTGCATCATTGCGATTGTTTCCTTGAACTCACTAAAATTAATTTATAATGCGTAGAAATGACAAAAGAAATCTTCACTTGCATCAGATGGCTTACAGTAAAAAAGCGTAGCAGTTATTATTCATTTTTCTATTTAATTTTCACGTTTTTCTCATTTTGGTCTGTTCGTGAGTGCCTGATCAAAATTTAAAAACAGTTTCCAAAATAATGGATTTCTGGTAAATAATTGTTTTAATTGTAATTAGACGGCCAAAATTAACTAGCGTCTAATTACAGTACACAGGTTGTTCAAGTACAGGTTGTTCTTTTTCACGTAGGCGCTTTCTTGGACAACTAAGTGGGGTCCCCGTGAAAGATCTGCGGAATTCAAAATTTCAAAACAAACCAGAGAATCCGTTCTTTTGCAAGTGCGTGTTGTTTACTTCGAGCTGGCTGGCTTACACAGACGTAACCCTCATTTTAAAGCAGTTAAATAATGGATGCAGAGGAAGAGCACCGCTCGTGTGCCGGCGTGAAATCTGTAGATCATCACCCTAAACCGCCGTCTATCAACGATTTCGTCGTGCTGAAGCCCATCAGCCGCGGGGCTTTTGGCAAGGTCTACCTTGCACGGAAGAACTGCAACGCACGCTTATATGCCATTAAGGTTAGTGGGTTTTTAACCTGTGCTTATTCTAAATCATTAAACGGAGATCTAGCTTACTTAAATGCACATTTCTTCTGCCTCATAGGTGATGAAGAAAGCCGATATGGTGGATAAAAACATGACAAACCAGCTGAAGGCAGAGCGAGATGCCCTCGCTTTGAGCAAAAGTCCCTTCGTGGTTCACCTGTTTTACTCCCTTCAGACAGCCACCAAGATCTATCTGGTAACGCCCAGAGATGAAAAAATAGACTCGCGTTAAACATGTTAATGACCCCGTTTATTAAGTCATTGTTTATGCTTACAGGTAATGGAATACCTCATTGGTGGAGATGTCAAATCTCTCCTTCATATCTATGGCTATTTTGACCAGGATATGGCTGTAAAATACATCTCAGAGGTCGCACTGGCTTTAGACTATCTCCATCGTCATGGTATAATTCACAGGTACTTTTACAGTGTATGCAAATCTTGCACTTTCATTCAATTTGATCGACGTTTATATGCATTTTTGAACTGTAACAATTTTTTTTTCCAGAGATCTGAAGCCAGACAACATGCTCATATCCAACGAAGGCCACATTAAACTAACAGATTTTGGCCTTTCTAAAGTCAAGCTGGACAGAGGTTTGACTTCCCAGCAGCTTTTGCACATTGTAACCATCACCTTTAGAAATATTATTAATAGTTCCTTTACCTCTGTGCTTTCTATATTAGAGCTGAGTCTTATGGATATCCTCACTACCCCATCTTTGGCTAAACCCAAGAAGGATTATTCCCGCACGCCAGGCCAAGTCCTCTCTTTAATCAGCTCCCTTGGATTTGTAAGTAAATTCAAATCACTTCACATGCAGGAAAACAATCAGATGTGTTGTTTTGTGTGTGTGTGTTACATAATTCCTCTTTTTCCTTTATTCTGTTAAACACAGAATACACCAGCAGCAGAAGGCAAGCGTCACTGCAGCGCTACTGTGGTGTCCAGTCCCATGTCGTGCGGCAAAATAAAACCAAGGAATAAATCTCTTGATTCTCCTGTAATGAAGAAAATAGATCGCCTGTCTTCACCTGCTCGCTACCCTTGGAAACTGAGTATGTCATCAAGGACATTTTATTTTGGGGGGTTGATTTATTTATTTTCTTTTTGCCTACATTATGTTAGAAATTTTACTAAAAAGGGGAAATAATAAGGGTTCCTGTTAAATACATGCTTTAAAGTTGGTAACAAAATGGTTATCAATATAGCATGAAGTTACAACATGAAAGCATATGATGCAGATTTTTAAGTGATAGGTCATTATTAGCTGATGCTGTCAGGCTGTAGTAGACAGCCAAGAGCTATCCTCTTGGCATTTTGTCATTCTTTGTTCATGTGGAAAGACGAGATATGCTGACAATGAAAATGTATGCTAATTGCGCCTTTTGTTCAGTTTTTTTCTTCTAAATTTTATCTGATAGGACCGAAGAGCAACGTGTTTAGTCCTCATAATTTGACAAAAAATCTGACTCCCACATTGATGAAGACCAGGAGCAGGTTTCAGACGATGAGTGCAGGCAGCACTACTGACACTGACGGTGGCACCAGTCCACTGTGGGAGTGTGAGGAGGTAAGTGGATTTTCTTAATTCTTATTTTTATCCATGTGTAATTAAAGACCAATAAAGTTTTTTGGCTTGGAGTTTTCCTGTTCATAAAGTGTCTCACTCACATTTCATTGCATATTGTGACTTTTTTTTTTTCTTCAGAAAGAGAATGAACACATGAATGACCAGAACGGGAGAGGGCGATCTGAGTTGAAGGTGCCCAAAGAGGACAGTCCGCCCACAAAACGGGACACTTTTTGCTTTTCTGATAAGGCCTCTTGCAGTCAATCAAAAAAGTCAAATGAAGCTCATCTTGTAGAAAATAAATGCCATACGAACAACCAGGAGTCTGTCTCCACAGCTCAGGAGAATGTTTGTCAATTAGCAGTTCCCTCATCTGTGAAGAGAACATTTTCAGATTTACAAAGAAGTCCAGAGACACCAGAGATCCGAGCCAAAAAGAGAAACACAGACTACAAGAGGTTCTATGAGATTCCTGTGGAGACTGAGAGGTTTCACACTGGCTTGACTGGAACATTTTCCACCATCAAAATAGGCGACTTCATGGTCTCCACTGAGGGGATCGGGGCAACTGAAGAGCGGGTGCCCAAGCGCTCCAGTCCCGTTGCTGTAGCCAAAAGTCTGTTTTATGAACTGGAAGAGCCGGTGGAGGATGTATTTGAAGGTGGAGCCAAAGACCTGTCACATACGAGTTTCACGTCACCACTTCCTGGGACAAGTGACATTTGTAGGAACCTGAGCATGGACTCTGACGGGTCTATGCACGAAATGTCTTTCACTATAGACAGCCATCCATCCCTCCAGCCAACTGAGCCTGTCAAACACAGGAATTCATTATCACCAGAGGAGGACAAAGAAAGTAAAGACTCCTTCTATACTGCATCACTACCAAAAACTCCTGTGGCCACTGTTGAAACACCTAAACTTGGTCATTTTCTGGAGAGAGATGAATCTCGCTGTTTCTTTGCGAACCGACTTCCCGAGCTCGCTTGCAGTGATGCGGAGTCCCCTTTATTCCTCAAGCCGCGAAATGTCGTAGCCTTCCGTAGTTATTGTAGCTCCATTAATCGGTCCAACGTGTCCGGGGTGTCCCGACTTAGCATGGGATCTGTGGAAGCTATGGACGTGTCCACAACGGCTTCTTGTAACGTCGCATCTGGAGCTGCAACACCAGTGCAGAAGAGACCCAGCTCCAGTGGTTCTCTCTATCAGGTAGGCACGGAAGGGCAAGGAATACAGCAGTCTGCATAGCCCCAGAAACGCAAGCTGACGCTCTCATTGTTAAGTCAGTATTTTTATTTTGTTGCTCTACTAGAGTAATTTTGCTTGTCTCACAATTTTTTTTAATCTTATCAACTTCCTGTCCTCTGACTTTAAGTTGACTTTCTTCTAATTGGTTGCCCCTCTTTAACTGAAGTTCGAAGATCTTCTACATAACTGACAATGACAACCACTTTAATAAAGTTTGGCAGTCACAGGTTATATTTATGATTCAATAAAAGGCAGTTCTATAGGATTATGTACATATTAATGAAATGAATGCTTTTGTTTCCTCAGACTCCTCAGCCCATGTCGACCTCTCATACCCCTTACAGGACTCCAAAGAGTGTCCGAAGGGGAGCACTGCCTGTTGAGGGAGTACCAATTTTAGGAACCCCTGACTATTTGGCTCCAGAGCTTCTTCTGGGAAAACCACATGGTAAGAGAGAGAAATCTTCGAAAGTTCTGTAACGATGACAAAGCCAAAGTCAGTCAGTCTCAGTCTTGTTTTAACTGAATAGTTTGCTTGACATTGTAGCTCTTGTGACAGGCACTCTCTTTTAGTTTCAGGAAGTGGTCAGTGTGGTAAGTTTTTAACGTTAATGTTTCTTTGTAAGCGAGCTTGCATGTTCCCCGGCCTGCTAATACGCTGTAGGAAATGAGCGGATTCCTGCCCCGTTTCCCTTTCCCCGCTGTTTCTGCCCTTTGGATCGGTGAACAAACTGTGGGCCTAATTAAAGGGGAAAGGGAAGGTGGTTCAAGTGTGTGATTCTAAAGGTTAAAGCATTGGGTCTTTCAAGTTTCTTTTAACACCATTGTGCCAGCAGGGGAATCGGATTAGCTGTGGCTGATGTGCTTTTAATTTGGCAAAAAAAAGATTTTCTTCTTTTTGTTCTTATAAATCTATAGAATTTGTCAATTCTGACACACTGTCAATGCACAGTGGCACTGGCATCACACAAAATGTCATCTAATAATAACCTATTGATCTGCCATGCTGTTATTAATTCAGATGTTAACACATTGAGGGCAGTGTCGCCTGTCAGTTGCACAATGCAATTTTGTAGCTTGATCGCTGCTATTTGACTTCTGTGACATGAATTTATTCATCTATTGTCTTATTCGCTCAATAGTAGAGACCTATAACTGTAATCATGGTTTTAAGTCTGTGCAGCTATCGAGAACTAAAAAATAAGCCTTGAGAAGCACAACGTTTGTAGGCTTGTAAGGACAAATCTCAGGCACCCTGTTTGTTTTACCCTCAACGAACTCTGCTTGTTTGAATTGACATCAAATTTTATAACAAACGAATCCTAATGATTTGTTTTTAGGTTTTTGTATGTGAGAATGAAAGAATGTTTTCTTCTCCAGTATCTAACGTAGTCCCTGCTTTTGCCACTGCGGTACAGTTAGTGTGCACTCTAACAGAAATCACAGGGAAAAGTGAGGCGTTTGAGGCCCACGGCGGTACAAAAATGTGACTATTCCTTCTTCTTTTGTTGTTGTTGTCGTCGTCTACCTGGGCAGACTTCATGGTGGATTGGTGGGCGCTTGGTGTGTGTCTTTTCGAGTTCCTCACAGGTGTGCCGCCATTCAATGACGAGACGCCCCAGCTGGTCTTCCAGAATATTCTGAACAGGGGTGGGTTTGCTCTTCTCTTCCAACCCTCAACCACAAAACCATCTAAAATATGTAACTCATTAAGCTTCTTCTCGATTACCAACACGCCTACGTTACTATCAACTATTGTAGATATACCCTGGCCTGAGGGGGAGGAGGAGTTATCTGTAGACTCCAGGAATGCCATTGAAATCCTGCTGACCATGGACATGACAAAGCGCGCTGGCTTAAAAGGTAGAGACCACCTTTCAAAATAAAAGACCAAAAGAGAAAGAAACAACTGGCTTTATAAATAACTATCCCATGAAGTGAAAATTTCAACAGTATTTGTCATCCAAACAGAAATAAACACATCAATAAAAACACAAATTATTATATTTTTTATGAATAAATAAGGAAAAATGTAATGTAAATACAGAAAATTCACCCCATTTTAGAACAGATTAACTTAACATAAAATACTTATACTGACTTTAGAAGTTGGAAGTTAATTTGAGCATGTGTTCTCAAAAACAAAAGAAGAAGAAGAAATAGGTTGTTGTGTGTTTCGCTGTTTGTCATTTGCCTATATGTTCCATTAGAACTGAAGTGCCACCCCCTGTTTCACGGCCTGGACTGGGACAACCTGCAGAACCAGCCGATGCCTTTCATACCTCAACCAGACGACGAAACCGACACCTCTTACTTTGATGCGAGAAACAATGCTCAGCACATTGCCGTGTCCGGCTTCAGTCTATAGAAGTTGTTCTCTCGCTCGAATGTATGATGTGAGAGTGATTTTTTTTTAAACACTTCAGACCATTACCGTGGATTTCTGCAAGTAAATGCGAGGTGAAGATGTGGATTAGGGTGGCTTTTCCGTTCATTGTTGTAATATTGTTTTTAAAGAAAACATTTTACATTTGTGCAATCAAAAAGGGCCACTTAGCTACAAGAAATATCTTTTTAATGTTAGCACTACTGCGTTGCATTACTCTACTAGCAAGGCACCCCTTTATCTGCTGCTTGATTTTGTTGTGATGAGGATGTTAAAGTTAATATGCTCCATTTTCTGCTGTACTGGTACAAATGTCATGTTTCAGTGTTGAAGAAAAACATATTCATAAATAATGTCTTATATACTGTATGTCAATTTAGTGTAGCGTTGTTTCAAGACAAGACTGTTACTTTATCCCAGCAGGACTTATTTTACGTAATGTTTCTAATTTTGATTGTTGTATCCGCTCAGTTTTCCACACTACTGGTTAATTCTTGCTACATGCACAATTTTATCTTAACTCTGAGGAAAAAAGAAAAAAGAAATAAAACCTGTTTGTAACAAGATGTGTGCTTTGAGTATTTTTGCAGAATTTTAGTTGGGGAAAAATCTCAGCTGTACACTTCTTAAAGAAATTAAATGTGAAGGGAATACCAGGAGATGAGCAGTTACACAAGGTGGGCTGGCCCAGGCCATAAAATGGTATAAACCCAGTAACAGGACTGGTATCTGCTGCTTTTCGTGAGGTGGTCTGCCACCCTACTGCTCATCTACATGTACACTCAGAACTAAAAGATCTGTCACTTGCACCCTGTTCTCTTCACAGATGAGAGCAGGGTCACACTGACCACATTTGATGGATGTTAAAGAGTCAGGTGAACGTTAATCATCTAACATGACCAGTTCAGTGATGGTCTGGGGAGGCCCATCCAAAGCTCGACCTGCGAACCACTTGTACTCTGAGGCTATGTCCACACGTACACGGGTATTTTTGAAAACGGAGATTTTCCGTTTTCGTTTTAAAAAAATAATCCCGTCCACACGTAAAGGCAGAAATGAAGGAAAATGCTGCTAGGAACATGCCAAAGCAGTAGGTGGCGCTATATTCCTAACCGTGTAGAAATATTGGCCAATCAGAAGTCTAGAAGCCTCGGTGGGAAATAGTAAACAAAGCTGGGGCAAAGAAGCAGAACCGAGTCGTATGTGTGGAGGGACAGTAACTGTGTGTGTATATGTAAGCATTTAAACACTGCAGAGAGTACAATTAACAGTAACATTATTGTAGAAATTCATTTCACCGAAACAATAACGTGGCGCACACTGTGGCGTCAAAAAAGGTGCACATCTTTGACGCTGCGTTTTCTCCGTTTTTCTCGTCCACACGTAAATGCAAAAACGGAGTTTTAGAAAATATTCACCCTGGCCGGAGTTTTTAGAAACCTCCGTTTTCAGTGACCGAAAACGCCGTTTACGTGTGGACGAAAGGTGCAAACGCATAGAAAAATCTGCGTTTTCAAAAATACCCGGGTACGTGTGGACATAGCCCGAGTGCTCTTAGGTATTTGGGATGAAATCCTCAGACCCACAACTGCTTCTGGTGTAGTGGGCACAGTGTGTAGGCAGTTGTTGCTGGCTATAGTAGATTTACTGTGAGGTCTCAAGTAACCACTTATTTGAAATAAAGTGGACAAACCTGCTTTGTGAAAACTTTATTTCAGGCTGAGATTATCACATGCAAAACACCACTCTATCCACAGGCAGAGAGGGTGAGAAAGCCTTAGTACATTTCAGTAGAAAGGTAAACTATTGCATTTTTTTTCTTTAATTAAAACATAACAGCGCTGGAAAGATCAGTGCTAATGCAGATGCCATACTTTGTAAATATGGTATCATATTACACAGAGATGCAATTAAAATATTGCATTTTTGTTTGGACTGTACAGCTATTGTATACAATTTATATGGAGCTCGCTGCTCTGCAAACAATTCACGATTACTATCATCCCAATGAAATTCTTCACACATTAAAATGAAACGACACAGACGGTGACAAACATTATGCATTAGTTATAGGATATCAGATTGGAAGAATTCTGCTAATTCATGGCTCACTAAGTAGTACAATTAGTCTGAATTTGGTCCAGAAATGCAAGGGTTATGTTACAATAAGAGAATGTAAGAAATCATAATGCCTACAGTACAAAATACCTTGTAATGCTGAGGCACTTCTTCTATTTAGAAACTGAAGTACAAAACAATCTGAAGTGATTGCAGACTGATATGTAGCAAAACCGTTGATGAAAACATCCTGAACCTGGTCTGATCTACACACAAACATTCACTTCAACAGAAATCTCACTTTTACAGCTGAAAGCTGGCCAGCAACATCTTCATTGCAACTGTTGCTAAAAGCAATAAATATTAACTTAGAATGAAAAAGAATCTCACATTTCAATAATTAATACATTCATTCCTCATTTCTACAGTAATTACAATATTTTACTATAGCAGCATTACCTGGGCAACTAATGAAAGTGAATTGGGGACATTTCTAGTAACACCAAATGAAACCTTAAGCTGAAAACGCTGATTTGTGTGCAATAATATCTCAGTTACGGAAATAATTGAGAAGCTACTCTACAGCTGGACTCAGACCATTTCTTACAGAAAAAACAATCCAATACAGTCGATTCATCTTGAAACAGTTGGATAATCACAGACA
Source organism: Neolamprologus brichardi (assembly GCF_056152115.1). Lineage (NCBI taxonomy): Eukaryota > Metazoa > Chordata > Actinopteri > Cichliformes > Cichlidae > Neolamprologus > Neolamprologus brichardi. The sequence continues at coordinate 29,629,525 of NC_142112.1, forward strand.
GCAAGCCCATACTTTCATCTTCCTTTGTGACTCCACATCCACGCTGCAACGCGCCTGAGAGACTGCTTCCTCGCTCTCGTTAGTTTTAGGGGCTTTCTTTATAGTGCAAGAGCTAATTACTGGGCCATGGGTCTAAGCAGGGAAAGAGTTACAGCCATTAGCAACCCATCCATAATATTTTGGGGATTTGTTATTGTCGTGCCCACGGCGATTTAAGGTGTCACTGGGTTCAGTTGATTCGTCTTTTGGAGAAAAAGAAAAAATGAAATTAGTTAATATCAGAAATACCTGAAAAGTGTGGGACGCTTTACGAAAGCAAATAATTTTTTTCTTTTAAACCTTCTTAAAGTCAGACAATCTTTTAAGCACTTTATAGCAAAACCACTGTAGCCAAAGAAATGGAGTGAACCTCATTTGAGTCAATACGATTTTAGTAAGATTATAAAACAAACCAAAAAACTTCCACTCACTCATCTTTATTGTTAACGACCGAGGAAAAGTCTGTTAAGTGCAGGTTGTGAATTTTCACCTAATTTTGGACTATGTGTGTTGTCCATATGTTTCTTACCTTCTCCTCCTCTGCAAGTATAGGCGGATAAGCCACTGTACCACAAATGGCCATATAAGAGCAAAGGCCAAACTGGTTGGTGAAATGTCAAAAGGCCACCAGGACGGTTTCTAGGAGGACAGAAAATATACATTGCTATTACAAATGAAACTTGTTAACTCATAATAATGAACATATGGTTTAAATGAATTGAATGAGCTGGAAATTCAGTAGATTGTTTTCAAAAATTTAATGAGACTGCAACTGTTTACCTGACTCCTATTATTCACTGGGGGAGATGCATAAGTAGGAGACAGAGCCACTGATCTTGCCTGCCAAAAGAAAGAGTTCATAATCTGTCATTATGGGTACATTTAAAAAGAAAGAACTTATATTTATTTTATTAGTGATTTATTAAGCAATTCATTTAACCTTTATGAGATTTCATTTAAGAAACTATTTTATTGAGCTAGTCTGTTTTTATATATATATATATATATATATATATTTGTTTGCTGTCAAAGTGATTTCCCAGCTTTTGGGATAACTGAAGTATATCTTATCTTAAATTTCTAAAGCCACATAGAAATCTATATATTATATATTTTTGATATTGGGGTTTTTTTGCACAAATTTTACTTCCTTTTTGTAAATGTTATTAAGCGGAGCAGTTAGCAGATTCCAACAAGCTAACTTTTAAATGAATGTCTTTTGCAAACTCCTTCTGGGTCAACAGTAAGCATCAACAGAAGCTGAAGGTTCTTTGTGTCCAAGGTCTGGACCGTGGCTAAAAAAATATATATTTATTTGCTTTATACACACAGAACTCATCCTGTGCTACATCCTGAATATGATACAAACTTCTGTTTGTTTTCTTAGAGTCATCTCTCCCAGTAACTGTTATTTCAGCTGCTTTTCCACTTCATCTACAAATCTGCAACATCTTTTTCTCAGAAACCATTTCTTGTGAGTTACTGGCCTTATCCACTTGCAAATAGCCTTTAAGTCCTTATTATTCCATGTCCTTTTCCATTGGCACCAAAAGATGGTGACAGGTTAACCTGCACTTTCCTCATAATGGCAGGCTTGCCAGTTTTGGATGAAAAGTGTCTGTCAGGCCGTGTTAACTTTTTAATATTAGAGTAAATCAAAATATGGGACATTATGTAAATGTGTGAGACAGGATGGAAATGAATGATATTCAGTTCCACCTGAAGTGGGATACCTGATTGTCCTAATGAATTCAATACAGCAAAATATTGCCAGATCTACCTCACATCAATGGCGAATTACAAATGGCTGATTAACTGAACATGTCTGTTTTTAGACTGTGGGAGGAAGCAGCAATACAAAGAGGAAACCCGCGGAGGCACACGGAGATCCTGCAAACTCCACACAAGTGCTAACCACTGCACTGCTGTTATATGTCAATAGTCTTATTAAGACAAAGTTCTTGGTTCTTGAAACAAAGACCAGTTCTTATATATTATTTATATGAAAATCCATGTAGTTTAGCAGAATTCACCACTACGTGCATCATATTTGAATTCAGCTCTTCAAACTGTTGCCTTTCACTTGTTTTATTTATGTCACTATGACCACCTGTGTTTCCCTTCTCTGTCCTAATGTCACTGTGTATAAAGTGTAACCACTGACTCTTGCACAAGAGATTTGACAATCCCAGCTTCCTGTTAAAATAAAACCTGTAGCATTATGATAAGAAAGCACCTACTGTTTAGAGAGGTTACTTAGTTAGCTTCAAGTTTTGTTTACCTTGTCTTCTTCATTATTTCACAGTAAGTTATTATCCTGTCACTAGCCAGCTGTCCAGTCCTGTAGCTGATGCTACTTTATTTAATATATTACTGAAGATAATTAAAATTGCCTAAACATTATAAATGAGTAGTACAATCAAATTCCATTGCCAGCTCATTTTACTCACCATAGATAGCTTAACATTGCTGTCAGCCTTGCAGTCTATAAACCGCAGAAAGCCACCACGAGCAGTTTAATCATTTGCTGTATAGTTCTAAGTTTACATATAATGTAATTATGACAGGAAATTTTGATTTAGATTTAGTCATAGTTTTTTGACTAAAATGTCATAAGATTATGTGTGTGTGTGATTATTGTTTCTTAAATCTAAAGGTGATTTAGTTAAATAAAACAAAAAGTTGTAAAAGTTTGCCGTGTTTTTACAGAGGCGAGCTTCACATGACTTAAAGTTTTTTTCCTGACATCAAATGTGAAATGTGTCCGTATGCCTAGTCGAGTCAAATATGCATGTCTGTCCTTACTGCACTAGATTAATTTTCAAAGAATTATTATTTTTAAATAAATTGTAAATAAATATAAATGATGAATTAAAAAAAAAAAAGAGAAAGCGAGCTTACTTTTTATTGGATCATTTCCAAACTCGTGTCGTCTTTTTTTTTTCTACAAAACTTACTTAGTTCTGATTGGCTGTCACCTCGCCAGACTATTTTCATCTCATTGTTTTGCTCTGACAAAAGTGTATGTGCACTTTATCGTAGTTTTCTCTTTATGCATTAATTTTTATTTAGCCATCGCCTTGTTTTCATCAGGAAAATAATTAATTAATAAATAAATAAAAGGTTGTTATTTTACTGATCAACGATCAATGACATTGACACAGCTATATTTAAATAAAATAGCGTTATATTTAATTTGCTTATAAAGACCAGAAAGTATTCACACAGAGTGGAAAGATTTTGGGGGCACTTGATGTTATCTATTATTTTTTCTTAGTTAAGCCTCAAAGAAGCCACATTGTAGTTTTTGTTTCGAGTCATTTTCATTGTAATATCATCAGACCTGGCTTGCAGTTAGAGCCTCCAGTGTGTGCAGCCTCTCCAGGACGCTCTGCATGTCCTCCTGCAGTCTGGCCAGCGCCACGACGATCTGCTCATTCAGGTTCGCTCCAGGTGTTCCTGCACCTCCCCAGTGGCCCCCGTCTCCATCTCCAGCATTGTGCATGGGCATCTGAGATCCAGGGCGAAGGCCTGGAGACCTGGAGCCTAAAAATAGAACTGAATTTGAATAACTGACACATGCTCGGGTGTCAGCGCATACAATGGAATGACAGTCTTTGTGACACTGAAAGGCCACTAAATGGAAAAACAAAAGCCACACAGAGCTGCCGGCTCCACAGAATCATGCTGTCATCCTTGTGATTGCATTTCATAACGTTTAAATGTGAGTGTAAAACCCTGTGAATGCAGCCTTACCCCTTCCTCTTCTGACTGAAGAGCCACCAGGCACAGTCACATTCAGCCTCTGTGACATTGCTCCACCTGCCTCTCCATCTTCTCCTCCACATCTGACAACCTGCAATGGACCCTGTACATCCTCCTGAGTCTCCCGTCTCTCCTCCAGAGGTGGCTGGAGGTGGTTCTCTTCTTCATCCAATTCATCCAGAGAGCGGTTATGCTCCGAGTTCTTCAGAAAAACAACAAGATGAGTAAAAAACAGTCCAGTTGGCTAAACCCAGTTGATATTTCTGCGATGTTTAAGTTTTTACTTGCCTCTTCCTGTCCGAACTGGTCCACAGAGTCACAGTACACCTCGCTGTCTGAGTCGCTGGTCAGGTGACTAGGTGCAGACGCAGCTACACTTGGATCTAATGTCATTACAAAGAGGGCAAAAGGGCACACAAAACTCAAGACTTGTTCTCCATTATGATGACTAGTCTGCACTGTAATTACCAGAGTGACAAAGAGGAAGTTCACTGAATTAGGGGCTTTTTCCTCAGTTTCTACAGAACCATTAATTTTCTCCATTAAGCCTGTCCCAGGAGCAGCGGATGTGTTAAGTGTTAAGATTCAATGGGTGCTGCAGCTCTGGGAATGAAGCTTAGCAGATTATCTGATCACATGGTGCTCAGACAGCTTGAGTGTTGGTGAGTCTTCAATGACTGTTTTGGACCGCTGTAGGGATGTACTGTAGGCTGAAACAGAGCCCTATGTTGGAATATCGGTTTTCCTACCTGGATTGTGTCCGTTGAGCAGAGGCTCGCCAAGTGAACCCTCCTGGGACTTGTCGCTGTTCAGAGCAGCTCTGGAATGACTGCCATTGGTCAGATGGGTGGCCCCGTTAGCGACTTTACCGTTTGACAGCGGAGCTTTTTGTCTCCTAGCTAAAGTTTTCTTCTTTGGTTGTGATGGTCCAGATTTTTTGTCTGAGGAAAAAATATAGAAGATAAGAGGAAATCTGCATCTAACATGTAATAATATCATTTCAGATATTCATACTCAAAAGGAGCAACTTTGTTACCTTTTCTGACCTCCCTTGTCACCATTTCTTCTTCTTCTTCTTCCTCCTCCTCCTCTTCATCCTCCTCATCGTCATCTTCCTCCTCCTCCTCCTCATCATCATCCTGCAGCGCATCTTCCTCTGACCTCACTTCCTTCTGTTTAAGCCTTGCAGGCCGTGTCTCCAGAGTGCCGTTCATTTCCATGTTTCTAACAATGCTCTTTGCAACACTTTTTGATGCCATTGAATTCATCATTGTGCCAAACCCTACAGACACACACACACACAAACAGAAAGAATTTTCTAAGCTCACGAATACTTGCTTAAGATGTTAACATATTAAAATGAAATGTGTCCATTTCTGATTGTAAGGGGAACCTTAACTGAGGTAAGCTACAAGCAAGCTTTCTATGACTGCTAATAAGGACTCAAAGCATCTGAGCTACAACACCAGACAGGAAGTAAAGTATATCAACAGACCCGCGTGTTTACACAGTAATGTACTTGCCTTCCAGTTGCCTAGCAAACTGAGTCAAACGGGCTGAGCGTATAACAAGAGGCAAAAAAAGAGGTTAAACTCCACATCACAAAGTAAAACGTGTGGGCAATCCACCTGGCGAGGAAACACCAACCTGTGCTCAGGTCTGATATCTGCGCGATCTTTTTCTTTTCGTCCACCAGCTCGTAGAACGGGCCGAGGACCTTTAACAGCTCCTCCACCTCGTCAGTCATGGGCATCCCCTCTAGGATCTGAAAACCAAATCCAGAGTGAGCACAATGAGAATATTATCCCACAGTCACAAACAACCAGAAAGTGCTTTAAATTCAAAGTACTGGTATTGCGGCATAAATTATTTGGTGTAACAGGGTTATTCCTGATTCAGATGACTATAAAGGTAATGTATCTGTGTTACTCTTCACATGGCTTGTGTCATTTGATTACACACAAGGACATGAAACACGGACAGGTTAAAAAGGTGCTTCAAAACGTACCAGTTTCATTTCATCAACATAAGATGACATTGCTTCTTCTTTGGACATTTCTCCAAGAGAATTCCAGGCATCCCTATCACAATAAATACATAAATAAAATACATAAAAGCAAGCAAAAGAAGAAAACATGCACTGTTATATAATTTTATAAGGTGGAACACAGAATAGAATGTCATGCGTCAGCAAAAGTGTGTTTGAAGGCCTTTGTGCCAGTTTCAGTTTTCAGCTGAGTCAATAAGGAAAGACTATTTGAGGACACCAACTAATTTACTAACTTTGGATCACAGTCTGGCAGACACTTAAAAATTCATTAGAAACTGTACCTACCCATGAAACGTGTTCATTTAGCCTTTATTTAACCACGGAACTATCATGTTTAAGATTAAAAATAACTTTTTCAAGGGTGTCCTGGGCAGAACAGGCAGCAGTGCAATCAGCAGCTGCGTAGAAACCAGGCCAAAAACAGGGCAGGAGAGTTCAAGCAACTGCCTCAAAGTCCTTCAAAAATCATTTATAAGAACAGATGCTTAACAGGTACAAACAAAATGACCTTTTTGGTATTAATCAAGTTATCTGAATCTAAATATTTAAATGACTACAGAAGGAATAAGTTTTGAGACCAAAAACAGTAACATCCTGCCCTTCTTTTGACCAACCTAGTAGATCAAAAACTGCCTTGCAAATAAGAATATAGCTATATCTGAGTCTACAGAAGGACAAAGCAGATCATGGTGAGCAAGGGCTTCAAGGTTTGTGATCAAACTCAATGCTTCGTGACAGACAGTATCCAGCGTGTGTAAGGACTGAGAAAACACACAGGTACAAGCCCCTCCTTAAGAGAAACTGTCCAGCTTTGTGGGTAAGAGGTCACTCATATATTTTAATGAGTCCAGAGATCACCTGACACAGCTTGAGCTTAACAGAGTGAGATTTTCATTTCTGAATATCACAAGCTGTCTTCATGTGACTGCCAGAGAATGATAAAATATGATAAAACATTACAGCAACAGGGTTTGTGTCTGGGGGACTATTCTTAGAGGTACACTGATCCACATAGATTTAAAACAAGGAGTGTGGGGAAGTGTATGCATCTTCCTGTTACACCATTAGTGCAGGAGAAATAGAGTAGAATAGACTTTATTACACACATCGAGGGAAAATTGTCTTTGGTTCACCAAGCCATAAACAAATCATAGCAACACAGCATCTCATTATTTAGTATACTGATTGCTCTTGGAACAAATTATTCCTTTTATACGCTGAAATCACATTTTTTCTCCATAGAATTGAGTTCTGAAGGAATCTTAAGTGCACAACCACCACTGCCCCCTAACTTACCATTTCGCCTTTCCAACTACATCCCAGAAGCCAGGTCGGGGTATGCTGCATGGTCCCACAGTGGCCTGTTTATAGTAGCTGTAGAACTTGAGCATCATGTCATTGGAGGGCTGAAAGGGACCTGAGGAAAAGAAAACTCTCATCACATAAAAAAGCCTTACCCTCCACGTGCAGAGTTGTGGCTGATTTCTATTTCTTTCAAATCTGTGATGGCTTGGGGACAAAGCAAGCAGGTCAAAGTGGATTATTTAAATCGCACAAGCTGCTGCACCGCACCTGCCCGGGGGTGGCTGAGCTGGTTGAACTGGCCTGTGTGTGTATATGTGTGTCTGTGTGTGAGAGAAAGAGAGCTTCGAGTGAGGTGTTCACTCACCATTCGGGGGTAAACTCTTGATCACCTTCACGGCGGCATCAAACCTCATCTGGGTCAGGCGCCCTTCATCTTCCACGCGGACGCTCTCCACCTCCATCGTGTCACTCGCAGACAGCACAACAACAACAACACCTGCAAGCAGTAAACAAACTCACGACAACTGCAAAAAAACAAAAACAAAACGTTAAAAGCGTTTGTTTATAGCATTTATGCTAGCTCTGAGCAGCAGTTTGGTTTGTTTTGGTCTGCAAACGAGCAGACTTTTGCGACGCTAACGCGACCAGCTATACTTGAAAGTTAACTGTCTACAATATGTTATAACCACCAGTAGGAGGAGGCTGAGCCAGTTGGATATCTAGGACACAACGTTTAACGTGTGGCACAGCTTTAGCAACACTGTGGTTTCCGCTAAACGGTATCTACACTGACACACTTTCGAGAAAAAAAAACGCTTAAAACCGTCGTTACTTACCGTTAAAATCACGGGCCTATCTGTTTGTCAGAAGGCGACTTGTCATTAGCCCTTGACCAGACGCCATGAACAGCACACACTGTGGGAATTGTAGTCTTATTGCTGTATATAGACGGCGCCTACAAATTCCACAATCCTCTGCGTCCACATGAAGAAAACAAACAAAAAACGTCTGTGAAAATATGGTTTAGATATAAAAACAACATATTAAAGTCAAACGAGTGAGAAAGCTGATGAGAAGTGAAATATATAATGTTACTTCGCTCTTATGGCTGAAAACACAAACTCATGTTGCGACAGTTCGACACGCAAAACTGCATATCCCAACATGCTCTAGACAGATCCATGTTTTTTCTTTTTTCCCCTCCCTCTTCGTTGGAAAACTGATAGGTCGACAGAAGAAAAAAGATAGAGCTCTCACTTTGTCCTTAAATCCTTTATCTTATCTGTCTGAAACACACCTTCTTCCCTAAAGCTGCGACACTGAACGCGATCCTACAATAACTGCATGCAATATTCTTCTACCTAATTCCGCGTCCACACCTCGCGACATACATTCTGATGTAAAGTGGACTTACATTATATATACACATTACATATACATACCCTGCTAATATATATTCCCACATCTGTATAGGTATGTATCTTTCTGTATCTGTGGTTCAGTATGAACTCAGGGCTAGAGGTATGCTTAAAATATAAATAAAATAAATATTTTCTTCAAATCAAATCAAAATTCTTCATATTTTGCTTTCAAGTAGCCAGATGTTCTTGTATTATTATTTTTAAGTGCTCTTGAGCAAAAGTTATCCAGGCTTTCTGAATTCTTTCTAAGTTTTTCTTTGGGTATGTGCTGCTGAGGATTTTTTTTCCTGTTCATTAAACCCCTTATAAAACTGACCTGTGCATCATTTAAGCATAAGGAAAGATGCTCAACTCGAGAGAGGACCCACTGTTGTATCTATGCATAACAGACAAATTGGTAAAGAACCAATTTTAAAATTTAAACAGTGTCTTTAGGCACTTTTTTACTTTTAGTCCCATCTAAAAAAATCCCAAAGATAACGCAGTTTGACAGGCATAAGTAGAATTTTTGAACCAAAAACCCGAAAACTCAGCACAGTGTGCAGTGCATCCTTAAAAAATGAGGAAACTGGACAAGTGGAGGACAAAAAAGAAGTGCTAGGCATAAAAAACGATCAACAGCAGATAAACAGTGTCTGGAAGTTTTGTTCTTAAAAAAAAAGAAAGAAGATAAAACCCCGAAAGAGACTGGACTCATCAAAAAGACATTCAAAAGAAGACAATCAAGCGTATTATAATTGTACAAACTGGTTCTGCCTTTCATGCTATATTTCCATGTATGTTTGTTCATGTTTCAATAACATGTTTGACATTTTCCAGGAAAAATATCTAGAAATGAAGGCTGGGTCAAAATTTTGCTTAGTACTGTCACAACAATGAATTTAAAATGTCTAAAAATGTTCTATTAATTTTTAAAATGTAGCATTTTCTCTGTTGTTATAAAAATGTTGCCATTTAGAATATTGTAGAATATACTGCAATAAGATAACGTTTTATTCTGCACCATTTCCTTCAAAAAATAAAATAGTAACTCACCTAAAATTACTTTCTTTATTCCAAAATTTTTGGAATTAATTAATTTTTTTTCCACAAATGTTTTCCTAATATATAATATCTCAAATACTCTCAAATACACTTGTTTCTCCTGTTCCTTGTGCTGAATTAAAATGAAATAAAATCGAGAGTAAAATGTTCGTACACAATATTGCGGATGTAGTGATCCTCCTCATTAATACACACGATCTTCGCTTTGACGTTACGCCAAAGCGAGGGCAGGCAGGAATCCCACAATAGCAGGCAAAGGAGTTTTTTTTTTTTTTTTTTTTTTGAGGCAGAGCTGGGCTGGTGGCTGTTTCAATCAAAGGAAAGGCAGAGAGGGAAGGGAGGCTCTGCGGAGAGATGTTAAGATGGCAGAGCTACAAATGTTGTTAGAGGAAGAGATTCCGGCCGGTAAAAGAGCGCTCGTGGAGAGTTACCAAAACCTGACGAGAGTAGCAGACTACTGCGAGAACAATTATGTCCAGGTAAGTGAGTGAGCCACAGGGTTGTTGTATCTGTGGTCCGCCTTTTGTCGCGGAAAGCTCCGGACTGAATGGTTGTTGGGACAGGAAACGTGGATAAAGAAGTGGACTGGCTCGTCAAATGATCCCTAAAAGCTCGGAGCGGTGATAACACTTTACCCACGGGGCTTTTACGGCCGTGGGACGTTTTAAAGAGCCCCCGCCTGCCCCGCACCATTGATCACATTCATTCCGTTTACACAGAGGGTGTGTCTACTTTTTCTTTTTTAACAAAAAAATTAGTAGTACACTGGCTCGCTTCTAAACTGCCTCCACTGTCACTGCTGATAAGGAAGGCCCGTGTGTGTTTTTTAAGGCAGGCCATTGATTATGTTACACCCTATCCTAAAAATAGTTTTATTTCGAGGACAAAGTTACACCAGTTTCGTCGCTTTAATAGTGAGTTGGGTTTACGTGCGTTAACGTGAAAGCCACAGTATAACTACAAGTCCACATGAACGTAGCAGCCCTTTACATTCCTTAAGGTCAATAAACTCACCATTTAATACCACAAAAACAGTTTAAGCCCCCCACTGGGATACTTCAGGGACGTTAAAGTGATGCTATACTGTCTACATTATGGACTTGCGAGCACTTAGTGCAAATGCTCTGATGTTTATTGTTGCTGCATTACTTCTAAACTGTTAAATGTACTGTAAAAATCATAGAATGTGCAGAAAGCAGCTTGTTCAGGATAATATAGCTGGCTTGAATCACTTGGCTGTGAAGCAGACAGGACTATAAAGTCCTTGTTAGTTGGTCAATAAAGGTTGGCAGTATTGATTTTTTTTGAAACCCCTCATTCAGATTATTCATGCTTTAATTTCTGCTAGGTTTCTTTTTCATAACAAGGTAGCTAATTTACTGTAACCTAATACAGGGAGTCTGCCTGCTGTTTTTCTAGAATAAATGTGGGCCAGGATGTGATGTGACGTGATTACCATGCTGCAACTTCATTACAAAGTCTAATAACCACCAATGGCTTTGCTTTTTTTTTAGGGCACTAACAAATGTGGTAAGCCGCTGCTAAAAAAGACAGAGCAACAATGTGACAGGCAAACATTTGCAGTGAAAAGAGAGCCCACATTTTTTTTTCTCTCAGCAGGAAGACAACCCACCCATATCAGCTAAAGAGGGTGTGTCCTCTCCAGCTGTACTCCCCAAGGACTCCCTGTAATTTTGTTTTCTTCCTTGTCCTCGCAAGATTAGGCAACTTTGCCCTGCGGCAGGGTGCCTGCGCAAATGCTGCAGGGCAAAGCTTTGACCACTTTGTCTCATTTTTGCCGCTGTCAAGCAGCTTTTTTTGCCATAAAGTTGAGAGTTTTCGTTTTCTTTCTGTTGCCTGTGAAAAGCAGTGCTGTGGAACTAAACGTGGGAATTTCCTTGTTATGGGATTTTCTGTGCCACAGCCAGTTGTAGAACGAGAGGTCTCAATGTGATTTCCCACAGTGAAGCAATACTGACAAACTTTAAAATTAAAATAGTCATTTAAATCATAGTTTGTCTGCTGTGAGTTCATTTTTATCAGCGTGCCTCGTTTTAAACGCTCGCACTCAGATCTTGTGGTCGAGATGGGTTTGCTTTTTTGTGTTGAGCTCTGAAGTTATTTAAGATGGTGCGACACAGATAAATTTATATCTGCATGTAGAAAAAGAAACTCGACGATCAGCTGATTCTCATATAAGCAAGCGTTTGGCAACTGTGGGAAGGAAGAACTCCCTTTTAACAGGAAGCCTCAGGCTCATGAAGACAGCACAACTGGTAGAGGAGTTAGGAGAAACTATTTAACTATTTAAACTATTTAAAACGTTTTAATCGTAACAATATTGATTACTAATTTCCCGTTTTTGCCCCTTCCTTCCTTTATTTATTCTTTTCTGTCATTTTTGCTGCCTTAAATAAATTGCTCAGTTTGTTTGTGCTTTGTCCAAAGTGACTTGCAGTTAGTGCATTTCAGACTAGAACCAGGCAGATTTCATTAGATTTCATCACATTAAAACTAGTAAAATAGGCTTTTCTTCTTCTACTTTCTCAAAAATTACTTGTAGATTGAGCTTGATAACGCATGCTTTTTTTTTTTTGCCGTGTAGATCTTTAGAAGATGCTCCCGAAATGGTGTCATAGGACTCAAACCCCTCCAAACTAATGAGCTGAAAACTTACAAGAACATCTCAGCTGCTGCCTTCTGATGTCTTTATGTGTGCGTGGCTGTACATAAAAGGTGCAGCAGGAGTGGATGATGCTGACGAGCCTCAGCTCAGTATTTGATGTAAATTTAGTTCAGACTTGAACTAAACTGTACAAAAAGTTCTGCGGCGTGCGTCTGATCCTGCCTCTGTATTTTAGTCGAGCACCTTGTTTGAAGCGCTGACGTCAAAAAAAAAAAAGAGGGATTTTTAAGCTTTTCAGCACACGTCGCCAGCTCTCTGTGAAGTGAGTGCACTTTTCATAAGCCCTTTCTGTCTGCTGCAGACACTCTCTCCTGCTCTCTGTGTCTGATAGAAACGCACACACTCGAAAACACGCACATATCAACATGCCTCAGCTTGAATCGGCCCGTCCTTTCTGCACTCCTCCTTCACATTTCCATCCCTGCTTCTTTCTCTCTGTGCTTGTGTCATCGGGACTTTGGGGTTATGCGGACTATAGTGCAGCTCAGCGGGCTGAAGCAGATGGCGAGAGCTCTGTTTAACCAAGGACAGATCTCTGCCCCACTTTTCCAACTTGATAGTGACTTTTGTTGGTCTGAGAGTGCGTTTCGAGCTGTGCGTGCGTGGCATATGACACACTGACGGGTCAGAGTTATGCTTCCTGTTTGCCCTGCTGACTCTGAAGACCGACTCCCTGGAAATGCCTTTTCTGTGTGTCAGGAAGTGCCTCTGAAAACAAGACAAGATTCACATTAACATACCTCGGTTCAGTTTATTCTGATTGATCTTTTGATTAGAAAGATTGGAATATTTAGCTGTTTTCAAAACCCCTTTTTCATTCATGCAAATCAGAGCCATGTTTGTGTAACCTCTGCGACAAGGACGCGTCTACCGTATGCAAAGTGGGCCACCTGGCCATGTTGGCTAGAGGACGCACTGAGAGGGTTGTCAGCACAGTAATGACACAATTCAGGCTTTAATAGTCATGCTTAGGCTTTGTTTGTTATGTATAGAGCTCAGGAAACAACATCATAAAAATGAATTGGTCAGCTGAGTTATATTTCAAGCAGAAAAAGCCAAACATGCTCTGATTTAATCTTTTCAGATAAATGTATTTAGGAAGCTAAGATTCCTCTACAGCATGAGGAGATATATTTGTATTGTAATGTCTATTTTCCACTGACAAACACCACCCACATCATGGTGATTTAAAACACCCGAAACCAACCAAAACTAAACGGAGATGACCAAAACCCACTTTGGAAACGAATCAAATGGAAACTAAACTGAAATTAGAGCTAATAATTATAATTGATCGGTTTCTTATGTATATATCATGGTTAAAAGGATCTTGGGGAGCACTACTGCATATACATTTAATGCTATTTGTGGCCCTAAAGGCAGCTGCCTACTGTCTGGATAATTCTGCTGAAAGCTAAAAATGTAAAACTAAAGCTTATCTAAACTTAATAAATATTTAATCTTTAAACTAATAGTGACAAAGTGGTTAAAACCAATAAAGGTTTTCAAGCAAACACGAGTACTGTGGTAAAAACGTTAACAGCAGCTTATCCTTGTTCCTTTTTTCTTGGTCTTTGGGCAGGTATCCATCAAATGTCTTAAGAGTTCGTCCAACTCCAGAGTTCAGTTTTTTGTTGTTGTTTTTTCAGCATAAAAAATTGTGCCCGTCAGTTTTTTTTACTTAAGGATAAAATCCACTTTTGTTTGTCAAATGTTCAAAAACTGCAGTAAAACCGACAGATTTCTGTTAAGTAAGGTAACACAGACTCCGTGTTAACTGTATGTGAACAAGTCATGCTTATGTGCATAGTCACTGTTTAAAGGCCTTCTTTAAGCCAGATCTCAGCTGTCATAGGGCAAAAGGAGTGGTACACCAGGACAGATAGTCAGTCCTGCCGATCATATTTAACTCTCTCATCATTTAATCTCTACATTTATAGTCAATAAATCGTTAAAGTTTTCAGCGGTCATTGTCCACTCATTTCTAAACAAGGAAAGGCGTTTGTGGCACTTAATGTATTTTGAATGGATGCTTTTCGGACACTCCTAAAGCCACCATACAGGGCCATTGTGTATTGTATGTATGGTCGGCAAGGTCAGTCTCTCAATTGCCCCTCGGGGATAAATAAAGTCTTCTGAATCTGAATGTTTCCACTATCTGAATACCAGCAATGCACACGCCTTTACTACATTGATAATTGGGAATTCCTTAGAAAGGTCTTGCCTGCAAGTTGGTCCAAATTCCTGATGAAATCACAGCGATGTGTGGCAGCGCTGTATAGTGAGATGTTTACAACGGGGAAAAAAGGGGAAATGGAAGTGTTATGTAGAAAACCAGGAGGTCATAAGTCAGAGTAAATTCTGTCTTGCAAGCAAGTGTTTTTTTTGTTTGTGCTGAGGCAGCACGATGCCCACTTTTTCTTTAAAAAAGGAAAAAAAGAAGTGCGGGCTGCTCCTGAATGAGTTGTTTTAAAATGTGAGCTTGTAATCGATGCAGGCAGCATCACATGTAAGAGGCGAGGCCTGGCCATCGATCAGTAGTTTGACAATCCCGGTCATATAACCTTGGTGTACCTGTCCTGTGCTGCTTTTCCCAGGAGAATTCGTGAAAGTTTTTCTCTTGGAAGAAGGCCAGTCTTGCCTAAAGGTGATAAATATAGGTTTGTGTTTTTTTTTAACATAGCTTTGCCTCTCTGGGTTACTTTGAGTCCTCATTTCCTGTCCTTTCTCTCTGCCTCTCCCTCTCTCCTGCTCTCTGTGGAGTGGCCTGGTTTTTCTTGCAGCACGGAGAGGCCTAGCGGCTCTGAGCCTACCAGCCAGACCCATTCATCCTTTTGACCACCTGTCACTCCTCCCCCTCAGCTGACCGGGGTTGGTTTGATCCAGACTGTTGAACCGATCTGTTACAGTGTGGGAGTTTTGGACAGTCGGATTCATTCTGGTGGTACTGTTTAGGCTTACAGTTGGATTCATAAGGAGTAAAGCCTTTCCCAACTTTTGGTGTTTTTTTGCTTGTTTATCAGTTAAGCACTTTGTGCTTTCTGCCAGATGAAGCAATTACCAAGTCTCTCAATAAAGGTTAATGAGTTTCCTTCATGTGCAAACTTCCCTTTTGTGTCTCTTCCCTGACACACTGAAGGAATTTCTAATAGCGTGCTGGCAGATTTTCAAGGTCAGGTAGACCTTATGGCCTTTCAGTCAGCCTCCATCTGCCCCTTTGAGGGAGGAGAAGGAATTATGAATTCACTTATCGTGCTGCAGTGTTATTTTATTTTATTTTTTTAAATTTTTAATTTTAGAGAGCTGAGACCTTGTAAAAGGAGGGACTCAAGTTGTTTCATGTGCAGGTTTTCTTTATTCCTCACACGTTCCAGAGTCACTTTCACCATCCTGTCTCGGCAGGTAGGTCGTTCTTAGTTTAATCATCTCAAGGAGTGGATATAATAATGTATACTGAAAATTGTTAATTCAACACTTAGCACCTTCTAAAACATTTAGGCTTTATAAAACAAAGTAAAGCTTCAACAGTTCTGTGATAAACTGACTTATTAATTGGCACAGATTTAACCAGAGAGCATTTAGAAAACAGATGTTTTCCCATAAACATGTTTTTATATGAGTATGGAGAATCTGTAGGCAAGGGACAAGATTTGTGGTTCTGGTATTTTTCTGGTTTCTGTTTGTAGTCCGTTTGTAGTTCTGTTGACCGATTGTGTTTGGTTGCATACAGGTGTACAGTCATTTTATCAATTTATCTTTTTATTATCTCTTTAAAAAAATGTCTTCATTTGTAAACCAGTGGGAATAACAGATGGAACAGGACATCTTGCCTTGGGCAACTTTTGAAAACCCCAAGAAATTAGCTGTTCCTCTGAGAGGCTAAAATAGGAGATCAGTTGATGGGCTCTGAGACTGATACTTGATCATTTCTGAAGTCAATTTTTAAAGGACAAATACCCCAAAGTTAGTGGTAGCAGCCTCTCCAAAATAAATATCTGATGGGTTTTCTTAGAGGTGTATGGTAGCAAATTGAACGCCCTATGAAGTTTGGATTTTCTCATTCGTGACAGGTGTGTGGAGATATATTGATTAACTGTTAGCGGTGTCCACACAGAAAGCAATTTGCAGCAATGTGGCAACCAGATACCATCGAAGATTTTTAACCAAGCAACTGAAGCAACTACCAACCACAGGGAAGAATACTGTCGATTGACATATGAGGGGGTGGTAAATACATTGGCAGTAACCAGCACCCAGAGCAGTAAATGTCAACTAGGGAACAAAGTGACCAGCAAATTGTTTCCAATGTAACCTTAGAACAAGGAAGTCTAACAGAAAACTTAGTCAGTTCAAGAAAATCTCACATTTGTCAGCCGGGGTTTTAGTTCCGAGTGAAGTCCTTTCATGGTTGTGTCAGATACCTGCTGCACCGAAAGTAGCTTTATTTCCATCAAACGTTAAGCAACGACTGTAATTGCCTTGAAATGCACGTTACTAGACTGGTAAGAAGCAGAAAGCAAGGTATTGTCTTAAGCTGGCCGCAAAGTAAAGCTCAACCACAGTTCAGCCATATCAGCTGATCTACTTAGCAAATATGATGGAAGCGTGGGGAAGTCCCAGTACAGACTGACACCACCAAAGATAAATCACAGCAGCAGCAAACTGGAAACGACAGTCTTCCTTTAACTTTAGTGGTACTGACATAGTTACATTCGGTCTCAGATTGCTATCACAGTTTTGCCTTGCGTTTGAGCTGTAATATATCACTGCACGATGGCAGAGGGAACTAATTGATCAGGTAATAGCTTTGGTAACACGTGGTCAGATCTTAAACGTGTCTCTCGTTCATGGGCTCCACCTTTCGCACATCAATACAGCGGCTCACTAGCTCTAGGCTGCCTCACTTATCTTGCCCCGTCCAGTCTGCAGTAATCAGCGGTCGATACATCACTGGGCAGCAAAGTGCCATGTGAGCTCTACAACCTTCCAGCTGGATTTAGGCTTATTCTTTCAGTTCAGCACAGAACTGCTTTGGGAAGAGGATTGATCCCTGCTAAGGTTTTCTTCCTTTAGACAAAGTTGCAGGAGTTGTCAGGCCTAATATCTAGGATTAGTTTTTCCTCATGTTCAGTCTGAAGATTGTACTTCTGTCCCATTGTGTTTGTTTTTGGCTTCTGTGAGCTCATCCCCCACACTTGTGGTTCATGGTGAAACCCCTCAGCAGCTCTTGAGGATGTATGACATGTTGCGGAATTCCAAACATTCCTAAAAGTGTGTGGGATTTATTTTTGTGTGTGTGTGTGTGTGTGCTGAGCACACTTGTGAACAAGTGAGTGCACATTAACCCAGATGGGTTTGTCAGCTGTGTAAATCAAAAGAAGCAGAAATGTTTATGCAAGTTCTAGCATTTGCTGCAACACCAACAAATGTATCCCACACTGAACCCTTTGTTTTTTTTGTCATGTTCCTAATTTCTGGATGATTCAGTGAAACAGACATTTGGTCTCAGTTCCTTGAGTCCTCTTTTGGTCGTGTCGGATCATCAGGAGGAATACTCATTTTGTCCATTTCCTACTTCTGCTACTGCTTTTGGGCGGAAGGGAAGCAGGAACCCGTCTGACCCCGAGGAGTTTTTCCTTTTTACGGCACTTAATGCAGCCAGCAGAGCCTGACATGGAGGCGTCTTGTTTAAGAAAAAAAAACAGAAACTCAATTGCGCTTCAGCGGCCGTTATCTTGCCAGACTGGATGGGTGAGATGAAGAGTGTCTAACCTTCCAAGAGTTTCAAAAAACCCTGCAGAAAACAGGAAAGCCTTTCTTGTGACTGCCACTCCTTTATCTTTTCGTGAGTTTTTTCAGCTTGCATACGTGCAGCATGGAAAACAGTTCAATTATTTTGGGTTTTTGAAGAATTGTCACTCTGATTGTGTGTTTGTGTTTTATGCTGTCAAGGTGGTGGTTGATTATCTCGCTTGCCCCTGCTCCCAGCTACATATTTATTGTGCGTAGTCAGCCCGTGCATTCCTCTCTACTCCCCTTATAAACCCAGCTCAGGTGCTGACAGCCTGTCTGCTGCTGCCTGGATATTCCATAGTCTCTTTCACTCAGTCATTACTCAGCTCAGAAATATGAGATAAAGTGCCCCAGGAGCGCTAAAGCTCTCTCAGAGCCCACCTCATTCTCTGCATCTCCCTGCCGTGGAAGAGTGTACTCAGCTTGCCGGTGCTGTTGTTTTGAGCTGATTGTGCACACCGTTTGTTGCTTGTCTGCTAAAGCACTGTTTGTTCTCATTTTTTAGGATCTACTACATCTCTCCCATTGTCTTTTTTTTTTTTTTTTTTTTTTTTTTTTTTTTGAAGAAATGTGCAGATTGCTGGGTAATTGGACAACAAATCTGGTTGTTCTTGAGGATTTGATGCGTGAACCAGCAAAGGGACTAGGGATGCCAGGGATGTAACTAGAGCAGGAGGATCTAAGATTGCCGCCAGTGGCGATGCAATCAAGTGTTGCATCTGTCCTCCCGGCTCCCACCGCTGACCTCATATCACGGCTCTGGCAGCTAATGCAGAGTGAATCATTCTGTTCAGAAAAGGAAGAATAGAGGGCAAAGAGGGATCTGTTATTTAACTATTTGGGAAATATATAGTGAAATGGCTGAAAAGCGGGCTGTGCAGCTCACTGAGAGTGTCAGTGCAGGTAAAACATTTACCTTCGTGTAAACCAGGAAAGATCAGCCTGGCCTTTTTGCTTCGTCACGTCAGCTTTCTTGACGGACGAGTCGTTGTAGCGGCTGCGTCTCAAAGGAGAGGAAACGGCAGCGAAGGGCAGCCTGTGGTGCACTAATTTTAAGTCCTGGCCTTGCACCTTCAATTTCAAAGTGATACACATTGGTTAATTTGTGCTGTCATCAGCTTACATGTTCTGTACTTAACACCGCGGGAAACTTTGAGTCAGCAGGACGGGCGATCGTGCATGTTTTGGAGCGTTTTGCACTGCAGCCGTTCGAGAACGCAGCCCAAACAGCATCACGTTGTTTTCTTTTCTTTGGATTTAAGCTTTGGCAACCTTGAATGAATTTGTATGTCTGACAGAAATGGAGACAGTAGAGTTTACACATCACACTTGAGCTGTTTGTGATCCGAAACATCAATGGGCCTGTTTGTCTGTGCTGTTCACAGCTGCAGTGCATTAACAAAAACAACATAATCATGCAGTTTTTTTTTTTTGTTATAACAGTATTGCAAACAACATATTTGCATTTGCAGTCTTTGTATCTATAATGAATGGATCTTGCACAACGTCTCTTCGGGGCCGTGTTTATTCATTTTAAACTAACTTGTGGCGTGATATGTAGGCCAGCAGTTCTGCACAGCTAAGCACGAGCTGTTCACTAATCTGTTTATACAGCAAAAATCTGCATCCTCTTGCAATTTGGAAATTGCTATCATGGATGTAAAGGCTGGTTTATTTGTTTGTTTGTTTTGTTTGTTTGCGGTTGTTGTTTCATCTGTTTCCCTCCAGCTGTTAATCCACGCACCACATTGCATATTGCGGCGTCAGTGGTAGGTGTCTGCGTGCACGCATGAACGAGTGTGTGATTTCAACAGATGGCCTTTTGCACTGAACCCTCTGGAGGAATCTTTCCTGCTTCCTGAGGCTGTTATCACCCAACACATCTGCCGCTTTGATTCCCGCTAAAAGAAACACCGGCCGTGGAAAAGCCGGCGCTGCAGCTCTCCTGGTCAGGAGCTTTTAGCCAGCCATATGGACAGTTTGTGTATTAGTTGCGTCGATTGTTTTCTTTTGCACTGTCACCTCTCTTGTCTTCATATGGTCAAATATTTTCTTTCTTATTTCTTTTTTTCCCCTCTGTTTTGCCCCCTTAATGCTACCATTAGCTATCATCACCTCACCCACTGCTGCCACCACCTGTCTTCTATTACAGCACCCTGTTATCAAAGCCCAGTGTTTACCCTCCAGGCAGTGCTCTTTGGACTTGGTGACTGAGAGCAGTGTAGGGAAGAGCCCACAGAGATCAAACACAACAGCTCATCAGCCTGGAGCTATGCCCGTCTGAAGGGAGGTGGCTGAACAACATGTCGTTAAATTGTTACTGAATACATTGCTGCATACATGTAAATGTTTAGCTTCATATACGTCGAGTGGGCCTGTTATAGGCCACGCAGACATGCTTGATTATACCAAAAATATGATACTAGGTGTTTTTTGACATGATGATATATAAAAATGTACTTTAATTGTGTAGCGCCTTTTCAAAAAAGTGATTGGATAGATAAAAAGAAGAGTATTCATGTTGTAAATTCACATGGAGAGCCAAACAGAATAATTGGAAAGCTTTTTAAAAGGGTGCAAACAAAAAAATATAAAAAGGAAAAACTAGATTAATAGAAACAAGAGGATAGAAATAAAAAACAAAGAAGACAGAAGAAAAGGGGACAATAAATCTGCACGTAACGTTGCAAAGTTTCCTACTTAAACTAGATGTGAAATAGCAGAGGTGTGGCTGTTATCTGATCTTGAATTACAAGTGAACTGTTGCTATCAGCGCTGTGCTTTATTATTGATAATACGAATGAATTGTTGTGTTGAATCTGTCAGGTTCAGTTCTGTGAAGCAGTCTCTGAGTTTAGAAAAGCGGATATTTTGCTCTTGAATGGTGCCTTCAGGATCCGTTACATGGTGGTATCTCAGAACTGAGAGTTGGGGAGGAAATGGTCTTTGCAGTGTTTTTGGCCTGAAGCCAGCACAAAGCTGACTTGTAGATGGGGTTAAAAGGTGGATGTTATGTAAATTTTAATAGTAACTGACATTTTTATTTCTGTGCACAGGCCCAGGACAAGAGGAAAGCTCTGGAGGAAACCAAAGCCTACACCACCCAGTCCCTGGCTAGCGTGGCCTACCAGATTAATGCCTTAGCCAACAATGTGCTGCAGCTGCTGGACATCCAGGCCTCACAGCTGCGGCGCATGGAGTCCTCCATCAACCACATCTCTCAGGTCAGAAATACACACAGAAACTCCTGGCCACAGACCAAGCAGCTGTGAAGATCGCTGCCCCACGCTTTCCACTTCTCCTCTCACTTTCACACAGACTCGGTTATTTTAAGTCACAGCATGACACACTAGCATCTATGGTTCCCTTTATTGGTTTATCAGTCTTACTCAAGTCCTGACTGGTGGTCTGTTTGTTTTTATTTTATGTCAGCGTGGTTGAGAAGCATAAAAATGATGAAACAGTTCCCCCCAACAGCCATCGACATCCTCAAAACACAGGGTTAGATTTGTCATAGCTGGTTGTAATCCATTCATCCACAGCATATTACTTTTGTTTTTTAAATAAATAAGCTAAAATAACAGCATTTGAAAGCTTTATTCTGTCGCCTATTTAAAGAAAAACTTAGAAATAATAGATTTGACATTTTTTGTCAGTCACAAACTGTCAGAAGTCTGTTTAATGCTGTTTACTTTATTTGTTTTTTAGATTTTAGCTTATGTAGAAACAGGCATGTTGCAAGAAACAAAGCCACACATCACGCTGTTTATTGCCCAAGCAAAATTAATCCTGTCCTAGATGTGCTTTTTAAAGTACGCAAAACTTTGCATCAAATACTTTACAGCTGAAATATAAAAGTTTGAAAACAAATGTTCTCCGTTCTCTTCGGTTTCTTTACTACTTAGCAAGTCGTTTGCAAGTGTTTGCAGACAAGCCGGTGTCTTCCACACAAAGAGCCGGTGACTGCACTTTACTCGCCAAAGAAATGCCAGCAACGTACCCACAACCACTCGCCAACATGTTGAGCAATACATGTTTTACCCTAGTGGTTACCAGTGGGTCATTGGCAGATCTGTAGGTCAGAGCAAGTTTGGCTTGAACAAGCAATTTCACAGCAACTGCCAGCAACCGACAACTGTTGGCAAATACTCAGTTTTAGCAACCGGTGGTTGCCAGGCGATTGCAGCCTCTAGGCCTGTGCGACCGGAGCCTTCGATACGAAGCCCCTGGTCACTTTTGTTCAGTGCCAGTTCCAATAAAGCTTTTGCAAACACGAGGTTTGTATCCTCAGGACTGACATGAGGGGAAAAAAGAGATGATGGAACGTTTTCTCTGGGAAAATTTCAACCTGAAATTGCATTATGTAGTTCATTATGAATGTGGTTCAATTGAGCAGAGACTTTTAAAATTATATTGAGAGTAAATAGCTCACTCTTTTACTTATTGACAGTGTTCAGTATTTTAGCAGCCCAACTGTTAAACGCTTTTGTTAAATGACTTTAACCACATTGCTAACACATACAGTAGCTCACTCCTGTAGCCGTTCCTCTCTGCAGGGTGAGGGTTTTGCCATGTGCAGGTAAATCCAGCCGCTCATCCAATGAAGGCATTAAGAGCTCAGACAAATCAAACAAAGAACTCCAGCCATGTGGCATCTCATAGATTAGAACTGGGAGAAATTCACCACACCCTGAGCACGCCAAAATTTGTGTTAAAATGACTATACATGGAGTGGTTGGATGAGGACTGGAGGCTCTAGTTCCTTTGATTTAGTTTTCCTTGCTTTTTCTTGATAACAAGACGTACTGAAGGTCACATTTTTAGTCTGGTGGTGGAAAAGATCATTTGCGACGCCGGAGGGTTTGTGAGGGAAAGGAACAGACGATGACTGATGATGAGCAAAGAAAGCGGAGAGAGACTCCCAAAAAGACAAATTTACTTTAAGTTTTGAGTCAGTATCCTGACAAACAGCCTTCAGCTGATACCAAGGTCACTGTGACACCACTGCCTGCCTCAGTCTCCATGACAACCCCCTGAGCTACATCTAAAAAGTATTTGAAAGACAGCTAGACACGTTGTTTCAGATCAGCAAAGAAGGCCGTGCACTAAACTCCGCTTAGTTTACACTATTCGACTTTGTTTCCATGGTCTCGTATCTTGTCGTGGGAAATTCCAGACTTCCTTTGCTATATTTAAACTCAATGTTGTGCACAGTGTGTAGCCATGGAGAAGCCTCTAAGATGACTAAATAGTGTCACTTTAGGTCAGCTGACAACCAGGTTTCCCCTCATTATGCCCTTCTCATTTATTAAAAAAAAATTATAATAATAAAGCAAGAGCACTAAAAGAGCATCGATGCACCACTTTCCTGATTCTGATTTTGCTTTCTAACAAATATAAATTTGCATTGTTTATAAAAAAATTGAACAATAAAAATATTTTCCACAGCTACACCTGATTATACTTTTTTTCATTTAATCACACACTTGGATAGATCTTGGAATAAAGTGCTCCATGTTACTGGGCAGAATTGACATTGTAAATGTGACTTACCCAACATGTTGTACCTTCTTGTAAAGCTTCCAATTTTAAAGGAACTTATCTCCTAATCACTTGAATTTGAGAATAAATGTCAGACTAACGCTTACATCCAGTGTTGAAGAAAATGGCCAACTCTGACCACAGTGGTAGAAAGAAAGAAAGGTGTGTACTCAAAAGCACTGTAAAACCATTTAATATCACATTGTTATGTAAATGAAATTGATTTTAAATGGCAGATAGATGCATTGCACTTATTCCAAAAGCTAAATTAATTTGATGAGTGTGGCTTATGTTAGCCAGTTGGCATGTTTTTACAGTACTCTGGTCAGGTGGTTATGCTTGTTTCTGCAGCCTTCATGGAGCCACCTATTTTTGGTAGTGCTAGTAGTGCTACTGGTAGTGCTATTTTTGCTATTTTTGTCAAACTCTTGAACGACACACTGCACATCATACCAAGATTTATGTTTTAGCTAATAGCTCTTTGAGAATCTCCCTGTTGAAAAACCTTAAGAAAGCCCGGGGATCTGTTGCTCAAGATCATTGAGCAATAAAGTTTCACAAAAGTGTGACTCTTTGGAAGCAAAATAAAAGATGATCAGCAGGCCAACGTTTACTCTATTATTATGATAGGAAGGTCAAAGCTAATTAGCTGAAAAGCCAGTGACCAGGTGATGCATATCTACTTCAAACTACTATTTTCCCCAGCTGACAGCCTTTGTAGCTACAGGAATAACACTCTGCTGCCTCTTTTTTTTTTATATATATAATTGGTCTCTGGAAATGTAAAGGATTTAGCAGCTTTGTCTGTTGCCAAACATACGCCACAGTGCCTAATATCCTTTTCATTCATTACGCCTTCTTCTCTGCCTGGTTGCTTTTATGAATAAGTGAGAGCAGAGGTCTTAACGAGTTAGGCATTATGAAGCATATCTCTGTTTTTAATAACAAAAAGGGAGGGCTGTGTGAGCTCTGCAGGCTGTGGGTTTGTTATAGGTCTCTGCTGTCGTGTTCAGAGGTGGATCATTATCGTGTTGCCCTCACAGCTCATGGATATGAGATTAGCGGAAGCCCTAAAGGCCACTGTTGCATTCTGCTGAATGGTTAATGGAGAGGAAAGCCTGTAACTTGCGGGTGAAATTTCCTTATTTGCCTCTGAAATATGATGAACACGCTGTTGCGTGCGCTGGATGAGTCCTATAATTTTCCCTATAATCAATTTTTTCAGTATCATAAGCCTGTACCAGTTCCTGCTCAAAGCTAGAGATGCCTCATAGTACAGTCAGTGCCTGTGGTGAGACGTGTGCTGGCGTCATGGCAGCTTTCTTTGGTTTGCCCACAGTTAGGAGGGATTCACTCTGGTCAGGGTGTGTCTGCTTTGTGATGGCATCTCTCCGTCTGGAATATAGCACATTCATGTTGTTTACCTTTGTGCTGGGGTGCATACGAGTGACTAATGGGTTCTGTTTTGCCAAATTAGAAAACTGTAGGGTGCTCCGTATGGCACATGAAAGTTATTTTATTTGTTGTAAAAATTTCCACCATGTGTTTGTGATGTCGTACAAAGAAATCAGGCAATCCCTGATTCATTTTTCCCGTTTCTTTCTTTTTCTAAACTCGAGACAGCTGTCTTTGCTCTTATCTGTTGGCCTTCTTGTTTCCAGTACTTGGTCCCTTCTTCATCATGAGTCTTGAGAAATGCCAAGCTATGACTGGCCAGCGACCAACTTGTAGTTTGTGCTGTCTCTGCCAAGGCACAGCAAGAAATTATGACTTGTTTTTGACTCAATTGACAGTGTGACCATCTTGTCAGACAAAATATTGAGCTGTCTCCAGGCTCGATATGAAGCAGATGGACACAGAAGATGAAGCTCGGCTCATTTGTAGCAGATCAGAAAACATAAATGTGATGTCTTTATATTTACAGCATTTTGTAATAATTTAGTCTCTGCTACATTTGATCGTACCCAAATTACTTGTTGTTATTCAGTGGATATCAGTGTCCTGCTGCAGTACAACTTACATAAATGTTTCAATGTGTTCCTCTGGGTGTTTGTTGGCGTGTCACCTTCCCTGCTGTCATTGCCATTTACAATCTCTTTGCAGTATTCAGGCGGAAGGTCTAAAGGGAGAATAGAGTAGCTAGCGGGGCTTCCACCTTGTGCTGCGTGTGAAGTGGCTGCTAAGAGGCTGTGAACAGGGAGTGCTTTGTTTGTCCGGCGGAAGAAAGCGGTGCCTCGCATTGAGAACCTCTCTGTGATACCCCGAATAGAGAGGGAGGACGGGAAGAAAGGGTGTATGTGTTTTTGGATGCGTTCTCCTTAAATTCAGTCTCCATTGCATAATTTGATTTCACGCAATTCACCCAGAGGCACTGAAAATACAGCAAGAGAGAGTAAAGCCTCTCTCATTTACCTGCGATAGATGTCTGATTCAATCATAGTTACATCAAGTTTTTCATGAGTAAGTGTTGGATATGGAAAGATGGGACATGATGGAAAAACAAAGTAATTTATCAAGAAAGACACCTGAAGAAACTCAAAGATGGCTCTTGGCTACCAGTTTGGTCAACACTTTCTATTAGAGGTGATGACGTACCTCTCCTCTGCTTGCATGGTGAAACAGAGAGAAGAGGAGAGAAACTTGACCAAATAAAGATATTAACTATTAAGCATTTATAGTTAATATCAATTTCATTTAAAGGCAAAATTGATGAGCCATAGATAGGGCTGCCACGATTAGTCGACTAGTCACGATTACGTCGACTATCAAAATCGTCGACGACTGATTTAATAGTCGACACGTCATTTGAAGCTTTGTAAGATCACAATAGACGCAGGAATAAGTAGTAGGATTTAAGAGTGTAATAACGGACTGAAACAGAAGATGGCAGCACTGCATGTACAAGGATGCCAGCTGCCGTTAAACGCAGAAGAAGAAGAAGCTGTGTCCCAGAATTCATAGCGCGGCCCAGCTCAGTTTCCAACAATGGCGGCAGCTAGTTAGTTTTAATATTACTGTTATTATTCTTTCTGGGTCACAAAATAAACGTTTAGCATATTTTCAGGCGAGAATGTAACTGTGTAAACCTCAAATCTGCTCAGTTTATCAAGACACCACATATTTTCAAAAGCGCTCCAACGTTTTCGGAGACGTCTGTTACCCACTAGCTCGATAGCTAGCCGGGGGCAAGGCTAACTAGAGCCCGTGAGAACACCGGACTCCCGGCAAATCGTTTTCAAACCCACCGCCATCTTTCACTACTCAGGTTAAACATATATAAGTCACTTAAAAATGTTATTGTTTGGGTTTTTTTTAGTATTTTATTTGTTCCTGAGTAAATCGGTTTGGCTGAGATTAAAGTTATAGTTTTTACACAGCTGTATGAACGTCAAGCAGACAACTGATTATCAGAAGTGTGAGATGCTGGAGAATATACTCTGGTGTCCCGTTATATTTTAAATAGCAAGGAGTTTATTAAACTTCACCAAAACAATCTGCAAATTTCATTAAAATTTAATAAACTATCATCTTGTCTTTATTTTTAGTTAGCACATACCTTACACACTTAAAGCTGTAAGCTAATGATAGTTATATAAGAGCAGATGCTGCTGGTGCAATAAGCTGTACGTTTTACGTCCAATGGATCCATGATCTGATGAGTTGACTAATCGCAAAAATAATTGGTGACTAGTTGACTATCAAAATAATCGTTTGTGGCAGCCCTAGCCATAGAATTACTGGAAGAGTTACAGGCCAGAGAAAGGGGAGAAACAACCTAGTGAATATAATAATGTATCTTAAAGCTTCCAGGGTAAATAGGTGTTACATAAACACTTTTATGCCAATACTTTTGGGTGGTGGTGAGTCTGCAGTGTTGTTATCAACTCAGTGACATGACTTCCTGTTCTTTGCTGCTCTGCTCACAGTGAAACAAAGAGCAGAGGAGAGAAACCAGCGCAAATAATCAGCACATGATGCAGCAGAGACAAACTGAGCTTAAATGAAAGAAAATATATTGGATTATTACAATGAATATGTGATTTTTGTGATTCTTTATTTTTGTTTCAGCTCTGCTCTCATTATTTTCACAATGGTGGATTTTTTTTGTTTGTTTGAACAAAACTACACAGTATTCACATTTTCTTTAATGGGAGTGAATTAACCCAACATTTATAGCTGTTCTTATTGGCTACATTTTGGTGAAAAAGACTATTAAATAACAAAAGACATTTGTTAACAGATGTACAACATAAGGAGTTAAAGATTTTGAACGTCTGCAGTATGAGCAAAATTTTGACGGTAATCTTCTTATCTTTTTAAATAAAATGACTCAATTTTTTGTAATGCTTACATTTGCTAATCGAAGACGAGAACGAAGCAAAGGTAATGTCGGTAAATTGAGCATGAAAATATGCCACACTAAAAAAGAGGGTCACATACTTAAACTCACATTCTGACCTATAAATAAAGACCCGGTGATTTGTGTATATATGTGGTTATGACCATTTTTAGTGGCACAGTCTTAAGTTCTCTTGACTCTTGACTGATCGCATCGGGGAAGAAACTCAATCTTAGGCCACGAATGGAGGAAACTGTGATCGTTAAGACCTTTTAAGACGGTGCGAATTCAGCATCAATACAGCACAACAGAGTAAAATGATATCAAAATAAAAGGAAAAGTGCAAGTAATTAAACCCTGTAAAATATTTAGATGAATTGATTTAACTTTCTAGCATTTATCCTGTGAAACTGTAGATTGCACTTGCATTATAGCACAAATCGATTTATCAGTGTTGACTAATCTAATGAAAATGATCCTTTGACAGTGTTGTAATAAAACAAGTGACGCATTATTGAAAATACTTGACTGTTTGTTTTGCCAGCTCATATTTATTTGTAGCGATTTCAACCGCTCTCTCTTACATTTGGACCTGGCTTGTGTGCAGACTGAACTCAGTGAACGCAGTGAATGCAGAAAGCAGCTGATACGCACACACACACACGCACAATGAAAACTCAGTTTGTTCCCACAGCTGTGAGGTTCACTCAGATGGCGTTTCTACAGTTACACAATATTCTTATCTGATCACATGTTTGTGTTCAGAGTCGGATTCGGTTTGTGTTTATGAGGCCAGGTTGGCACACTTACTGTTTCAGTTATTTGTCATTTCAATCGTCATTCCTCGGATGAGCAGTTGCATGCCTTTACAGTCCACTGCTTGTGTGTGTGTAAAAGGCTGTGATAAGAGAGCATGCATGCTAGGAATTAAGGTTGTGTCTGTGCTGCAGTGCTGACTTGCTGACCTCCTGTTGAGGAAGAAATGGCATCGCTCCAAACAGGAACTGGAACCACCTTGTTCTGTCTGCGTTTCTGTGTGCTTCTTGTGTTTCCTGCTGATCCCTCTGCTCGCTCTCTCTTTTCTCTCGCCTGGTGGTCTGCTTTCCACTCTTAGATATTTACACGTTTTTCTACATGACTGTTCAGTGGATTATAGTGATGTGGCAGGATCGGCGGTCAGATCCTTGTGTGGTCTCTTGCCTCTTAACAGCAGTTATTTAAAATATGGGGTTTGTATTGGAAGGTTTGGATTCACAAAAAAAAAAATGGGGGGTTAGAAAATTATTCTGTGGAAAGAAATTCACAAATCTGTGACGTATAAATGAAGTTAGACCTTTTTTTGTAATTCTATTTATTAAATCACATTGACATCTTTTATATGTCTCTACAGATTTACAAGCATATCTGAGTATAACCAGTAATTGAGTGTCTTTGTCCAGTAATTCAGCAATATTTCTGAAGCCTTTGTTACTCATTATGTTTAGCAAAATGCAATGTGATTGCAGTGGAGATTTCAATGTGTCTTTGATAGATTTATTGACTGTACATGCTCACTTTTAAGGATCTCTGAGTTGACTTTGGAAACTATTGTGCTATTTTTCTTGGTATTCCTTCACACTGCAGTTTGTGGGATGTTTTTTGATGGCTGAATAAGTTAATTGTGTAGCTTTGTGACACAGACGCAACTCCACATCACTTGCACTAAAGTTTCCAAACAGTGGATAATGACGATCAGCTTGTAGGAATCACCTTCTGTTTTGCCAGACATTTGGTTTGTGCTTCTCTAACCTTTTATCTGTTGTGTATATATTCGTCTTTTGACTTGAATACATCCTGTATATGTAAAGCTGCACGGTGCAGGGAACGGCTGTAACTGCCACTCACAGGCATGACATCCAGCAGTGATTTAGGGAGCGCTTAATTTGCTCATGCTTGTGTGTCATTGGCAGAGCTTTTTAAATATCGATCAGTCGTGTTCATTTAATTCTGGTTGGACAAAACTAATTATGCTATTAATTATGATTCTTACAACCCAGTTGGAATCTTCTCACATTCTCATGGATCATATCTTGAATTAATGTGATTTGACTCATAAAAATAACATTTGTAAAAACGTATAAACATTTCTAAAGTCTGACCTGAAAACAGACTTTTACTTTTGGTTATGTAACAGCAAGCATTAAAAAGAAAAAAAAAATGGATGATCTACAAAAGATTTTGTAAAACACAAAATGTAGCAAACTTTAAAATAAATTTTGTTGATCAGCTCATCAAACCTGTAAGAAAGGAGACCAACAGATCCTGTTTTTTGTTTTGCTTTAAAAGAAATCTAACTGCCTCTTTGGGAATTGATTGATTGATTGATTGAATCTTTATTTTGAACATGTTAAAAAAGTACAACAACATAGAATTAAAAGAGACAAATAAACAAAGCAAAACAAAAAGAAAACGAGCAACCACAAATATAATAAATATAAATAAAGTGAAACTTTTCATTCTGTTTGGCAGTTATTAAATTTTCCCCTTTTTAATTGAAACATGTTTGTTCTATAAAATATTTAAAAACAAATCTTTACATTTGAGAACCTCAAGAAATAATTGTTTGTCATTCTCGCTAAATAAATAATTTCAGCGTTTAATGATTTTTCTCCTCCTTGTTGCATTTGTAGCTTGAATGCGACGTGTGACTCCGTCCTGCATGGATGGATGTTAAAGGGTGGATGTGTGATGATGTGAAATAACTGGTGACTGAGGTTGTTTAGTGAATCATCAGCTCCTCTGCTCTGTGGTTACTCCTCCTTCCCGACTAGCAGAGTGCCTTCTCATTATTACCAGTGCATTCTTTCGCAGCCAACAACTCTCCAGTTGCATCTAATCATTGCACCTTTGTTCTGCACCACAAGAGCAGTGTGGGGAATTGTTTGACACCTTTGCATCAATACGGCCGATTGGGAAATGCTTTTCCTTCACTTCTCCTTTCATTTTTGCAGCTGAGTCTCAGTTTTAGGTGTTTGTTCTTCTCAATGTTGTCTACTTCTTAGTCTGGGAATGGTAAATGCTTGCTCTCAGCTTTCAGTTTGTATGTAAACTTCAGCTCTCAGTCAGAATGCTGCCTTGGCTGCCGCCCAAGTGAGACTGCAAAGGCCAGCTGAGGTGTTTCCATATGTGCTGTGTTAGCAAACACCGCGTTGACCTTGGCATGCTTTCCCGGCTCATTTTAATAGTGTTTTTCTCTCTCTCTGTGTCTCTGAGAGCCTTTCTTCGAGGTTTAACACTTGTCCAATCCTGGCTCCATCGTGTCACACGTGGGTTGTTAGATTTACCAGAGGGATCGGATTTTTGAGGCATGTTTAACTGAAGCTGCCAAACAGAGAACTCCCCACAGTGCAGTTGACCTCCCATTTTGGCTCAGAGTGCACATGGAAGCTCTAACATGCTGTGTCGCTTTAACCGCTCAGAGAAGCGGCCTCGCTGCAGGGCCGTTTTGGACAAATGTTAGACTCTACAGATGACGGGATTCAGATGTGCTGGCTGTAATCACGCTGAGAAACGCATTGGACAAAGAGGCATTTGCTCTTGTTCAGCAGCCGTTTTGCCTCACTGTGGATTTGGGAGTGTTGGATGGAGCTTCTCTTACAGATGAGGCTGGACACAGTTAGTGGGAAGCTACAGCTACAACGCACAAACAGAGTTAAGAGGTTCAAATCTAGGGCAAAGTCCTCAGGGCCACTGGTTTGCGATACTGATAACAAAGCAGAAAAATATAATACATATTTCTCAAGGAAATCAGAATATTTCCTCTGTTTTCCCCCCAGTGTTTGCTTTATCTTGTGAAATGCTGACAACTTTTACATTTTCAAGCTCCTACGCTCTATTAAAATGCAAACTTTATTAACAAATAAAGCTGTTTCTGCACCAAAACAGCACTTTCTTTAACATCCTACTTTGAGGAAAGCGAATGCCCGTACAAACCATTTGTACTATGTCGCAAAAGATAAAAAACCCAAACAAACAAACTTGTCTTACATTTAAAGGAAAAGTTTGCATTATGGGACATTTATTTGTTTAGTTTCACAGGGGTTTTATATGACTGTAATGTGGCCTAAATTAACCCATATATGCATGAAGGTAGCCTGCACTCATCTGATTCCAAATTAGACAGAATTAGGATTTAGATTAGGAACTTTTTAGACAGTTAATAAGTGTAATGATCATGAATCTGACAAACTTTTGTCATTATTTCACAAAACTAACTGCTGCACAAAATGCCGGACCTTATTAAAGCCACCAATGATGTTCATTTTGAACTACAATGTTAAAACAATCAAAATAATCCCTATTTGTGTTGTACAGTTGCATGGCACTGCAGGAAACAAGCCCTTTAAACTTCTCTGCCTTTAAGGACACTGTATTCTGATTGGCTCCCTTGTAAACATCTGCTCTCATTGACATCATAGGGAGCCAAAAGTAGAAAAAACTGTCTGAAACCTGAGTGTTTGGCCCACGGGCATTGCTTGCACGTACACTGACCTTGTTATTTGAAGGCTTGGCCATGTTTAGTATGGGCATCCAGCCCTGAAACAGTTTGCATATGTGACAGAAAACAAGGAAAAGCATAACAGTTCCACTTGAATGTGAAGCAGTGTTTTGTACACTCAATTTTTAAGCTTTTAAGAGATCCCTCACTTAACACCGACACTTTGTTTTGCTTTCATTTGTTCCATCTTTATGTAAATGTCTCATAGTGTCACTGGCAACAGGTTAGACTGACTCGGGTAGAATTACACATCGCACAATTGAAAACCCAAGCCCAAGGTTTTTTGTTTGTTTTTTGTTTCTTTCAGCTTTACGTGCCAGTGTTGTGAGATTGATGAAATAATCCTTTTAAATGATGTATCAAGTTTTTTCATTGGCTTGCATCCTGCTACTTCTCATATGCACGACTGCAGAGGTCGCTGATGAAACGCATTGCGTTATGCAATAAATATGGACTCCTGGCAGGCAGTTTTATATTGATCAATAGGAATGAATATATTCATATTCACAGTCATTTTCTCAAATATAAATCATGTCAAACCAGTTTCTGCATTTCATTACTTGTGGATCATTCACTTGTGTAGCAAAGTCAAACTTTAATGCCAGGCCTGCGTCATTAAAGAAGGAAAGGATTATGCAAAGATGAGAAAACACATCGACTTATACATGAGTAAATAACAGTTCTTCATCTGACACGATGGCTTCTCTTTTTAAAGCCACGCCTTATGCCTGATGCTGAAGTACACAGAATGGTTTATGGTTATCCATCTGGTGGCATCTGTAAGAAGTTATAGTTGATCACAGAAAAAGCTTGTAGAGCCTCCTCTGTTAGAACCACACTACAAACTAAAAGCAGTCATTTGCCTTGAGATTAACAAGTAATGCTGCCTTATATGGATTCTTTGGGAGTTGTTTTGTTCTTATTTTAGGACACCGAGGGTTGGATTTTTAAGAGATCCTTGTGGTTTTGTGTCTTTTAATAAAAAAAAAAAAGTTGTTTTTATTTATTTTTTCTTCCATTGAACAGTCACAGTCTCTCCAGCCAAGATGAGCCTAATTATATAATTGCGAAACACAACCACAAGATGTCTTAATAGTACGTCTGAACTCTAGCTCCTTTGTGAGCTAGTGTTTCCACGTTTCACAATAGCAACATTTTCAGGACTCTTCTGTCATGAAGTTATTTTGGGAAGTGTAGGAAATGGTCTAGGTCTGCTTCCACAGACCTAGAAGCAGGAAAGGACTTCATCATGAGATAGCTGCTTGAACACACCGAGCATTGCAAATTGTTCAAATCTGCTCTTTGTGGGCCGGGAAAAGTGCTTTGCTGAGAGAGTGTATTTGCACAAGGACAAGATTTACTGGAGATGTAAGGCTGAAAAGAAGAGATGGCCTCATTGGGCTGTCTTCACCTCACTCCATAATCTGCAGCAAGGCTGAAATTGAGGTTCGGATGTTTGAGTGAACGGCGTAATCGCACAGTACAACAAGGACCTCCAATGTCTGGACATCATCATGTAGTCCTGATTTATGGTGGTAAAAATAGCTCTCATGGACTTAAGAACATAGATATTCTCTTCTCTCGTCAGTTTGCTGAACCATTTTATTCAGATCTTATAATTATCTGTAGCTGAAGTCTGTTATTAACTATTGACACATTTGTCTGGTCTGGCAAGCCACACACAGAAACATCGGTATGTAGGGTGTGTTTGTCTAGTTGTAGGTTTTTCCCCATGCTGAGTGTAAGTGCCCAGCTCATCCTTACTATGCCTACAGTACATGCTGGGAAGCTTTTTGTTTGTCCGTGCGTTTGTGCATAGTTGGCGTTTTACCGAGGATATCATCCTGCGGCCAGTCTGCCAAAGTGCTGAAAAGGCTGTTTTCTTCTCTTTCCAGTACGTGTCGAAGGGAAAGCAACTGTCTCAATTCCAGATAAAGTGTTCACGTTTATAGTTCTTTTACGTTGCTGCTCAACTCGCTCGCCAAAACGCTGTGTGCTTGTCTGGTGGGAAGTTGTCAAGTTACGTTTGTTCAAGATTTTGAAATTCCAACCCTAGACCTCTGCTTGGCCGTTCCCATTTCACTCAGAGATTTATGCCCCTTCTGCTGATCTCGTGTGGATACATTCTGTCAATGTATGACCTCCTTTCCCAAGTAGTCCAGCCTTCCCCCTTATCTGAGCAGTGGGCTGCACTGGCCTGACAGAGGCAATAAGAATTCATTGAAAGCAGGGGTCGACTTAGATTTGAAGACCAGAAAGCGATGTGTTCTCAAAGTTGGGTATTGTTGTTAAATTAGAGGAGGAGTCCTATGGTGGGTGTTTAAATTATGGGGCCTCGGGTTTTATTAGTAGACTTATAATTTTTGTGTCAGTTGTTGACCAGTTGCTAAGTGAAATTGGACATAAAGATTGTACTACATCAAAAACCTCTGTGCAATTGCTTTGGTTAGTAGCAGATTGCCATGGGCGTCCATAGTTTGCATGGAAGGACTGACTTGTCTGCAAACACTTACCAACTGCTCACCAAACGGTCATGAAGCTGTAAATGTGCGATGTAAACTGGAAATGGAAACCCTTGGCCTTTCTAAGTAAAAATTGTGCCTTAACACTGCAATCGATACATCTCAAAGGTCACAGCTATCCATATACCTCTTTGCGACCAATTTCACCTATCAACTGGCATCAATCACTGGTGAGCAGGCTGGGAGGGACATTGATCCAAAGCGATCTGTTGTGATTGGGTGGGCTACACTGACAGTTACAATAAGTTGTTTGCAAAGTTTTTTTGGCTTTCGTTGACGTTGTGTTGTGTGGTTTGTGTTTTTTTGTTGTTTTTTTTTTTTTTTGTTTGGTTTGGTTTGGTTTTTTTTGGATGCAACCTACAGTGAAAGTTGAGTACACTGCATAATGCGAACATTAGCAAAGTAATGTTGACGAACCCAAATATTTTCCTTTGATGAAGCACTTGGCAACATTATGTCCATATTTCTGTATAACATATTGCAAATCAATTTCCCATTAGGGACAATAAAGTTACCATTGACCATTGACCAACAGTGGGGATGCTGCTTAGCAATGAAAACCTGGCACAGCCTCTACCAAAACGGTAACAATCTGGCTTCAAAATAAATAAATCCTAAATATTTAGCCACTGGTTGCTACTAACAACACAACAAGAATTTCTCATTGTGGCAAACACTGCACTGACTCCCTCATATTCCAAAATGGGGAAAAAGTCTCCAAGTCTAAAGCATTCTTGACTGAATGTGAATGACGCTGATGATGTTGGCAGTAGCTCCAATTTATGACCTAAATCCCTGCACTAGTCATAAATGGGTGACTCCTCTTGGTGTGGGAAGAACTACAGGGTTAAAAAAGAGAGGGGGGGAAAAATAAAAGGATGCTGAAAAAAGAGGACTTCAAGGTGACAAATGAAAAGAGCAGTTCAATAAAAGCAGACAACGAAGTGGGGGGCACTTTAAAGTCCTAAAAGCCCTTAGATGATGGATAAGCCAAACACCAGAGCCAGAACTGCTCAGTGTTTTGGGAAAACAGCCATAGGCCTGAGACATATGGGTGGCAGTGGTTGAGAGCACATGTGAATCATGCACCTTTCAGTTTGGCAAGACGTTTTCCACCCAGCAGATGGACCATTGGGATCGAGTAAACACCTTTTTAGTGCCAGTTGAAAAGTCAGGAAAAGCGTTTCCCCGCTCAGTCGAGGGAAGAGATGGGCTGTTAAGTCGCAGTTGCTCAGATTTGGGTTCCCTGCTGGGTGAGTCCAATGGGGTAAAGCCAGAATGCACTGTCATACTTAGACCTTTTTGTCAGATCCATTTAATGTTCTTTGGACAGTGGATTAGCAATGCGATATCCACAGGGTGCTGCTGCTTGCTGTGTGGAAGTTTGCTAAACAAGTTGGTTTCAGATTTACCTTCTGTCAACACTTGTGTAACATCAGGGCTCTGCACTGCTGCAGCAGGGCTTGTACAGGATGGAGATGAACTCGCTACACTGCTTCCTGTCCCTGCCAGCTGCGATGACGTTTGTCCGAACGCTGTTCTCTGATACGGGGAGTATGTACAGCCAAGAACAGATGCTTTCCCAGTTTAGCTGCTGCATTTCAACAACTGTTCTCTTTCCAGTTTCAAGTGAACTTTTCATGTTTTGTCTACTTCCTCATAGAATCTTATGAGAGCGTGCAACGGCTAGGACTTCAGTTTTCTTTAGAATCCGTGGTGAAATGTGAGCAAAGCTTTGTTTTCGAAGTAAAACCAGGTCTAGATTGACTGAGCCCATCCCCTCGTCCTCCTTTTTCCCCTCTTTCTGCCTTGTTCCATCTCAGCCGATCACTGAGCTCCATCACATCCCCTGCAAATGGAAGCCAAATGGGCTGATTTGATTTTGGCCCAGTTGCTTTCAGATGATCATGATATATGACAATTTGGGAGTTATCTCTGAGCTGCATGTGGAGTCAAAGCTATTGGCTCAAATCCCATCATAATGGGGCTCTTATCCACTAAATTGTGCATTGGTTTGTTCGCAGCACAGGGAAGATATTGTCACTACAGTTCGTTTTATGTCAAGAGCCTCTTGTATCCTGGCAGCTTGTCTCAGGTTAAAAAAGATGACTGTAATCAGCACTCTGTCATATCTCTTAATTCAAATATACCCTACAGGGCACTGGAACAGAACGGACGCTCCTTCTTTGCATGGAAAGTCTCTTAGGGAGCAATTATGCAAGAATATCTTTGGCTCTTATAAAATATTGATTGCTCTTTTTTTTTTTCTGCAATTGTGAACAATCCGCTTTTTTAATACCCCCGCATGTCCTGCAGGAACCTGCTATGCGTCAGTCTTAATAGATATTAGAGTTTGTTGCCAGTTCTCAGGCGAATATCTCATTAGTGTCATAGTTTAAAATTAGATTTGATGTTACCCAGAGAGAGGGAAAAAGAGAGATGTTGTTGGCGTGATTGTGCTGTGCTGGGCTACATATAAGCCATCCTGAGTGTTACTAATTCCCTCAACTCTGGGATGAATGATACTTGAGGGCTAAGTCTGTACATACAGTGGAGCAGTGCAGAATAAAGAGACAAAGCTCAGTCCAGCCTCAGATCACTGTGGCATGAAAGGAATCCTCTGTTGGCGCTGGTTTCTGACTCCTTCCCCTCCACGAGAGACCACCGTTTTCCTGGTCTGGCCTCTGCAGACATTGCGGCCTTTCATCTCCCATTGCAACAGCAGCAGCTGCTCCTGGGCTCCTTTTGGCTTGATGGGAGGCGTTCCCTGTTTGGTTGTGTAGTGAGTACTTGTGAGGTTATAGCCGTGTA
This sequence comes from Neolamprologus brichardi, assembly GCF_056152115.1. Taxonomy (NCBI): domain Eukaryota; kingdom Metazoa; phylum Chordata; class Actinopteri; order Cichliformes; family Cichlidae; genus Neolamprologus; species Neolamprologus brichardi. The sequence continues at coordinate 29,667,378 of NC_142112.1, forward strand.
GATAAACATTAAAGGCCACAAAGCAAACACCAAAAAATACACAAATGTGTCATAGACAAGCACAGATTATATTAAGGTTTGTGAAGCCCTGTTTGAAGCACCATTGTTAGACACAGCTACCTTCTACATAGTGCTAAGTAACAATCAAGTGAAATACTAGAACTGGACTCGCAAAAACTGGAACAAATGCTTTTATGGATGAGCTGTTAGGCAAACCTTGTTATTTGTTAGATCACTGCATTATCAGTGATCACAAACACAGTAAAAGGCGACTTACCCCTGTTTCAGCCTCTAATTTTAAACCTAAATAAAGTTCTGAGTGTCTGAGGAATAATAAAATGAATAAAGCGCTGGTGTATAGCTATAATGATGTGGTCTCATCTTTCCAAGCTGTTGCATCATCTCCCTCTGTATAATCTGTGAATCTGCACTGATACATCATCAGTACAGAAACTCAGTCTTCAACAAATCTGCATAAATCTTGGGTTCGTTGGCATCTAATATATCCTTGATATACCTTATTTATGATGCTTGGAAAGGATAGAATATGACCAGAAATAAGTGAGCGGGCCCATAAACTCATTAAGAAAGTGTTTACAAAGGTCATCACTCAGGGCTGTTTTCCAGTAGACGTCTAAAGCAGCGGTCCCCAACCCCCGGGCCTCGGACCGGTACCAGTCCGTGAGTCGTTTGGTACCGGGCCGCGAGAGTTGAGGCTCAGGTCTGAAATGTATGTTTTTCAGGGTTTTTATCAGTTTTCAGCGTTATTTTGTTATTGTTTTTATCGTTTTTATCGTTAACTCAGTTTTCCTTGGTCTTTTCACGTGTGTTATGAATAAATCTTTTTTTCGGTACCAGTACTAGTTTTATTTTGTTGTATTTATCCGCGACACCTTAAAGGCCGGTCCGAGAAAATATTGTCGGGCATAAACCGGTCCGTGGCGCAAAAAAGGTTGGAGACCGCTGGTGTAAAGGACCAGAAGCCTTTTTTTGCAACCACAGGTGCCACCCACCAGCTGCTACTGGCACCTCCGTGTTGTTGTCATTTTCCATAGAAGAGAGAAAAGGCAGATCTGAACTCCTGACAATGTCATTTCTGACTCTCTGAAAGTCTAGTTCTGAAAGTCTCTGGAAGTTGGTGCTTGCCTCGTGTGCACAAGCGATAGTCCTCTGCCCAAATTTAGTAATACATGATCAAGTGTATTAAGAAATCCAAATTTGTCATGTCATTTGGAAACAGCTGTATAGGAGTGTTACCGATAAATGAAACAATGAGTCAGTTTCAGGAGAAAAGCAGCCACCAGAGGCATAAATGAAGCATTTGACCCTTGCAAAGCATATTGGAAGGACACGCTTCTCTGAAAAAGTCAAAATTGTGAAAACAGGATTTAAATATATAGTAAATTTCAGTTCATTCTTCTTGTGAGAGATTTGTGCGATCGCTCCAACAGCTCTTGCAACAGTAAGTCATCTTTGCTTAGTGTCTGTGTGCTTTTACCTCACTAATATGCTGAATTGCCATGTTAGATTTAGATTAAGGCCCCACTGATGAAAAGCACAGCCTCATGATTTAATTAAACCTTGTTGAGTTTTTTGTGTGACACACAACTTCACTTCTCTCATTTACAGACGGTGGACATCCATAAAGAGAAGGTGGCCAGGCGAGAGATCGGGATCCTGACCACTAACAAGAACACAGCAAGGACTCATAAGATCATAGCGCCGGCCAATATGGAGCGGCCAGTCAGGTACATCAGGAAGCCAATTGACTACACTCTACTGGATGATGTCGGCCACGGCGTTAAGGTGAGCAGATTTTTCTTGTTTTGTGTGTATGTGGCACTAATTTTCTGCTCGCATATAATATTTCCCTCTGCTCAGTCCATTAGTTTTTCCATCTTTTTCCTCTCCCTTCCCCCTCTTTGCTTTCTCGCCAGAGGTACTCCTATCTCCCTCTGTCTCCTCTCCCACTTTGTCTGTTTTTCTCGCTCAAACGGCGTCTCTTGTGCTTTCTCTTTCATCTTCAGAAAACACCCCTCTCTGACCCTGCAGGAATATGTTGCAGTGTGTGTTAGTGGGAACTGGTTCGGGAGGGTGGAGATGGAGATAAACTTAAAAAAAAGCAATTACATCATCATGTAGCTTTCAGAAAACAGCTCTGTTCTTGGATTGTTGTGAAAATGGTGATCAGAGACACATTTGTGGGACTTTTTTTTTCTTTGTTTAAAGGCACGTTAGCCGCTCTTATAATCTTATTATGGCGATGATGTTATGGTTCAATTTGTAGTTTATCTAACTTCAGTGTGAAAGGTAGCAAAGAAGCTTTTTGATGTGATAAACTCTTCAAAACAGAGACTCACCCGCAGCTCCCAGCCATTAGGGCTCGCTCTAGGAGTCGCTCGGTGACATCATTTCCTGACAGCTGCAGGCAGTTTTTCTATTTATTTATTTATTTTTTTGGAGATCTCCATTCTCCCTCATGAGCGTCCTCTGCGCCATCAGTCAGCCAATCAATCTCAGTTGTCAGACAGATTGGATTAAAGACCCCGCCATTAGCGTCCCATAGTGTTACAGGCATTGATAAGACCAGATAAAAGCCATTGTGCCACTCTCAATTTTCTGTGTGGGGAGTTGCATTGAAGCCCTCTGTCACGGTTAATGGGATGTGAAACATTTTGTGTGTTTGTCACCACTGGGGCTAGACTTTCACCAGTAATTATGACTATTGAACCATAAATGTGTGGCTATTTACACTTTCAGGAATAATAAAAGCAGGAGTCTTTCTTCCAGTGAGTAAGATTCAGAGAAGATGAAATAATTGGCAGATACAGTTTACAAAAAGAGATAGTGATAGTGGCGATACAGATTTTTAGTTTTGGGTCCAGACCGAAACTACCACAGAAAATATCATACAATCACAAACTCCAGAGGTGTGGCTGAGCAATAGATCCAGAAATAACAGATTTCAACAGACTGACAGTCAAGTCTTTCTTTTTTTTCACAGCAGTGGATTGATGTGTCATATTTACAGTGGTTGGCCACAATGAAGAAAAACTTTGCAGTCTTATCGCTTCACTGCTATGCTACTCTGCTACATGTGGTACAGACAGCCCTGAAAGTATTGTAAGCTGGACAAACTGTATCTTTTTTTTTTTGCAATAAGTCTTTGTTTTATTTTTTGTGCTTATCAAACATCTTCCCCTACATTGCTTAAAGAGGGAAAAAAAGTAATACTTGCGAATTTTGAGGTGAGGTTGTTTTGCCCACTGTTTCCATCTAATCTAATTAAAACCAGGATCACCAGGCATAACCGTGCAATAAGGTCAATTTTAATCATCCCCAGTTCTGTACCTACTCTTTAGATTAAATAAAAGAGATGCTCAAAATTAGGCCTCGTCGATGCACAATAAATTTATATCACTGTAAATGTCGTGCTCGGCTGCTTTAAAGCCGTTTGAGTCTATTTTAAGATCATCACGTAGTACTCTGAGCCTAATCTCTGTGGATTTTCTGCCTTAAACGTCTTTGTCTACGCCGCGTTTAGCCTGTGAATGTGGGGAGCGCACACCCGCACATCTGGCAGCCCTACATCACTCACCTCCTCTCATCTATGCATGTCGAGAGCCAGAGAGCGATCGATACGCAACATCAATACTCCACATTAATTCATAGAGCATGCTGCAATGGCAGCTGTCAAAAGTCTGAACGTCTGTAGCCGCGTTTTATTTACTGACCAGAATCAATACCTTCATATGAGTTCGGATCGTGAATATCGGCTCCAGTTTGCTTTCAGACTTGTTGTGTCTGCCTGAGGGTTAGCTTTGGCCTAAATGTTGAGTTGGCTTTACGACCTTACAAAAAGTTGGTGTTAGACACCTGCGGAGAGGAAAATAAAATTTGGTTTGCTAACATACATTATTGAAGAAAAGGTTTTCTATAAAAGGGAGGTGGGGGGGAAAAAAGAAGGAAGATGAAATTCATGTGGTATAAACAAACCGAACACAGCAGTAATCACTGCAGTCTCACAACTGACAGATCAGGATGCTCCTGCAGGCTTTCTGACAGCAACATGATGCTTTTTAGCTTTAATACGAAAGATGAGATTTATTCTTCCAGTCAGATGATGCTTAATCTAGTCAGCGAGGCTTTCAGGAATGCACCAGGCACGTCGGCTGTTTGAAGTCAGATTTCAGTCCTTTGATATTCTGTCCTGTGTCAGTTAAGAGTTTACAAGATTACTAAAGGGGATGGTTCAAGTTCTTCATGACAAAGACGGCGGCTGCTGTTGTTCCTCTGTATCGGGGATGTTTCTGGTAACTCGTTTCCTAGTTGAGTGAAAATCTGACTAATCCACTGCTGTGAGTGTATGAAAACAGCCACAAGTGAGCACAATTCTAATCTTACACATTGTCTGTAAACATATTTGCGCTATATGAAAGAATCAGTCTAGCATACGTATGTTGAAAGCCCCTGATATTTGTGGTGTAGCCAGGCACGGCTGTACGATCGTATTTGTTTGTACCGCCAGTTTAATGATTCATCACTGATATATCATTAAACTGATGGTTCATAATGGCCCCGTTAGAACCAACAGTTAAGTGGTGTTTTGTTCCAACCAGAGACTGTATAAAACATGGACATTACACGGTAGTTTTGGCCTCCACCAACACTTCGAGCCTTAACATTAGTAAGATAAACTGAATGAAATGCAACAACGGCGCAAACATGGTAGAGAGCTCTAGTTCAAAGACGTGAGTTAGTTGAGGTGAGGCCTGTCAGACCCATTCAGCTGCCTCTGCAACTCAAACCTATCAAAGGAGCCCATGTGTTTTTTGGAGCAAGCCTGAAGTAGGCGAACTGCAACTTTTGGCGGATCATCTTAAGATTAATTATTTATTTATTTCTTAAGCACCGCAGATTGCTCCCTTGATGACTGCTAGTTAGGGCAGCAATGGTTAATTGTTCAGTTCTGGCAGATGTGATAACACCCAACAGGCTACTGATACAAGACCTTTACCCTTAGCAGCTGCAGGCATGTTCAGATTTCACACAAAGGCAGTCGTTTGCAGGCGAGAGCGCTGCAACTTTAACTGGTTACAGTTGCTAAGTTTTGCCTTAAAAACCTTAAATGAGCATTTTTCAGCTGCTTTTTTTTTTAAAGCTCAGTCACATTAAACTCCAGTGGCAGCGGCTGCTTCACAAGAAGGGCTGCACCACATAAGTTCAACGCTTTTAAAGGGAAACGGCCGTTAACACAGGTTTAATAAGATGTAAGATATATTAACCGGACCTCCGGCAGTGTCTGTTGCCTTCATGCACCTTTGACACACTGCAGAGCTGTAGTTTCTTTTTTTTTCACCCTGAACCTGTCAGTCCATAATTCACCTTTGATGTCAGTAAAGCATTTCCACACTGCCCCTCTGTTTTATTCATTTATTTATCTATTTTGTACAGCAGAACAGAGATGCAGCATTTGCCAGGAAGATAAGGCGAGGCAGTAGCGGGCCTTGGCATTTCCAGCATGACCTAGATTGTAAATTGAATCTCTTCTAGCTGTGATAACCCGAGGAGAGTGAAATCTGAACATGAAGTTAGCCTTTCGCAGCTGCACTGAAGCAGTTTCCTGTTTTTAAGCGTGCAAAGGTCTGCTCCTGTTGACCTGTGCTATGAATTTACTCTTGATTTCATCCGTTCTTTCTGCTGTGGTCCTGTGACGCTACAGTGCTTTCTGCAAAGGCCACTGGGGAAGCTGCATTATAGATGAGCCACTTGACTCTGTAGTTGTCAAACTGCAGATCAACCCCGCTGCTATGCTGGCTCTGTTTTCAGACAGAAAGCTACACAAGTATGAGTTTTGAATTCATTTTCTAGGGGTGCCAGTGAAGCGATGATCTGAAATTATGCAGTTCACATCATAGAAAATGTATAAAAGGTTACCAAAGGTCGGAGTGGTTCTCTGCAACCTTTTCTTATGTCATTTTGTCGATGCACTAAAATAAATTCTTCAGTTTCTTTTGCCATTAGATCCCTCAAAAATCTTTGCTGTCTGGCTCTTGCTCTGGGTGTGGTGCTGGAGTAAAGGGCACAAGTCAGGAAACAGTGTTTTTTTGTATAAATGGCATGATTTTTACTACTGACCTTGTGAGGTCTTGCTACGAGTTAAGTGTAAATACAAGGAATCATTTTCTGCTGCTCACTTAACTTGGACTGATCCATTTACATATGGCTGTTTTGACATGCCCTCTTTCTGTCTCTTTCTCCTGTGTTTTTTTCTTCTTTTTTCCTTCGCCCACACTAAGTGGCTAAAAGCCAAGGTAAGTCTGCTTTGTCACATGACCCATTTTGCTCCGATGTATTATTGATAGATTTGTTCAACTCCCTTCCACGGCAGACTCGTCCTCGTGTGATTACTGTCATCGTCTCCCATGTTACTTCACATTAACTGACCTGTAGTCCTCCCACAGATGAGCGTAGTCTTTGTCACACTCCCTTGTCTGTTTACCAACCATGTATGTGTTGTTATTTACTTTCATGTTGTGTACTCGTCCCTTAATGTCACGTAGTTTGTTTAACGCTTACGGGTTTCCCAGATAACTGCTGTTGCTCCAAAATTCCATCAGAGTGTAAACTGCACACCCTGGGGGAGGGATTACATCTCCCCTCAAATATTACGCTGTGTCATCTGGGCAGCCTGTAAGAGTAGATTGTTATCACATTAGTAATATTCACCCACTGTGACTGGAGGAATGTGTGCATAAAACAAGCTTCTTCTGGGGTTTCTTTCCAACCACAGCAACATGGAAACAATCAGTCGATCAGAGGAGGAACACTATCGAGGACCAATCCGCCGACGCAAAAGCCGCCCAGTCCGCCGATGTCCGGGCGTGGCACGCTTGGGTAAGATTTCCATCAGAGTCACCAGAAAAGGAAACCCAGTCCTTTAATTATGAATAATTTAAGCACGTCACTTGTCTTTATTTATTGCTTTATAAGTCCAAGAGATAAAAACACAGGGCACATTTGCTGAGGAGTGAACTTGATGGATCAGTGGTCACTTCTGCTGGAAAAGACGCTGATCAGATATTAATTCCAGGGATAAACAGCGATGTTTAGCGCGCCTCATCCAGCTGGGTAAACTGATAGGATTTACAACGCTTTAGTGGACACACCCATAACGTTCAGCTTTACGCTCAGTGATGATCATTCTTTTCTTTGATTTTACCATAATTTGTTTATCGCTTTTCATTTTTGGGCCACTCCAGACGCAACACGCCCTACAAGACCCTGGAGCCAGTGAAGCCGCCCACAGTTCCCAATGACTACATGACCAGCCCCGCCCGACTAGGCAGCCAGCACGGACAGCAGCAGAGCCCCGGGCGCACGGCGTCGCTCAGCCAGAGGCAACGCACGCACAGGTAGATGAGGAAAGAGGGAAAAATCAGTGCACGCAGCTATGCAGATACAGGAGCTTCTGTTGCTTTTCTGTATATATTACTGTAACCAGACCATCCTCTGGAAGTATTTCACATTATTGGACTGATTTAAATTCATGCTGCACATTAAATGACACGCCAGCTCGTCTCCTTTGACACTGGAAGCAATGTGAGGATCGTTTTGACCCTGTCCTGTAACAACAACAACAACAACAACAGCACTGGCAAAAAAGTCAGAAGATAAGATTTGGCAAAGTAAGGATTTGGAATTAAGTTTTAGGATCTAGGATACCATCCACAACCCGTTCAACCCCGCAGTAACTGTGATTGATAGATAACAATACATTTTAGTTAACTCCTCCCGATGTTATAGCTGTCTTCATCTCAGTATGTTTTTGAACTATTAGTGTTGATAGGTAGCCAGACATGCTGGGAATGTTGAGGTAAAAGTTGAGATTTTATATAAAAGATGTACATGTGTACTGTGATGTCACCCAGCAATTTTCTGAATTTGTTTTGAAGTCATGAGCAAACAAATTTCAATCCATCCAGCCATGTTGGAAGTTTTTCCCAGCTGTCACAGGGAGACGGGCAGTGCACACCCTGGACAGTCTGCTGGTCTATCGCAGACTCAGAATATTTTAATGATAAATTAAAGGCTAAACATAACAAGTTAGGACAGCAAGCCGTTTCCATAAACTGTGCAGTGATGCAGATACCTACTAATTCCAACTAAGTAACACACAAATAAACAACTACACTTCGACACTGAAGAAAAACTCAGGACAAACTATTTAAGGACTTGTAGTACAATTAACCACATATAAAATTCCAATACGGACGTAAAAAGGCTGAAGCAGTTAAAAGAAGTGTGGTAGTAGCACGTGAGAGGAATACGATCCGAATATATGACCAAAAACCGACCAAATATTGACGGTAGAAGAGGATAAGAGAGTCACAGAAAAATACTTTCATGCAGAGTGCAGTTTAAAATCTGCAATGCTAATCAGCAGCTTTTTATGAACAGTGCAACAGGCATGTAACACTTTTTTTTCGAAAATTTTGAGAGGTTGAAGTGGAATTGGGTGTTCCAGCTACACCACTAAAACTGCTCACTGAATATAAACCTAGGGTTTGAGTAATGTGTGTAAAGCATCTATCCAAAAACACCGGTCCCCTCTATGTCGGCTAGTTCTAATCTCTTCATTCAGTTCAGCGGCTTAGAGCACTTTCACACCTCTTCCTCTCCACTACACTAAATCCAGCATTTGTCTGACAAGGATTGGAGGGCTTCTGAATCACTCTGATATTAATATCTGTAAAAGCCTTTGAAATAAAGTGCTGTTAAAAAAAGAAAAAGAAAAAAAGTCCGCCACAGCGTGGAACCCCTTGAACATTACTCTCAAGGATTGTTCCCCAGAAATCTCCAGGAGCTTTCATCAAATTTGAGTTACGAGGGAGTGAAGTCTCCTCATTAGCTAAAAAGCCTGTAATGCTGGCTGTGATGCTCGTAAATATTACGTATTTATGAGCAAATGTTATTTTATTTATTTTTAAACCCTCTTTCTCCAACTTCCCTTTTAGTTTCATGCTTGTTGCTTCTTTCCTACAGCTGTTCTGCCTCATCTGTTAAAACGTATTTGAATGTGCACAGTTTTAGGTTCTTTGGCCTCACCGTTGCCGATCTGCTCTGATGTCCCCTTAACAAACTGAATGCTGTCCTCAGAGTCCCAAACTCCCTGCTGCAGCTAATATCGCTGTGGCATCACTATTTGATTACACTGCCAGGAAGTAAGCTGTGCTTGTTCAGCTCAACAGTCTCTGTCATCTTCAGCTGAGGTCTGAATTCAATATAGGCTCCCGTGTTCTGCTACACGTTCCCTGCTATTATCTAATATCTTTGTGTAGGAGCAATTACACTCTTGCGTGCAGGGAACGTTTTATTTTAGGAGCCGTGCTAATTTTAGTCACCGCAGAATGCTTGGAGTAAAAATTTGCTCTAATCTAGCATTACAGGTTTGGATATCTGGGCAGAGTCTGTATGTTAAAGATGGTGTTTGGCTTTGTGGACACAGCATGTACCAAAACACAAATGTTAAACATAGTTCCTAGAAGTTGATAGTTCTGCAGAACTATCAACTTCTTCTTTAACTGCTATACCCATATTCTTTATGTCATTATAAAGCAATTCAAAAGTGCCCTAAAAGAACACCCCAAAAAATGTTTGCTGTGCAAATCATACAAAACATTTTGTGCCATGTGAAGGACTTGATTTGAAATCAGCTGTTCTTATGGTTAGATTATGGTTCCATACACAGATGCATAAAACGAGTCACAAATGCACAACTGTGGAAGTACAGATTAAAGGCTTTATAAATTTATTGCTGTTTAAACTCACTATCAGGTCAAGTTTGGTGTTGCTTCTGCAACTTTACAAGTGGGAAGTCCGACCGTTCCGGTGTTGTGCCAAAAAATAATTGCTGGTATTTAAACTGTTAGGCTGTCAAACATATCTGTCAAAAATGATGTCAAGTCTTTTTGAACCAGGAAAAAAAACCCTTTCCATCAGAGAGACACTGCAATCAGCTTTTGGAAAAGTAACTTTACATATCTGTATTTATTCTTTATATCCCATATTTATAGGATATATCCTATATCTTATCCAGATCTGGCTGAGCTGGGGAAGCAGAAATGGCAGCAAATATGACATCACAGGTGTGAAATTGGGCAGGGATAGCTCAGTAGGTACAGTGGTGGCCCCATGATCGGAAGGTCGGGGGTTCGAATCCACTGAACAGCGACCCTGAGGTACCCCTGAGCAAGGTACCGTCCCTACACACTGCTCCCCGAGTGCTAGATTGGTGGCTGCCCACTGCTTCACTGAGTGAATGGGTTAAATGCGGAGAGGAGGATCAATTATACATTATACAAAGGAGGAACAAGTATACATTAGAAAGATATTTTTAATTGACCAAAAGGACAGGATTGGATGTAATGCAACAACAACAACAAACTTTATTTATATAGCACATTTAAAACCAGTGGAATACCAAAGTGCTTAACATACGAGAGGGTCAAACGTAAGTAGTAGAGAAAGATGATGGCCATGGCAAAGTACCAAACATGCTAGCAGGTTGATGGCACTAAAAACACAGAGACAAAAGAAATGCATATAAAAGCGTAATAGAACAATATGTGTAAAAGATAAGAGTCAAGAAAATTTTAAAATAATTAAAAGTAGTTAAAAATAGAACAAAAGTAGCAACAAACATTAAACTAACTAACAAACAAGCATTAACTGGTATAAAAGGCGACGTTAAATAAATAGGTTTTTAACCACGATTTGAAAGATTGAAACTGGGAAGATGATCTTAGATTTTACACCCCTGCTAGAGCGCTAAGTAGTTCAGTGAGGTAACTTGGCACTATATTGTTAATAATTCCTAAAGGTAAGCAGCATGATTTTGAATTGAATACGATACTTAACGGAGAGCCAGTGCAGGTCAGCGAGGACAGGGGTAATAGAAACACGCCGCCCAGTACCAGTAAGAAAACCAGCCGCCGCATTCTGAACAATTTGCAGTGTATGGAGAAGAGTAGAGTTAAGACCAAAGTAAAGGGAGTTGCAATAAGTACAGACGTCCTTGTGCGGGACATAATGTCTGGCCTTGCAAATAAGACGCAATTGATAAAAGCAAGATTTTAGAGTCATAAGGTCCTGGCAGAACAGGTAATTTCCTTATTTCATACATAACCCCCTTGCAAATGCTGTTAACTGCAGTCTTCATCAATATAACCAAAGAGATTAGATATAAACAAAAAAAATACTTTTTGGCTCAACACTGGCTTGAAATTCCAGTTAGGATCTTGGGATTCCTGACTTCCCACTTCAAGTGAAACGTCAAAGCTGCCTATTTACAGTGAGTATGGATAAATACCAGACGACTACCTTTAAATATCAGTGTCACAGATGGCTTTAAAAGAGAGAAGCTGTTTTTCCATATTGGCTCTAGAGATTTTTGTCAGTTGTGAGCAAGTGAGCTGGAACTTTCTTACGCCTCACAGTTAATTTATCAAGAGTTCCCTGTATTAAGTACAGACTGAAAGAAGGAGGCGGAGCAGCGGAGAAAGAGCTCATTGGTTTTATTTGACACCATTTTGAAACAAAGACGACTAAAGAAAGCAAAAGCAGGGGAAGAGATAAATGGGTTGGCAAAGGAATGGTAAGTTATAGAGAGATTAGAAGGGATAAATCTAAATCGCAGAGATGAGGAGGAAGGGTGTTGACTTTAAAAGAGGGCACAATATTGTTTAGCCTCTATAGTCACAGACAGTTAGCTCCTACTGCCACCGTCGTCCTTTAGAGGAGTAACTCCCGCTGTTTGTGCCCGGAGAGCCCCAGGGCTTGACTGACACAGATCAGAGAGGAGGAGAGGGCAGAGGGGAGGGGAGGAGGGGTGAAGGGAAAGGGGGATAAAGGGATGTGGGGGAGGTGGGAGTGAGCAGGGGTTCAGAGGGGTGGAAGGAATCAGAGGAGTTGAGGGAGAGAGGGGTTCTGGTAGATGAATGGGGAATCACTTTACAGGCGATGAAGAGATCAGAGAAAGAGGTCAAGGGATGGTTAAGGGTGAGGGGGGGATCAGTTGAAAAACAAGGATGAAAGCGGCAGGGGAAAAAAGAAGAGGTGGGATGAGGGGTTGTAGCAGAAATGAGGATCAAGGCCAGCCTGACAGATAGCGAAAGAGCGGGAGGAGGGATTTATTTGTCCTGGCCATTGATCTACGAGCTGTAGGGTCATGTACAGGCTGAAAATGCAGAGCTGACATACATACTACATACACATGACCTATATCCAAGTGCTGGGCAAAGCTGCTGAAATCCAGTAAAAACATTATGTCTGAGCAAAGCTCCCTTCAGTTGCAACTTTATTCACACAGGGTGACAGGAGAGCGGAGCAGGTAGCGCCACATATTTGACTTAGCTAATTGTTATGCCGAATACCTTTTGTGACACAACCCACAAAGGCTTTGTCTCTATGTGGGATGGAATGGACAGAGACTTTAAAAAAAAAAAGTCTATAAAAACAATGTCTTTTATGCTTTTTTTAAAGATATGCTTATTGGCAGGTCTTATGTCATTAATTTTTCCACAGAATTGCCTCTTAAATGTTTGATGATCCATGCATTTGTCTTCTACCGCTTATCTGGGTCGCAGCAACAGCAGCGACTTCTCTCACACCGGCCACCTCTTCCAGCCAGTCCTGGGTCTTCCCTGGGGCCTTCTCCCAGTAGGACATGCCCCTAATACCTCGCCTACTGGGAGGTGTCCAGGAGGCATCAAGTCAGATGCCTGAACTAGCTCCTTTTAATGTGGAGGAGCAGCGGCTCTACTCAGAGTCCCTCTGAGCTCCTCACCGTATCTCAAGGGGGAGCCTAGGCACCTTTTGAAGGAAACTAATTTCCAATACTTGTATCTGCGACCTCATTCTTTCAGTCACTGCTCAGAGCGCATGACCGTAGGTGAGGGCAGGAACGTAGATGGACCAGTAAATCGACAGCTTCGCTTTTCTGCTTAGCTCTCGCTTTACCACAACAGATCAGTACAGAATCCACATCACTGTGCTGGTTTCATGAATTTATTATGAGTGGAATATTTTTTGAGAACAGTAGATAATTTGTCATAAAAAAATATGAAAATTGCCTGTGATTTGGGTCCTGGGAACACATGTCTTAAAATTTAAGTCCAACACCTCAAAATATTTGAAACGCATATATAGATTATACAATTTATAATTTCGGGATGTTGAAAAAGTTGTTCATCTGTAGCTTTCGTTATTTAAAAAAAACAAACAGCTAATGAATATTCACCTCATTCTTTAACATGACTCCATATGTCCTTTTTCTTAACTGCAGTGTTGAGTGAGAATCAGGATCCACAGTTCACAGACAACTGTCACGTCCACATCTACAGTCAATTTAGTCACCAGTTAGCCTAACAAATAACTCGCACAAAGACCCATCCAGTGATAGACACTGCAGATTTGTTCAGGCTATAAATGCAGTGGTGTGAGGCGTTAATTCATGCGTCACACTTATTCCTGTACCAGTAAATCTACAGTAGCACAAATTCTACATAATACTGGGTGTGTAGTAGGGAAACATTCACAAATATGTGCGCGTTGGTATGATAAATTCCAATTTCAATAATCTTTAAATCCTGCTGACTAACCTGCTTCTCATAAATGTGTGCTAGCTGCAGTAAGCGTGCGCGCATGTGTGTGGCCTGCTTAAACTGATGTGCAGACTGATGTTCCGGTTATACAGTCACGTCTTTGTTCCTTTTATTTCGTTCTCTAAAAATAAATCACGCGGAACATTTAGACGTGTTTGGCAAGGCCTCGTATCATGTACAACAAAGTGACTGTTCCCCCCCATTACTCTTAAAGCAAGGCTTAATGTTGGTGATTATCATCCACACTATATGATGATCACTGTAAATTTGTGTTTGGGGGCAATTGCAGTATCAAAAGCAAGATATTTTAAGGTGGTTTGCATGCTGAATGCTTAAATATTCTCTTAAATCCTGGAATATTTACTTTTTATTCAGTTTCTTTGACAGACTGTGACCAAAAATACTTCAATAGGGTGACTCATGTCTTTTTCACTTGGGTGTGTCACCCTGCAGCTCAGTCGTAACAAGCCAATAGACTGAATAAGTGTGGAAGAGCAAAGTCACCCTGGAGTATTACTTAAAAATGTGGAGTTTTTGGCCTTTTACTTCTAAATGGGACATGAGCAGCGAAGCATCAGAGTCCCCTATATCTGCAGTGTTACCTGCTGTGCAGTCTAAGCAGGTTGCCCTGAATAAAACAATGTCCTCTTTTTCCTTCTGTCTCTCCTCCCTCAGTGGAAGCAGCGGGGGCAGCGGCAGCAGGGAGAACAGCGGCAGCAGCGGAATTGGCATTCCCATCGCCGTGCCTACACCCTCCATCCCCAACTCTGGACCAGGTGAGCTTGACAGTGATGGTGACTTAAACAGTAAACGGTAACAATCGGCCAGTCGGTGTCCAAATTATGCTGATTTTCAGTGAGGCTTGTTTTTTATTTTTAAGTGGGTTTTTTTTTTTGTTTTTTTTACCTGGATTAGAAATGCAGGGAGAAATATTTGCTTTAATGAGTAAGAAATCTGTGTACACCCTCAGGAACATTGTCACTTGAGTTCTGGTGTATTTTCCACCCAGTTAAAACAAGATGATGACACTACAGGACTGCTCCGTTTGGCAAGATGCACAGCATAGACTTCAACTAAATCAAATCTAGATGTAACTTCCAGGTCTAAAATGGTCACCGAAGGGCGACTGCTCTTGTTTAAAGACGAGTCCACTTTCACAGAAGTCAATGAGAAGATGATCCTACAGCTCAGTTGATATTTGACCTCCGTAAACATCTAATGAGAATGTGTCCTTATACATTAGCTTTAGCTAATAGCTAATTCAACAGTGTTCATTTGTTTAAAGTCATTATCATTATTTAGAGTAAAATAGACAATAAAAACCAGTATGCAAGGTGACAACCTTGGACTTCTTAAACATCTGGGACAGATCAATGTTGCTACTGATTGTCCATCTTTTGGGTACAGTCTATGGTGTGTTCTTTGTGAATCAAACTTTAAACACATACATTTCTCAATCAATATATGGCTAAAAAAATAGAATTTAAATAAGTGTTTTTAAGCGTAAAATCTGAATATATGATGAAGTTTGTAAATGTATGACGCTATTGGCAGATAGAGAGAGTGTGCATCACAAAGCCTATGTTTACCAGACAGGGATTATGGAGCCCCATTGTGTTCTAAGCACAGCTGATTCTCTATCCTACTGTGTAAATAGGCCAAGCTGCGTGAGGCCTGACACTTTACAGTTAAACAGTAAAGCCCACGTAACACGACGAGCTGCTACACGTGGTGTCGCGCTGTACCGTGATCACGGCGGAGATGGTGCTGCGTTTAACTTTGGAGCGTTGTAGGTTGACGTAGCAGCTGTTTTACCTCAGCGCCGGGATCAAGCCGGCAACACAGGACTTTCCACAGCACTCCCTCTCTCTCTTTCTTTGTGATGTGCAAGCTGGTCGCCATGGAAACACTCGATTCATACCGCAAAGGAGTGTGTCCAAGTGCGCGAGAAGTCGGAGCGCTCCTCTGGGCCCGGAGGTTTCTTAAGTAAATTGATATGATGTTATGTAATAGAGGTGTAGGAGGCGGCGAGGACACGCTCTGCTCCTGCCTCACCGCTAAATGGTCACTAACGTGAGTCCTCCTTTCAGTCCCAACCATGCCTGCTCCCCCGGGAGCCCCTCCGCCTCCCCCACCCCCTCCTCCTCTACCTCCACCTGCTCCTCCCATGGCCGGGATGGCCCCTCCAGCGCCACCACCGCCACCTCCCATAGGTGAGATTCCTCGAAGCTCCAGAGCCTCTTGTTTGACCTCTGCCGACTGGATGGCGGATCATCACCTCGGAGATGGAGATGCACAAAATAAGGGTGCCGATGTCCGTCTGTGCACACTGCAAGCAAAGGGTCCTCTTATCAAATCTTATCATAGCTTTCCTCTTTAAAAAAAATCAAGAATAAAGCAGCAGAAACAGCCGCATCATATGAGAGATTTCTCTGTCATCCACTTAGGCTGAAGCGGTATTCACAAAATGAGGAAACATTATTAAGGAAATGGGGGAGAAAGATAAAAATCGAATTGCACTCTCGACGAGCGTTGGCCATGACGATCTTTCCCCAGCCAAGAAACTCGCTGAACTAAACACATCAGCCAAAGATTTCTGGGTTGTTCAGCTCTGTCGTTGCTTGCAGTGTGGACAGAGTTTCGTGCTTCTGTTAAGCACAGCGTGACATTTAACTTAATCCTTCATGGTGGTGGTTTTGGTGGTGGTGGTGCTCTTCTTCACTGAAGTGTAATCGGTTAATACAGAAGTCTCATGTCACCTAGGGCCTGGCTAAAGTTAATTAGTGCCTGTAATTTCTCTTAAATTGGTCCTTTACATTTTAATCTCAAGCTGTTGTGGATAATAAAATATGCAAGTTTGTTTTTTTCAAATCTGTACAGATGTACAGAAACGTGACTTTGAGACTTCTACTGCAGGTACAATATGTGGCTCATTTGATTTTTTTTTTAATTTCCAAAAACATGATTGTGGTTAAAGCTGCATCAGGCAACACTTTCCTGAACTCAAGATCATTCACATTTAAAGCTGTAAGCTGGTTGGGGACATTCCAGACTCTGGTTTCATAATTAACCCTTTTAATTGTAAATCGGCGTGGCTACGATTTGAGATGAGTTTGCATCTTTAAATCTCCCCATTTGATTGTCAGCCTGCCGTCTGTGTGCCGCATCGCTGCTACTTTCTATTTGCGTGTGCGTTAGCTGTGATCATAGCCTGTGATGAAACAGAAAAACTATTTTTGCAAAGTTGCAAAAAAAGATTGACACATCCCCAAACTCGGTCGTTACTGTAAATGTTCACCCATCAGCGGGCAAAGCTAAAGATAACTTGCTGATGCAGGGTGCGATCTGTTTACACAGATGTAGTGTAAAAAGTAAAACGTTCCTATTGGGCCTAACTTTTAAAATTACAATTGCTGCACCAGCATTGGTAGACCGAGGGGTCAAACAACACGTCACATCTAATACATTTAAAGCTAATTTGTCCCTCTAAACCTGATTTATTGGAAACCTTGTTATGTTTTTATGTAATTAGTTGCCTTTTATTGAACACTGTGCTCAATGCGTCTTTGCAACAGGTTTAGAGAGTGGGTAAGCTGAATTCAGAGATGCTAATGATTTTCACTGGTAGAAAGTAAAGCAGTGCCTCAGTATGGAGACTGTTTGAGCCACAGCAAATGCCACATAATGATTTCAGGGTAATGGACTCCCCAAACCATTCAGCCAGCCTTTTGGGTGCTTCAGATACTCAGCAGTGCCTGATGTAGCTTTAATTTACACGGCCTCTGAATCACAGATTCGTGATGCTGGGATTGATTTAGAGTCCGAGCTCTGTAAAGCTTAAAAGCATCCAGCTGTTTCATCGGTGTCCACCGGTAAGTGTCTAAGCCTGAGCAGCAGCTGCTCTTCGCTCATCGACTCCGGTAATCTTTGTGACCGAGATGATCACTTGAATTGTGCACATTTTATCCTCTGAACATCACAAGTCTCTTTATTTTCCACTTATTCTGCTGGTGACACTGTAGCGAAGTTTATTTGTGGTTGTTTACCTCTGAATCTTTACTTCCTCTGGTCCCACCCATTCCTATCTCTCCCGAGAGGATGTATATTATCTAGAAATGTGAACAGGAAATGCTTGAGCAGAAAAAAACTTAAACCCCTCCTCGCCCTCTCTATTTTTGTCGGCCACAGCCGCACACATTGCTTCAATCTTCAAATAGTTCTTTGTTGTTGTTGTTTTCTAAAGCTGTTGTTCACAGAGATGCTTCAGTTATTCTTTGATGGCGGTGTAGTGAGGCACGTAATCCTAAATGCTACCTGCAATCTTTTAAACCTTGTGTCAAACATACGGCCCGCGGGCCTGAATCGGCTGTGTAAAGACTATATTCTGCATCCTTGACAACTTAAGAAAATGTGAAGGAAGGACAAAGATTTTGAACAGTTTTTCCTGTTGATAAAGATCCCCCACACACCCACTGCATCTATACTACACCAAAGTGAATCAATGAAAGCTTCGTATTCTAAATCTATACTTACAGGACACCCTGACCAATGAACTGTGGGAACCTTTTGTTTGCTTCATACATTTATCATGCAGTTTCACTGGTCCAGCTCACTTCACATCAAAGCGTGGCATATAAAATGAGTTTGAAATCCCTGTTTTAAATTGTTGCTTCAGCAAAAACCTGCAGGATCCATCTGTTCTGTTGCTGTGTTCTTATTCCTCAATCGATCCTTCCTTTCCTTCTTGTCTAAGAAAGCTACATTTAAGATAACTTGTTGATGAAACTCTTCATGAAGTGTCTGTTACTTTTATAATCAAATTACAATCTCTGTTGCTTCCCCAAGATCACCTGCTTCCTCTGACTTTTGTTGACTAACTTTAACATTTTTTTAATAGGCAGGGGGCTCTGATCAGAATTTAAAAGCTCAAGTTATCTCACACGGTGTTAATGATTCATGTTTTGGTTGGTTTCCCCCTTCCCTCTCATTTCCAACCTTCTTCCCTCCTTTGCTACCCTGCTTGGCTTTCCTCTCTTTCCTCCCCGTCCTTGGGGTTTCTAGCTGTGGCCCCTGGACCTGGTCTGGGACCTGCTCCAATGTCCCAGTTTGGAACCATCTCACGGCAGATTTCGCGGCACAACTCTTCCAACTCCTCTGTCTCTATGGTTTCGGCCACGGGCACCTACCGGCGGGCGCCGTCGGTCACTTCGCAGTTCTCCTTGCAGCAGCAGCAGCAGCAGCAGCAACAACAGCAGCAGCAGCAGCAGCAGCAACAACAGCAGCCTCATATTAATGGAGGCACTCCTGGCTATGGTCAGAACTCAAGTAAGGCCCTCTTGTCTCCAGCTCCCAACTGCTTTCTAGATCCAAAGCTGTCACTGAAGGACACACAACCTCACATTCTTCCCAAATCATGCACCCAAAGCGACCTAACCTTTGTAGCCACACACAAAATCTTTATATTTTATATTTGCAAGTAAATCAGTGCTTTCTGAAGGTCAGGCCGAGTTCTTCACAGAACTATTGACGTTTGTTTTTAATCTGAAAGTGCAGTTTAAAGTTTTTTATCCAACTGTGGGGTGTCTTTAGTATTGATGCAGAATGCCTCATCCTTGGATTTGTACACAGATGCAATGCAGGCTATCAATGTTGGCTAGCAGTGCAGAGTCAGTCTTTGGCATCTTGTAAAAACTTAGGCAAAGTTTACTGGCTGTGTATTGTACTGCAGTTTAGTTAGGTCAGCCGTTAACCTCACTTCAATTATGCCTATATTGCTAAGAGATCTCTTCGCACAGCTTTATTAGGTGGGGTCAAGAAAATAAAGGCAAAGCACAGGCATCATTGATTTTTAAGTCTCTTTTTAAAGGGTAGACTTGCAGCTTGAGATAGCAGGAATAGTTAGGTGGCCTTTTCACGCTGTATGGATCCCATTTATACAGATCACAGTGCAAGCCAGATGACCTCCAGATGTGCAGATGTGCCCGTTCCGTTCCAAACACTTCATTCAGAGAGAATTTACACCTCACATGTGGTCTTTCTTGCACATCTGCAGATTCCTGGTAGCTTTGTCATTGCCTGAAGCCTAAAAGTGATATTTTCTGAAACACTGGTCCTTGATTATTACTTATTCACAGCATTTGACCTAAAATTGATCATGTGATCTGAGGAAAACTAACATGAGAATCTAAAGTAGTCTTAACATTACTGAAGGGAGTTGCTTCACATGAGTTCAGGATGAGACATCTAAAGTAAATACTGCCCCCTTGTGGCTATTAGAAGTCCCCCGGGTTTTTTTTTTCCGATTTAGTGGAAACGGTCTGATCGACAGAAATCAAACCTAATCTGCTTTTTATCCTCTTGCTCTAATGATTCCCTGATACCATGTGAATCTCACCACAGTCGCAGATGTTGCTGAACTTTCAGCTCATGTTTGCGTCTGATCTGTGATCTCTGTCAAATAAAAGAAAAAAAAAAAAAAATTATTTAAACAATCAGTCTTCCAGTATAGTGCTTAACTGTGCTTTTGTTAGATGTGTACATGCTCCCAGTTCTTGCAGTGTGTCTGTGTTGACTGTTGTTTGCTTGGGGGTTGGGTTGGACCCTGAACTGTCTTTCTTGGTGACTGATGGGCTTTGTCTTTTTCTCCTTCTCTGATGCTCACTCTGTCGGCCTTCCTGCCTTTTTCTCCGCTGGCTTTCAGTGTCTATCGCTCCTCCTCCTCCCCCCATGCCCCAGCTGACTCCACAGATACCTCTGACTGGCTTTGTGGCCAGGATGCAGGAGAGCAGTAAGTGAAGAGGCTAAGACACACACACAGCACTTTCCTCGTTATCTGCGCCAACTGTTCCAACTCCCAAACACAGAGCATGCACTGTGTGTTCATCCTGTTTAATACCGTCCTTTTCCAAAACTGAACTGATTCTTACTAGATTCCACTCATTATTTAAGCTTCTATTAGTCAACTTATAATTTAGTTTATTTATTTCTGCAGCTACAAATCTACACTACTATAGAGGTATAATACAGAGTACTTGTAGCACTATAGAGTTACGCTAAAGTCATTGATAATGTTTAGGGTAAAACGTGCCAAAGGTCACCACTCTCTGCTGTCCCCTTTGATCCAAAACCTGCCATATGCTCATTTATTGAAAGGGAACTAATATATTAATTGTAAACTTCACTAGAATAGCTCTGGATAGTTTGCTGATACCACAAACTATTTATTTTATAGTGGCCTGTATTGAAACTCCTTAATTCACACTTTGTTAGCAAAGAATTTTAGCTGCCAGTTATGGTAAATGGCCTGTATTTGTATAGCGCTTTACTAGTCCCTAAGGACCCCAAAGCGCTTTACACATCCAGTCATCCACCCATTCACACACATTCACACGGTGGTGATGGCAAGCTACACTGTAGCCACAGCCACCCTGGGGCGCACTGACAGAGGCAAGGCTGCCGAACACTGGCACCACCGGGCCCTCTGACCACCACCAGTAGGCCACGGGTGAAGTGTCTTGCCCAAGGACACAACGACTGAGACTTTCCAAGCCGGGGCTCGAACCGGCAACCTTCCGATTACAAGGCAAACTCCCAACTCTTTAGCCACGATTGCCCCAGTTAACTCAAAAGCCATTTCTTTGATTGGCTGCCCCTCTTCTGGCTTCCTCAAACAGAACCTGGCACTTGTGGGTCCCTCCAGGGACCAGAAAACGACCTTCTGCACCATTTCTTGTTGTCAAGGCAAAATTCAGACCTTAATGTACACACTATGCACCATTAAATAAGCTGCTGTTACTCTCAACTGCAGAAGAACATTTTGTAAGTGTTAACAAGATTCTTAAACAAACCCTGGTAGCTATGTTGTATTTGCAAAACGTCTGCACAGAAACTGTAGTAACCGTTTGGTCTGATTTGGTCTCACCAATATTAGACAGACGTGCCAGTGAGCTCAATTTGAAGTAACACACACACACACACCTACCTTGGCTTTTGGGTGCTGTTGGTTTCAAAAATGAAATTGTATCTACTGTAAACCTCAGTCAGATGGATGAGGTGTGCCTGATATACCCATGTAAGGAAATTCCATCTTTTTGACACCAAGCAGAGAATTTAGCAAACAGTGACCCTGTTGGCCGTGTTTAATGTCAGCATCCAACACTTTAACTGTATATTCTAGACAATACGGCGTCATATTTTCAGTTTGCTATAGTGTCAGATGCAGTCTGTATACGTTTTCATACCTTTTCTTGTCCCGGAGTGGATGCCGTCAGCTCTAACTTACTAAATGGCATGACTTGGAGTGTATTTTTCATTATTTAAGTGCTCATAAATAATTTATATAGGTGTCCTTTTTTCTGCATATGCATGTGAAGCGACGTTCAAAGCTACAACAGGAGCACAAACTACATGAGCCACTTGAGAGGTTCGCACACATACGGCATGTCAATTGTGAGAAGTCTTGCAGCCTGCTTGATTGTCAGACAAACTTTGCATGCCTTGATTTATTTCTTATGCATGATTCTCGCCACCTCTATCACCAAGGACATCTTGTGACTCCAACCAAAACGAGTCTCACTTTTGATGTCCGTTCAATAGTTGCAGATACTCCTACTCCACCTCCCCCTCCTCCTCCGGATGACATGCCCATGTTTGACGACTCGCCACCGCCTCCGCCGCCGCCTCCGGTGGATTACGAGGAGGAAGACGCCGCAGTTGTGCACTACAACGACCCCTACGCCGACGGAGACCCCCAGTGGGCTCCCAAGAGCTACATCGAGAAAGGTTTGCTTAACATTTCTAATTATTTGCAGGCAAAGTCCTGCCGTTGGGTACCGAGTCCAAGAGCAAACCTTTTCCCTTCCTGTTCGCAGTGGTGGCCATCTACGACTACGCCAAGGACAAGGACGACGAGCTGACTTTCATGGAGGGCGCCATCATTTACGTCATCAAAAAGAACGACGACGGCTGGTTCGAAGGCGTGTGCAACGGCACCACCGGCCTCTTCCCCGGCAACTACGTGGAGTCCATCATGCACTACGCCGACTGAAGGGACCTTTCAGTTAAAGTACAGCATATTTATTCAGTCATATCACAATCCACTGAGAGACTGACGGCAGAAATCTGACTCCCGAGATGCATAACCACGTGATCCCCCCCGCCGCCCTTTTTCTTTTGATATGACGGAATGTTTTTTCCCTTACTGATTGCAAATAAAATGACAAAGGTATATCTATTTAGTTAATTTTGGTGTTATGGACAGGTGGGGAACATTTAAGGAATATGTAAAATAAACTTTTTTTTTAATGAATTGGACTGCACATGCTCACACAGTTGAAGGATGTACGGTGAGATCTTGCCTGAACAAAAAACTTTGTGAACAAGAGTTTTTAGGTTTCGATGGAACAAATAAAAATGTAACGTAAGCACCTTCAGTGGAAGTGTTTGTACTGTTGGTTGTACATAATCTGAGCTGCAGCCACTCCGGGCAGGAAGGGGGGGGGGGGGGGGGTTCTGTAATGTAAATTCAGTGAATGTTGATCATATGATGCTTTTCATTAGTGGTGCCCTCCTCCTCCTCAACTCTGTAAATGACAGATGGACGGTTGGTGATTCGCAAATAAATACTGTAAATCGTATTTCAAAGGAAAATTTACTGCGGGAAAATCAGTCTCAGCGTCGAAGCATGCAAAATTTTTCAAGATCTAATGTAATTTTAAGTTTATTGCCATTATCCTTCCATTATGTTGTAAATGTATACACCTTTGCTTTCTTATTACACTGTTGAAATCACTTTTTTTTTTTAAAAAAACTGAAGTAAATGACAGGCTCGTCCCTTTTATCGCCTTTTAAATTGAAGTTTTTTTATGAATTTGGGTCCATCTAAAGCAAGAAAGACATTCCATCCATTTTTGGCTTTTTATGGAGCATTTTAGGATTCACTGTTTAATTTTATATGCAGAAAATGTGGAAGATCTTTCGGTGACCGGCAGGAATATCATTCCTGTGCATATGGGTGACAAATTAAATGAAAAACATGAACCCGTGACCCCCGACCTTAACGTGAAGGGACTGTTTAGGTCCTCAAACCTTGTCTTATGTGCCCTGCTTCTGAACCTGTGCACTACAATTTTAGCAAAGTAAAGATGAGGACAACCACAGCACAGGGTTTTTTTCTTACTAAGTGTTGAAACATTTCTAATCCTTTCTAGGTTACTAATAGTCACGGGCACAGAGGGAGTCACTGGATCATTTGTGTATGAAAACTGTGATTATGCCCTGTGGAGTCACCAGATCTCATCACCATCATGAAAATCGCAAATTGTTTTAACCTCTGTTGGCCTGGCAAACACTTCCTGGAATTTGTCACCTGAGAGTGGAATCGTCCTGCCCCAAAACTGCCACGTGACAATTCAGATGTGATAACGTAGACCATTTAAGCAACTAGTACCTCCTCGGTCTTCTCAAAGCACCACTGGCCCCGTCTGGGTTCAAAGACCGCGCTGACTGCTAGGAACGTGTAATCCTCTGGGCTGCACGGGTGTATATAATACATTATCTCCAGTATAAATCAGCCAGTCCATACGTAGGTGTCTCTCAGGTATAAGAATCATCATCTTGTACTTTTTCATGCTGGTTCTGTCATCTAACATGACCTCCAAATGCAGTGTTAAACCGCTACCTGCTGTGGTCACCTTCCACCCAGTTTCTTTTATTTCCAGCTCAGTTTCATCATAGATCTCTCTCTTCCTTCATTTGTACATAATAAAATGTTGATTGAGAAATTTATGTACAGTGTTTTATAATAAACAAATCTATGTACAACATGCGCGTGTCATTACTTTTGACAAGGAACCAAAGCTTTGGCTTGAATGAAATAAAAAAAAAAAAAAAAGAAGCAGTTGGTTTATTGAGCGCACAGTCATTGCAGATGTTAAGGCCGTGGTCGTTACAGGACACTTTGCATCACAGAAGTAACCATATAACACTTCAGAGTGGAAAAGAAAGACACGTGACTGATTGGCCTTTGAGGTGAGGACGGATCCAAGCGAGTACACAACGATGCACTTCCCTCTCCTTTGGAATTACACAGATGTTGCAACGCCTCCGTCGCAGCTCAGGACCAGCGTGTAACAAACTGTTAGTCTGAGCCACGGGAGGCTTTTGCAGTTACAGTACTGTAAGCAGTGAAGGGTTCAGCTGCAGTTTTCAGTTGTAATTATTCATTTACATATCATACGTTTCCTGTAAGAAACTCAAACATCACAGTTTGCCTAAATACCAAGTTTACTTGCGCTTCATAAGGATGCACAAATTTAACGGCCTGGTTTGGGGCTTTCAACAAATCTGGTAACATTTGTGTTGCACCAACTTTGGCCTGTTAAATGTTCAAAGACCGTTTGACGAGGAGCTGAAAAACTTTAAAATTCTTCTTTTTGTGATGATTCTTGTTAACAACAAAATAAATATTTGCATTGGCATCAGGTTTCAGTCAAACTAAAATTTTAAACATCAGAATGAGCCCAAAAAATAGAAAAATAAATCAGTGCATCCTTAATACCAAACCTCAAGTCAAGAGGAAAGCGCCACGATTCAGATCAGAGACCCCTGCTTGCCGTTTTGTTCTGTTAAGCCAGAGTTGGCGCTCGGATCAGCACCAGAGGTCCATCCGAACCAAACTCCTGTTGCCTCCCTCGCTATTTTTGTCCAACCCTGCTGGTTTAAGGACTTAAGGGTGGCAGGTAATTTGCTTTTCTCCCCTGGAGTAGCTGCCTGAAGAGAAGCCCAGCAGAGGAGGATCATTTGTCTCTGGTTAGAACCATCTCTGTGAGCCTGATGAGGGCGTCTCTCTCTGGGGATGGCCTGAGCCTACTGATCTGCCTGATTGCTTCTTTGCAGTAGTGCTGGGCCAGGTAGTTGGTCTGCTGCACACCATTGCTCTAAAACAGAAGGAGGAGCACTCACATTATTAAAGTTTTTAATCAGATTTTTAAGACTGACCAATACAGATATGTGGTAATTAAAAAAAAATACTGATACTTTTTTCTAAATATTTTTAGCAGAGTCTCCCTAACATTTATCATTTATTTATCTAAATGTGTCTGCTTGGATCAGCTCGTTCCAAACATGTGTCAACAGAGACGCTGCAGAGCTCCCTCTGGTGGAGAAACTACATAACTTCAATGCACAGATTTTTTTATTTTTATGTATTTTTTTGCTTTTTAGGCGGGCCTTTTTTCTTTAGTGATCGGTTAGCAGTGAAGAGGGAACATGAAGAAGAAGTCAGGCAGCAAATGGCTGCAGGTTGGATGTGAACCCGGGCAGCTGCATTTCAGCCAGAGGGCATATGGGCACCTGCTCAACCAGTGAGCTGGCAACTGGCATCTGCCACTCATAACATGGTCGAAGGGCGGTTGTCCTATCCTTAAAAAAAAATTTATCAACTGCTATAAATGCTAATACTATCAGCAAATAGCTAATACTGGACGATAATATCAGCTTGCTGATAAGTCTGCTCTGGCTCTGCTATCAACAATAAAACACTAAAATCATTGACAACTGCTTTTTTGTCACGCAGAGCTCAGCTTTGTTTACTAAACGCCTACTTCTGGTTACAGTTTTGCAGCTTTTGTGAATGATTAAATATTACAGCAGGCACTGCTCATAACCTGGTTATACCAACCCTATGGTTAAATACGATATGGCAGCATCATGCAATAAGGGAGAAATTCATAAAAGAATAAAGGAAGCGAGTTCACCTTAAAGCACAAGTAAGACCGGATTAAATTATTTCTTCAGAAAATGTCCTTGACCAAGGCACTCCACACCGTTTTTAATAATCAGGACCGATCCCTCTCTAAGGGACGCACTGGGACAAGTCACTGTCTTTGAGTGATTTGGCCAAATCCCAGATCTAAAGCCCAAAGAACATCTGAGGAGACACCCTGAAGATGACAGTTTAAGCACTTTCCCATCTAATCTGACGAAGCTTTGGAGGATCTGCACAAATCCAGGTGCGATTTGTGCTCGCACAGTTTACACCAGAGTGACAGTACGGCTAAAAGTACCGAGTGAATTTGACTACTTCTGTAAATGAGACTTTGGGTACCATCGTTAGTTTCAGAGTGCAGATTGTTAGACTTTGACCTACAGCGTCACTTCAGACTAGGTAAAGTTCTTAGCATCGCTTTTAGATCTATCTCTGCTCTTTATTTGTACACAATAAAACGTTTATGGTAAAATTTACGTACAGTGTTTTATTATAAACAAATCTATGTCAACATGCATGTGTCATGACTTTTAAGAAACTAATTTCACATCATTTTATTTTTAAATATAAATGTTATTAAGAGAGCCCTTATTTTGGTTGGACCTTTAAGGCTTTCACTTATGGCGTATTACGGCTCATACCTGAAGGACGTACTGCCAGGCTCGATCTACGTCTCCTTTGGAGGCGAAACGTCTCATGATCATTGCATGAAGCTCGGGAAACTGAAATGACAAACAGATAAAAACTAAAGACAGTTTGCAGTCCATCTCATTCAGCTAGTGGTGCACAGTTTGTCTGCATGTCCTGAGTAACAGCGATGGTGGCGGTGTCTCACCTGCTGACAAGCAAACAGGACCGGACCAGTAGCCAAACCCAATTTTAAATCGGCCGCTGTGGGCTTCCCCAGCTGACTGGCTCCAGATGTGAAGTCCAAAACATCATCCACCAACTACAGGACAAAACAAACCGCTTTATTACATATAACTACTGTGCAAAAAATCATTACTGATATTTGCTGATCACTGAGGGCGTCGCTTTGCTTAACAGGAACCGGTACCTGAAATGCAATGCCAACATTCTTCCCATACTGGTACGCTATTTCATGCACTTCAGGATCAGAGTTTACCAGAATGGAAACCTTAAATGAAAGAGTGCAGACAGTCAACAAAAAAAACATTAAAAAGTGCAGAAAACGAGGCTTTTCTCCATCTCTCTGCTATTTACAGTGGGGCAAAAAAGTATTTAGTCAGCCACCGATTGTGCAAGTTCCCCCACTTAAAATGATGACAGAGGTCAGTAATTTGCACCAGAGGTACACTTCAACTGTGAGAGACAGAATGTGAAAAAAAAATCCATGAATTCACATGGTAGGATTTGTAAAGAATTTATTCGTAAATCAGGGTGGAAAATAAGTATTTGGTCACCTCAAACAAGGAAAATCCCTGGCTCTCACAGACCTGTAACGTCTTCTGTAAGAAGCTTTTCTGTCCCCCACTCGTTACCTGTATGAATGGCACCTGTTTGACCTCATCATCTGTATAAAAGACACCTGTCCACAGCCTCAACCAGTCAGACTCCAAACTCCGCCATGGCCAAGACCAAAGAGCTTTCGAAGGACACCAGGAAAAGAATTGTAGACCTGCACCAGACTGGGAAGAGTGAATCTACAATAGGCAAGCAGCTTGGTGTGAAAAAATCAACTGTGGGAGCAATCATCAGAAAATGGAAGATCTTGCGTGGAGCCCCTCGATCTGGGGCTCCACGCAAGATCTCATCCCGTGGGGTCAAAATGATCATGAGAACGGTGAGCAAAGATCCCAGAACCACACGGGGGGACCTGGTGAATGACCTGCAGAGAGCTGGGACCAAAGTAACAAAGGTCACCATCAGTAACACACTACAACGGCAGGGAATCAAATCCCGCAGTGCCAGACGTGTTCCGCTGCTGAAGCCAGTGCATGTTCAGGCCCGTCTGAAGTTTGCCAGAGAGCACATGGATGATACAGCAGAGGATTGGGAGAATGTCATGTGGTCAGATGAAACCAAAGTAGAACTTTTTGGTATAAACTCAACTCGTCGTGTTTGGAGGAAGAAGAGTACTGAGTTGCATCCCAAGAACACCATACCTACTGTGAAGCATGGGGGTGGAAACATCATGCTATGGGGCTGTTTTTCTGCCAAGGGGACAGGACGACTGATCCGTGTTAAGGACAGAATGAATGGGGCCAAGTATCGTGAGATTTTGAGCCAAAACCTCCTTCCATCAGTGAGAACTTTGAAGATGAAACGAGGCTGGGTCTTCCAACATGACAATGATCCAAAACACACCGCCCGGGCAACAAAGGAGTGGCTCCGTAAGAAGCATTTGAAAGTCCTGGAGTGGCCTAGCCAGTCTCCAGACCTCAACCCCATAGAAAATCTGTGGCGGGAGTTGAAAGTCCGTGTTGTTCGGCGACAGCCCCAAAACATCACTGCTCTTGAGAAGATCTGCATGGAGGAATGGGCCAAAATACCAGCTACTGTGTGTGCAAACCTGGTAAAGACCTATAGTAAACGTTTGACCTCTGTTATTGCCAACAAAGGTTATGTTACAAAGTATTGAGTTGTATTTTTGTTATTGACCAAATACTTATTTTCCACCCTGATTTACGAATAAATTCTTTACAAATCCTACCATGTGAATTCATGGATTTTTTTTTTCACATTCTGTCTCTCACAGTTGAAGTGTACCTCTGGTGCAAATTACTGACCTCTGTCATCATTTTAAGTGGGGGAACTTGCACAATCGGTGGCTGACTAAATACTTTTTTGCCCCACTGTATGTGAAGACAGAACGTACATACTGCTTTACAACTGTTTGCAATAAGACTCGCTGTCTTCTTGAAGGTCTTCTCGAGGTAGTGTTTGAATCGCTCGTTCTCGTTCTCCTTGGAACCCAACTGCATGAATTCACCTGCAATCACAAGGCTATATGTAAATGCATTCTTCCGGCCAGTTCTTCTGCATGCTGGTTCTCGGCTCGTCGTGACTTACCTCGCACCAGGTCCTCTATGACCTGAGATAAAACTTTCACCACTGTGATGTCACCGATACGAGCCAAGGCCATTGAGGCAGCCGAGAGGATGAAATCTCCGGCTAAGATAGCCTGGAAGAGAGGAGGCCGAATGATATACGAACGGGTGGTTCGGAAAAACATATCAGACCGAACGATTTTATCTCCTTTACCTTTTTTTCACCCCACACTTCATTAATTGTTCTCTTCCCTCTTCGCTTATCCGATCCATCTATGACATCATCATGCACCAGGCTGGCAGTGTGAATCATTTCAGAGATCATGGCGATGGCCCTCTGCCCTGGGAGCAAATCTCTACAATGGACAAACACAGACAGCAAACAGGAGGAAGTCAGATGCAATTATCTGAAACAAAGAGCTTGTCATGATGGTGTAATCGGGACTCTGACCCGTGTGTCGCAGAGTAAAATACAACTGAGTTTAGGGTTGTTTACCCGGCTCTGTTGCTGTGGATGTTAAGGGCGCGAGCCATCAGTACCACTATCATTGGTCGGATGGCCTTCCCCTTGCCATCGAAATAGTATTCACAGAGAGATTTCAGCTCTACTTTGGACACAAGCAGCTCCTGTAAAGGACAGTAAAAAGCAAGCGTTTTATTTCCGCCATAAATAACCGCTGTGCGGAAAGATGCCAATCACCACAGGGCAGGAAACCGCCCACTCTGAGCCAAAAAGCCTTCATTAATTTGTCACAGCCATTGCAAAAATATCTCAGACAGACTTCCTTTTAGTTTTTCTCTACGTACTTTAGCAGCTTAAAACCCCTATTGTGAAAGAAGGGTGCGGCTTTGCTCTGTTGGCGGGTGAGAGGGGAGGCAGACTGGTTCAAGGAGAAATTCAGAGTACAGTTGAATGGGAAAGCTAACAGGCTTGGTGGTTAATAAGTAGTAAAAAGGTAAAAACCTGCCAGTATTAGTGAATAAATCCTGACTGCATTAAAGATAAAGTGTGTGCTTTGCTGGATTTAACTACTGATTTGTTCAACCTTAAAATTGGGTTGAAAAACTAATGTATGTGAGCTGAAATAAAGCTGTTACTTTTTGAGAAGTGACCAGAGAAAGGGATGCAACACAAAACAGAATACAGCACAACAACCGCTTCAGCACAACTATTCTATTTGAAAGCTAAATTGGATTGATCTCTTTGAAGACTTACTTTTTTGATGTCGTCATATAAACTCGTCAAGTCTTTCTGGGCTAACGTGAAGGGGTCCTTGGGCTTTGTGTCACTGTGTGTCGCTCTGCAACAGCAAGACTGTAGTGTTGGAAGCAGCAACCGTGACTGGTGTCTGGAAAGAAAGATATGCAAATACTTATGCTGAAACTGAACGTGTGATTTGAAATGCACAATCTCCTAAAATATAATAATAAATAAAAATGTAAAAGTCACTACTTAGCTGGACTACCTAACAACTCACCTGATTAGAAGGTTTCCTGCTTTCATGTTTATCTGTGCAGCTGTTGGTGGCTGAAATTGAAAATGAGATCATAACAAAGATGAGCTCAGGCATGTGCAGCACATCAGGTTTGCAGAGGTTCCAGCACCCTGGAGTTAGTTGTTATTAAACAATTTTAAACCTACACAGGATCAGTTATTTATGGACCCCGATTTTAAGCCCTGGGTGCATTCACTTAACATAGGAACAATAAAATAAAGAATACGCTCACACTAACTGGGATTGATACAAGATAGAAACATTATTTTCTGTTTAAAACGCAGGTGTTACATTTCATATAACTGAAGTGTTGCACATGTGGGTCAATGGCGAATGTATGAATCAAATGCAACTGAGGCAGGCAGCTGGCCAAGTCAAAGACAGCTTACGTGCAAGCAGGAAGTCTCAACCTTTATGAGCTCAACAAGTCACCAATCATTTCATTTAAACACACAGATATAAAATTCTCTTTACTGAGGAATGGAAATAAAGTTTCACTGGCATGTGATATGACAGATAGTGGAATAAAGCAGAAGTGGGCATTGCCTCTAAACCACCACTCTGCAGTGAATGACCTTCCTGGTTTTGTAAAGTCCTCCATGCCGGCTCTCCAGCATTTTATTAACCGCAAACTCACCCTGGTTTCCGGCGTGGAGATGCAGGAAGCCCGGCTCAACAGGGATGCAGAGGCGGAGGAAGACACAGGCCTGCCCTTCAAGTGCCACAAATCTTCTAATATATTCGTGGCCGTGCAGCCCGCAGTCAACCTCGGGCAATGCCTCCACCACGGCCCCGCCATGTTACCTTAGGTTAACAGCATGCATCGGAAGTTACATATCGCAACGTGAACCGGAAAAACAGTAAAGGAGTATCCGGTGACGTCTCATAACGAAGAGCAGCAGAAGGCAGGAAATGATGGAGAGAGTAAATGCGCAATAATTTAGGTATACATACCTCACGCTAGTGCTGGAAAATGTGTTTTCAAGCTCGTCTTCAGATAATATACGGGTGTCTGGGATGAGGCTAGTTGCTGGGTTGCTAACAACTAAGCTAGCTCTTGCCTTTTCATGACACTTTATTATTATTTGGGGTGTAATATGTAATAATAAACTAACGTAAAAACTAAAATTACCCTATCGTTATTTACAGGTATACGGTAGAGCTGACACACAAAGTTAAGGTTGTTTAGTTCATGTTTAACTCGTTATTTATGTAAGTTAATAGTTAAAAAAAACCTTAAAAGTTGATTGGAGGAATTGTGTATGAAACGTAACGTGCAACTGATAATTTATTTACTCTGATTAAGGTTTAAAAGTCCTGAAATGCAATTTTAAGATCCTTTTACATCACTCCAGTATTTCCATTTAATGCCAAACAAAAATTATATTTTACTTAACACTTTAGTAGCCTATTAATAGTGACTAAGTCTTTTTTTTTACTATCGTAAGTAAAAGATCAGCTGTTTGGCTTAGAATAAGTGTGGTTTACCCTTTTTTATTGCTTCCCTCAGATCTGCTATCTTTAATGCAGTACTTCTCAAACCCTGGGCTGTGGATGTGGATAACCAGGTGAAAAATATAAAACAAAATTAAGGTGAACTAGAATATAATATGATTTTTTTTAAAGTTAATGATTGATAAAACTGTGGGGCGTTTGGTACGAACCTTCTTAAAGTGGGGCATGCCAGAGAAAAGTTGAAACCTGGTTCGATAAGTCAGCTGCTCCATCTGTGAAAATGTGGAGCACCTGTACAGCACTAGTCTTTGCTCTGGTGGCAGCATTGAGCTTCACACCTGCATATGTCCTGGAGTTGTGCCAAAATATAAGTCCTGAGTGTCACAGTGATCACAACACCGCATCAAACAGCCAATCGTCATCGCACACTGTGAAGTCCAAGTGGACCTTGAATGCTTCAAGCCTCATGCACGACCTCAACCAGTTCAGAGTCTCCTGCAAGAAGCTATTGGGTAAAACAGATTCTTGTCCTTACAGGTCAAAATATAGAGGAAGGCGCTAATGTTATCATACAATCCCCTCTGTCCTCTCTGCAGAGGCACTCCCAATCGACAAAGATGATGGCAACTTTGTTCGCACTGTGAAGAACTGCATATTTTCCAAGTCCATTCCAACCCCACTGAAAGGTCCATTGAGGTTGACAGCAGCGTCTAAGGTGAGGATGCCATGTCACTATCTGCACTGTAATTTAACAATATAGTGAATTCATTTATGTCTAAAATTGTCTTAACAGGATGTCATCGAGGGGATCTTAGATTTAGATGCGTCAGTGACTCGGTCAGGTGATTTTCTGCATTATGCGAGTGGTGGCAGACTACTGCCGGGGTCTGTGCCACTTGCTCACAGATATGGAGGTCATCAGGTATAAATGATTTTTATACCCGATAACTTTTTAAAAGCTATAAAGCTTTTGCTTATTTGCTGAGTTGATCTTTTTGACACGCTTTACTTTCCTCAATAGTTTGGCTACTGGGCAGGCCAGCTGGGTGATGGTCGAGCTCATTTCCTTGGTCAGTATTCAAACAAGTAAGTTAATTTTTTAAAATTATGTTTTTATATTTTAAGTAATTTTCTGCCACTTAAAGCCTTTACATATTTTCCTTCTCAATTTTCATAGAAAGGGAGAGGTATGGGAACTCCAGCTTAAAGGATCTGGAAAAACACCATATTCAAGGTTTGTATTTATTTGTACATATATTTGTGCAATAGCATATTACATTTATTATTTGTAGTAATATATTTATTACTGATGAAGTGCTATTTATTACAAACATTTATTATTTGTAGTTAGGAGATAGCTAAAGAGAAGGAAAGGCAGGAGCGTGGAGGTGAGAGTAGGGGCTTTAATTGTAGGGTCTATGATGTTTTGAAGGACGGCAGAGGAGGATGCTAGGCAGAGGGTGACATGGAGGCAGATGATCTGCTGTAATGACCCCTAAAGATGAATTAGTAGTATGCATGGTTATTAATAATAGTATGCGTGGCTGTAGAATTGTGCAGTCATGCAATGCAACCAAAAAAGTATGACTTCACATCTGGCTGTAGGTCAGGAGATGGTCGTGCTGTAATCCGGTCTTCTGTCAGGGAGTTCCTGTGCAGTGAAGCGATGCATTTCCTGGGTGTTCCCACCAGCAGGGCTGCCAGGTGAGAATAAATGATTTTGAGAGCTATAAGTTTGGTATAAGATTACAAACTTAGCACAAAAAGTAAAGAAATGTGTTTGGTTGATGATAATTATTTGTTTTTACCAGGATTCTATGTAGTAATAATAATTTGCTTAATCAGACATTTACAAGCAATCAAACATTCTTGGTACCTCTGATTCAGATTCAGTAGCAAAGACGGATGTTTGGTTTCCAAGTGCTTCTTTACCTGATTTGGCACTATATTATCATGAATTAACTCCCAGCAAGTGATTGATTCGGGCTAAAGACTGTTGACATCCCTGTTTAGCCGAAACCATAAAACTTGTAGCTTTTGCAGTAATTTTTCTGGCATTGGATTTTGTGTGTTTTTATCCACACAAGGCAATGATCAGTTTTACCTACTACAAATTTTACCCTAATAACTGTCAATCAGGACTTTTGATGTGCAGAAATGTGTTATCAATTTATATTTCATTCATTCACATAAAATTACTTCAAGTCATACGAGCTTGACTCATATGACTTGAACATTTTTTTGGCATTTGCAAAAAAAGAGGCGTTTTTAAAGAAATTATAACCCAGAAATTGTGTGAATCGTGTGATTTTTGTCACCATTTAATTGTTATGTGTTTTATATTTATCCGCTAATTCTTTGCTCTTTTTTTTAGTCTGATTGTCAGTGAGGAGCCAGTGTTGAGGGATCAGTTCTACAATGGAAATGTGAAAGCAGAGAGAGGTACAGGATTTACCCATGACTGGAGCCTTTTATTTCAAACTGCATTACTTTTTAACAATCCAGCATAATTTTTGTTACTGTTATGCAGATGTTTTGTCTGCTGCCTTAATCTTTGTTCTGGTTCAGCTTTTCTTTATTCCCCACAGGAGCTGTTGTTCTGCGATTGGCTAAGTCATGGTTTCGGATTGGATCCTTAGAAATTTTGTCTCAAAGTGGAGAAATAAATCTTCTGAGGTAAGACTGCCTGGTCACATGACAAACGTTTACTTTATAGTTGTTTACTTCTGACTTTGTTCTGTGTCCTGTTGTGTTTGTAATGTTATTTTATCGTTATTTTCATTTTAGAAAGCTGTTGAACTTTGTGATAGACGAACATTTTCCTTTTATAAATCCAGACAACCCAGAAAAATATTTGGTGAGTAATAAAAAAGCACTCCTGAATGTACCTCTTTTGTTTTAAGTAATAAGCTATTGAGGTTTTCTTTGTAGGTGTTTTTTTCCACAGTTGTAAATGAAACGGCACATCTGATTGCCCAGTGGATGTCAGTCGGTTTTGCACATGGTGAGAAACTGAACATTCTTATCACACAGTTTAAACCAACGCTACTGATAGCTGTTGCTATTCTCACCACAGGTGTGTGCAACACAGACAACTTCAGTCTTCTTTCTATCACCATCGACTACGGACCCTTTGGCTTTATGGAGTCATATAACCCCAGTGTGTAGACTGTTTCATGTCGCTTTTACTCCAAAATAACTGAAATCCTCTTGCTGTCAGTTCTCAAACAAATATATATATCTTTTTTTTTTCTTTTTGTTGCAGATTTTATCCCCAACACATCTGATGATGAAGGCAGGTACAGCATTGGTGCTCAGGCAAATGTTGGCCTCTTCAATCTAGAGAAACTCTCGGTGGCTCTGATTCCTGTGCTTACACAGACACAACAGAAACAGTAAGAATACCACAACATCACTTTGTCTCAAGGGGGATTTACTAAATATAAGACTTGAACTCTTTTTGTCATTTTGACAAACTGGAACAGCTTTGCTGTTAGCTCATTCTTACAGAAGCCTGCTTGTTTGTTTGAAAAACAAAAGCACAGAAACATGAGCAAAATAACTTCAGAGTCACACAAAGCCATGTGAAAAGAATAATACATCCCACAATTTATTTTCAGCATATTTTAATTCAAATATATCTTTAAAGATTTTCTTTGACAAAGTGTAGAAATAAAGTAGTCACACAATGCAACAAAATGAAAGCAGCCACATGTAAAGTAAGTACACCCCTCACTTTAAATCTAAACTGACCCCAGCAAAGCAAACAACCATTTAGTGTTTCTTGTCATCATACAAATATCTACAAATCTTTTTAAGGTGTCAAAAAAAGTTCTGGATTATTCTTGTAAATGTATTTTTCACTGTGAGACGAATCATCTATAGTTGTTTTTATATCCCTCGAAAATGAACTGGGATGAAAGCAAAAACAACAGGAAGATCTGTGTGAAAAAGCAAACCATGCAGTTTTTAAAAGAAACTTTATTAAAAGGTTCAACTTAAAGAGACAGTTCAATCAAACAACAGAAATGAAGGTGTCAGCAAAACAGAGGTGCTGCAAAAAAAGGGAATTTAACAAACAGACCAAAGAAAAACAATTCTGCTCAAAGAAGGCAACAACTATGCATTCGTAGCCCCTAAAAGAAAACACACCACAGAACAATCCTCTGCAGGACGGAGAACACAACCACTTACTGCTAGTGCAGAAACACACATCACAAAACTACTGGAGCTGACCCAGACTCTGAAGCTCAGGGGCTTCTCTCAAGCTTTTATACTGCAGTTGGAAACAGGACACATCCACCAACACACACACACACACACACACACACACTAGGCCTGCTAGGGCTGTAACAGTCATGAAGAGATTGCACAAATTCCATGGATGATAAGTCACGAGATGTATCAATTGCAGAACTACATCCAAGAACATATGGAATGATGTTCTCTGGACGGACAATTCAAATGTTTTTAGGAGCTGTTCAGGAGTATAACTTGTGTTTGTTATGGAACGGCTGTGTGCAGACAGGAATAGGACCCAGGGTGCAGACACACGGAGGCAAAACTTGAACTCAAAACAGCTTTAATGTTAAACTCAAATATAACATAACTGGAAATATCAAAATAAACTTATACCGGAAGACTGACAGAACACACAGCTAGATAAACGGTAGATTGCGACACGGACACAGAGAAACACAGGGCTTAAATACACAGAGGGAGCAATCAGGGAATGGGTAACAGGAGGGAAACACAGCTGGGGCAAATCAGGCCTAACGAGACAAGGGGAAGCGAAACCAGATACATAAACATCAGACAAGGACCTTCAAAATAAAACAGGTAACATGACACAGACTGAACTAAAGACACAGACTAACACGCGTGCACTGCAACAGAGGGAACAGAGACGTGGGACCAGGGCAGACACAGACACTGACTGGACACGGGGATATAGCAAACAGGGGAGACAGCAACTAAGGATTACACAGAGACAAACCATAAGACATAACTCTAACGAAGAAACCAAAGAATAGAAAAGATAAATAATACAATAAACTCAAAACCCTGGGTCAACGACCCAGGCATCCTAACAGTGTTGACTGGAAATGTTCCAAAGAGTGGAGGAAGACAAAGTGATCTGAAAGTTTAAGCTGCAGTGGATCGTGAAAACCCTAAAAAACGAACACAAATGTGGTTCAAAAAGTATAAATAATGACCTGCGTAATCAAAGACTGGATTTAAATCCTATTACAATATTGCAGGTGAATTCAAACTAGGCAGTAGAGACAGTCAAGAGATTTTTAGAGGAGTGGTCAAGAATAGAGCCTGAGTGAAGCTATTCAATGATGCAACCTAAAATGCTAAAATTCTTATGCTAATGCTGTACTTACTTTTTTGCATAAATATTGTAATCTATTGAAAAAGCAAATAGGTAAAAAAAAAAAAAAAAAAGAGGTAAAAGTTCAGTGGGATATACATAGCTGTTTATTACACCTTTAATGTGACTTCTTTTCTAATTTGAAGAAATTCATGAAGTCAAATTGTAAACTTGTCATCTTAACCTTTGCAGGGCGAAAATTATTCTTAAAGGATATGCTAACATTTACCAAATGAGGTGAGCTTCATGTGAAATGTTATCTTACTTGTGTTCATGCTGCAGCAAAGCCAAGACTGCATTTATTCATGTCTCCACTTCAGGGTTCACCAGATATTTAAGGCAAAACTGGGACTTCTTGGTGAAGATGAGGACGATAACGACCTCGTTGCTTTCCTGCTTAAGGTGAGCCAATTGCGGTTGTTATTATACAGTTTGTTTCAGTCTTCTAAATCAGTTTAGTCTCACTCTCTGCACTGTAATTTTACTTCCCCTTTACAGATGATGGAGGACACAGAGTCTGACTTCACCATGACCTTCAGGGAGCTCAGCGAAGTTTCAGCCAAGCAGCTTCTTAACAAGAACTTCACGCAGGTGGAGCTAAAAGTGACAAAATGTTGTTGTTCCTTTCAATCTCTAGATTTTGTTGTGAAGCTGGCCGATCTGTTGAATCAGTTGTACCAATACTGAGCTTTCCTTGCACAGCATGCATTTCTTATAATTAGGCATGCAGGAAATGTAAAGGATTGTATTATTTCTAAATCAGATGTGGGCTCTTGATGACCTATCACACCACAAGCACTTTTCTGATTGGCTTAACAAGTACCTGTTCCGGCTCAGTAGGTGAGGAAGGTCACGAGAGGTCATTTTGAATTTACTTATTTACATTTGTGTGACATCAGGATGTTTGTTGCTGTGAATTAATCTCTTTCCTCTGTTTCTGTTCAGACAGCAGGATGATAACGATTTGGATCGTCAACACAGGATGAAAAGTAAATCCAACTGTAACTAAATCTTCATGTTGATTAAACGATGAGGGATATAAATATTTATATTCTTAGATGTTTGTTATGCAGTGGTGACAGAAACATCTGATTGGATTAAATGTTTTACAGATGTAAATCCCAGATATGTGCTGAGGAACTGGATGGCAGAGTCTGCAATAAGGAAGGCTGAGAGGAATGACTTTTCCGAGGTATGTGTCTGATAAAAGGAGCTGTCACACAAAACAAATAAAACGACACCCGAAGTTGTTTATGATTTGTTTCTACTACAGTTTACTTTACCACTTTGCCACTAGGTGGAGCTGCTGCACCACATCCTGTCCTCACCCTTTGTTACACAAGAGACTGCAGAGGAGGCGGGCTATGCAGCAAGACCTCCACAGTGGGCTAGCAGGTTAAAGGTCAGCTGTTCGTCATGAGTGACCTCCTAATAAAAAACTTGTAGCATATTTTGGTGGGATGTGTCATTTGTTGTGCAATATATTTGCTCCAAAAGGCAAAGAGATTCACAAACAAGCACCGACTGCAGGTGGTTACTGTAAAAGCCTGTCTGAGGGGAGGAAGCACAGCATTTAGCCATGTCCACGAGGTCTAGACTGTGCTGGCCCTGCGGCAGACTGACAACTTGTCCAGCCAAGCAACAACATATTTTAATAACACAGATCTTGATGGTGCAGCACAGCCAGGAGATTCAAGGGTTTATTTAGGTGGGTTGAAGAGTCAAATGAAAACAAACTATCTAACTTGTATATTTACTGGTAACACAATGACTGTGTTTTTACAGTATTTACAGCTATGTATGCAAATATATATATACAATATGGAAGTACGATAACAGCATGACAAAGCAAGCTGTAATAGTCTTTTTGAGCCCAACGTTTTCAAATGCTTTTTTAAAACTGAACTTTTTTTCAAAGGTTAACTCGTTTTTGTCTTGGAAGCTGTTCAGAAAAAGGATGAATGCCTAAAAGGAGAAATCTACAGAGAACTCCACTAGCTTCATTTTTGAGAAAAGGCTGATTAAGTTGTTGGCTGTGCAGGCATAGTTCATTCTGTATTTATACTCCACAAGTTCTCTGTTCAGGCTACTGGTCTGCACGCTTCTTCTGCATGGCTAGCATCAGTTCTGACATGAAGTCTCCACCTCCTCCTCCTCCGCCTCCTTGCGTTGGTGCAGTCCTCTTTGGTGGAGCCGGAGGAACCTTCTTCAATGACCCAGAAGTCCTCACAGCTGGTCTTAGGGTGGCGACAGGAGCAGCAGGTGGTGGTGGAGGAGGTGGTGGAGGTGGTGGTGGAGCCCCAGAAGCTACAAACACTGGGTCAGGTGGAGGTGGTGGCAAAGACACTGGATCTGGTGGTGGCGGGGGCAGAGAGTGGTGCACGCCACCAAAACTAGGAGGTGGTGGTGGCAGTGAACTAAAGCCAGTAGCTGGAGGAGGTGGTGGAAGAAAGTCTGGCGGAGCCTCTAAGTGGTCGTCAGTGGGTGGAGGTGGTGGTGGAGGAGGGAGATTGTCCATATCAAGTGGAGGTGGAGGAAAGTTGTTTGGCTGATTCCGCTTTGGGGGGGTGGGTTTTGAAGCAGTCTTGGCAGCCATGGGAGGAGGAGGAGGAGGGAGCACTGGGTCTGGAGGTGGTGGGGGGAGGATCTCGGCTAATGGTGGTGGTGGTGGTGGAGCTGGATTCTGATAAGTTAGAATAAAATTTAAAGATATAAGATTGACAGGAAGGGAAAAGATTCTTAAACAAAAGAAGAGGAGAGGGGTTGTACTTGATAAATGGTGTTGATGGCATTATGGGAAATGTAGGAGCTAGCTTCAGTTTGTCCTATGCATGGTTTGTTTTTATAGACTAAACTATAAAAACAGTCACAATAACGGCTAACCAGTGCTTCCCTTCTGATGAAGTGCTATTTACCTGAGAAATAGATCCTGGTTGCGGCTTGGTAGCATGACCATTGGCCTGGTTTGATGATTTAGCTGGAAGAGGAAGAGAAACACTCAAGTGAACTTTCAGTACAAGTGAAAAAGTGTGTGCTAATATCACTGCATCAGATCAATGAAACAATCAGTGAAGGAGAAATTGCATGTCATGCTACCTTTGACTGTGGGTGAGGGCGTTGATTGATTGGAGCTCGATGGAGTGCTGCGGTTCGTCCACACAGAGTTAGAAGCCTTTATCTCTGCTGTTTTAAAGTTTTCATACAGCGATGCCCCGTACTGGAAGCAAAAGAAAAAGACAACCCGATTTTGTATCTTTGCTTAAGGAAAA
The DNA here is from genome assembly GCF_056152115.1 of Neolamprologus brichardi. Lineage (NCBI taxonomy): Eukaryota > Metazoa > Chordata > Actinopteri > Cichliformes > Cichlidae > Neolamprologus > Neolamprologus brichardi. The sequence continues at coordinate 29,708,416 of NC_142112.1, forward strand.
ACTGTATTTTGTACAGTTTTTATATTTACCTTTGCAATCCGTATTCCGGTCACCCAAAGGTTCATGGTCCAAATATCATCACAGCAGAGGTACTTTATGTACTGAGACTCTTTCTGGATCTGAGGATGCTGCAGAGGCAAAGCCACATACGTTTATACGTTTTTGATCAGCCAATCAAAAACACCACATGGAAAAAACATTGGGCCACACCTTTTAATCTTTGATCCCTTGTGTTTTCAGTCCCATCACCACAGGTGTATAAAATCAAGCACCTAACCATGCAGTCTGCTTTACAAACATTTGTGAAGGATGTTTTTTTCCTCTACTAAAGAGCTCACTGAATTTGAATGCTAAATTTGGATGTTCCAACAAGATGCCACCATTGCAACAAGTTCGTTTCTGAAATATCTTCCATTCTCAATATTACACGATCAGCTGTAAGTTATGTTATTACAAACTGTAGTGTTTAGAAACTGTAGCAATACCACATAATATTACAGAGCTCCTTTAGCATTAGCACAAAAACTTTGGACCAGAGGCTTTAATGGCTCCTGTAGTGATCAGCCGGATTGCATCAATCCCACCTTCTAAATTAAACTCGCGATGTCCAAAGAAATGTTTTTTAACAACTTTAACAACTGAAATTAACAACCCATAGCCAATTAGGACTTATTTTGGCATTGAATATAAGGTCTTTCATGTCATTCATTAAATTTCTTCTCTCCTATATATTCCACCATTGGCTGTTAATGGGATTATTGCAAACTGCAAACAAGGAATATCAGCAGTTCAGCCACAAAGTGTCAAACCACATAAAGTTCACTGATTGCTGAGGCACATATTTTGTACAAGTGGCCAAGGCTCTGGTGACTCAGTAAGTGCAGAGCTCCAGATCTCCTCTGACATTAACATCAGCACAAAAGCTGCGCACCAGGAGCTTAACGGTATGGATTTCCATGGCTGAACAGCTGGTGTAACTCTGTAAGTGGTCCAGTTCCTTTGTGTCTATTCTGGCAGATTGATCAGGATTTAAAATGACTGTAAGTTGAAACCCTGAACAGTTTTATGGACATGCAGGGTCTCATCTTCTCATAAAAGCATTAATAATTTATGAGTCCTCATGACTGTTTTCATGCTCAGATATACAGATTTTAAAGAGTTCAAGAAATTAGCTTGAAGTTTCCATGATAATTTATGTCCTGAAATATATTTTAAAAACCCAACTGCACAAATCTGCTTCATTACAGGAACCCTATCTTAATTACATATATTAACAGTCACTTATATTAAATGCACACTAAGCTGGTTTTGAGGCAACGGCAGGCTAAACCTGCTACACTGTGACCTACTTGTTGCTATTGTTTACCTTCCCCTTGATATTACAGAGAGCCATAAGGGGGCAGCGTGGGTCTAGAAGCAGATAGTTTGGTGCAAATCAAATAAATAATAAATATGTATATTCACTTCCTGTTTTGTGGGATATTTCTGTTTGCATCTGTGAACAGAAACCAGTCCTCAGATGGATCATGTAATTCAATATTATTGCAACTAGTGAGAAGGCTGATGTTCGTTTTGCTTTTGTTGTTGCTTCCATGCAAGAAGATATCCACATAGGCCAACTTTCTGACCATAAGCACTTACTGTAACATTAATTCCCCCAGTCTATTGTTTCCCTCCCTGAAGCCAAAGTTAAATTACCTTGTAATGACACAATATGAGTTATAGAAGCTTGGTTATTCATAATGGGGGTGGTATTAGAGATCACCTCCGGCTGCTCCTCTGAATATTTAACAGCAAATTGATGAGGCTAAATTGTTCTGTTGTCGTCCTTGAATTGCAGCAGTTTTTTGTCAGCTCATAAACGCCACCTCATCAATCTGTCCAAATGCTAATTTAACATTCTGGCAGCTAAGAACAGCTTTAGCTATTACTGTATTTACTTTGTAAGTTTAACTTTAAGGTAAGGAGGCCAGTTGAAACCTGGCTGGAGTTCTGAAAGGTAATTTTCTGTTTGCCCTTGCAGCAGCGCCTTATTCCCTTCAACCCAAGCCTCGAGTATTTTGTCTTTCACTTGAAGCTAATTCAGTTTCTTTGCTTCTCTAAGCTCTTTTTGCTCTGCTCCTCAACATCTAGTCTAATGGGATCTGCTGATTCTAGTGTTTCCCAGACAAGATAGGGGAAAAGAAAAAAGCAGACTTTCACATCCCTTTAACACTGACCAGCAAACCATCTAATTCTTGCTTTTGCATCCGTCAGCATTTTTTACCCTTAAATGATTACTGTAAGTACCTCAAACTACTGCCACTATTACACTTTAAAATCACTCTTAAATAGACAAAAAGTACTTTTGTGTAAATGATTACAAGAAATAGGAAGTTTCTTAAAATTCTTGCCACTTTTAAGACTAAATAGGACGAAACGGTGCTGTTTCACTTCTTTAAATCGAAGTATTAATTGCTTTTGAAAATTTCCAGCCATGCAGGCAGCTGCAGGGCTTGCCACGCTCACCACTTTGGTTAGCATCTTTTAAATAGTGCAGCACTCAGTGTAGCACACAGTGTGAAGGAAGTTGCAGCTTCTGCGTTTATCTGGTCCACAATGAAAGGGCGTGTGGCGTGTGGCTTCGAAGCGAGCTGAATCGATATGCAGCCTTACCTTCAGCACAAAGCAGAAGTCAGTTGGAGCTTTGTATTTGCTCTTAAAGTCTTTGCTGTAGTAGACGTTTACGTTGTCAAACTGGACGAAGCAGACAAGGTCACGGGACGACTGAAAGGGAACAAAAGACGATTGTTCGGTTTGGGTTTTTTCTTTTTTGCCATTTACCTGTTTCTGTGCCAACTAAATTCAATATCTACCCTACAGATGCAGTAGCAGGGTATAATGTGATGCATAAATGGTTATTTGGGAGCAGGAGCTGCCAAAAGATCTGAGATATGTGGCAAGTACGCTGTAGGTATCAGAGGGGGAGTAATAACCCCAGTTATATCCAGCGGTGCATAACACAAAAGTGAGGTTAATAAAGCTGAAAGACTCTTAACAGTCCCTTGGAAAGATGAAAAAACTTGATATTACACTTCATTAGGGTTTCAGTTGACATAGCAAAAATATCTCTGTATCTGTGGGATTTTCATCTTTCACCACTCCTGTTCAGCACGTCTGAGGCCGGCTGAATCAGAGCATTAGCAGTTGGACGTGTGTTTTCTCTCTTGCATTCTCCTTTTGACTCCTGACCTTGGTCTTCCCTTTGGGCACATAATAAATTCCCGAGGCCCTCAGCTGGAAGAGCCGCTGCTTCCAGGACTTCTTTCCGTCTTCTTTAAGATGCAGCACCCCCTCGAGATCAGGCACGATGATGGAAGTCCCGCAGAAGTTCTCCTGCAGAGATGAGGAGGGGATGAAAGGGTAAGTTACTAATAGGAAAAAGTCACCTTATGGATGATGTTCCACCTATAGGTTGTGAGTGTGTTTTACCTGTATTAATAACTCTTTGTCCTTATCTTTCATATCTTTGAGAGTTTTCTTATCCTTCTTCCACAGATAAAAGTTCTGCAGGAACAAAACAAAGTGCTTGAATTATTGCTTTAGGGACGGGCACGTTGGTTTATTGGTAAGGCCACCTCTTTGTAAAACAACTTAAACTGGACCTATTAGACTTATTTACAGCTCAGTTCTTTTCTTCTTGGAATCATATGAAGAAGGTTTGCATGAATAACAATTCAGAAAAATGCTTATTTATCTCACTGGGCCTTAATGCAGCTTGTCGGTTCATCCTCTGTCTGAAACGAGCAGTTTTAGCTCCTCTACCTTCAAGGTTTTAAGGGTTAAGGAATTAAACTAAAGGATATCATTCTCTAAAAGAGCAGAAGAAGTCATATAACCTTTAAAAAACAAAAAACATCGGGGTCTCAATCCCTTTTGTCTCTGTATGAGTGAAATGCTTTGGCGTCATATCATAGTCCGAGCCAGTATGTTTTCATTGTGAGGAAAAGCCCAGAGGGAAAATCTATTTGGTAGTTCGTGTCAAAAGCTCAAATAGTAAATGAATAAGGACATACTGCATAAAAGGGATCTGTCTTTTGTTGGAGGACATGGAAGACATGATGGAATACTTTAAAAACGAGAAAATCTTCGCTGGTTTTCCAACCCAGCTGTTTGCCTCTGCCAACAGACCGAATCCATTAAATACTGTAAGATATTAAAGGGTCTCATTGTATCACAAACATGCCAAGATCTCCTTTTTTTTGCCTGAAGCTGTTTCGCTTGATATACTGCAGTGTGGACATAAACGTAAGAGGTCGTGTCGCACGGACGAAAAGACATTGCATAATTGAGAAGGTAAAAAACAACCAGATGGCGCAGAGCTGAAACAACGTGCAGATAGATTTGTACAAATTCAGTCCAAGAATAAGGAGCCACACCACATCTCACCCAATGGATGACTGAAATCCCACACGAACGCTGCTTATTATCAGTGTTCATTTATAGAGGTTCATATAGTTTTATAAAATAGAAACTATTGAAGTAGACCAACCTGTGGGTTTTTGAAAACTTCATATTTCTCTGGTCTCTCTTGGAAGAGTACTTTGTTCTCGCTGTCCCTTGTCCACGCTGAGAGTGGGTCCACAAGGTTCTCGTGGTCTTCAAACGCCCGTTCTGCCAAAAGAAAAGAATAGATGTATAACTTATTAGTCTGGCACATTCATAGTGAAATATTGCTGGATAAGAGTCATTTTGATGTACTGTTTTTTTAATGAGATGACAGATTCTTCACATAGTTTAGCTTTTGAAATTTCACCATGCAAAGTCACGCCAGGGGAATGAAGAGGCTTGAACTGGAGAATATTAAGGTACCAAAAGGCCAGAGCGACTTTAAGCCAGACCTGAGTGAGTCTCTCAAGCGTATGACACACATATTGCTATTTATAGTCTCTATTCTGATATGTTATTTGCCTACTTCCTAAAAAACTGTAGTTCAATATCTTGTTATACATATGTCCACAGTATCAAGCTAAAGTAAAGAAAAAGAAACCTTCTAATTAAGTATTTAAAAGCTGTGATTTTAATGCTGGAGCTTATCCATGTGGTGCTTTATCTTACTTAATTTTAGCTTTATTTAATATATCACTAAAATTTATACCTGCTGTCACTGGACAATAGTGGAAATAAAGAATATTATTACCCTGTGAAATGTCAAGAAAGGCTCACATCTAAAAGGATGTAATTAGATGACTGATGAGGACAAAAGTCCATTTTTTTTTTTTTTAAAAAATTGTATTGTGAGATTAGTATTTTTTTGCTTTGAACCTTCATCGGGGTCAGTTTTAAATTCAACGGAAGGAAACAAGTAGTTCTCTTTTTGTTTCTAACACAGTCATCATTTGCAAAGCCAAAGCAGCCTGAGGTTCAAAGAGCAATACGTTTCTTTTCCTGCTCTGAAAAAATAACTAAAAAAATGTCAAAAAAAAAAAAAAAAAAATAACAGCTTCTGTATTTTATCGTTTGCTAATATATTTAGCTATACATGCATAGCAGCCTCTGCAAGTTCCTCCTCGGTCTTCCCCATGCTTTTAGGAACTGTAGAGTAACCTCCCACTTTTGCATTTTAAAACTAAAACGACAGAAAGCAGTCCAAAGTCTTCAGAGCCGGAGGTGAAAAGCACGCTGAAGGAATGTATTTTTTGTTCCCTTGTTCTCAGATGCTGGTCCTTTCATGCAACATGTGGTGGTTCTGAATGTGAGATATTATTAGCACATTTAAGTAAAGCACTATTTCTTTCTATCTCTGCAGTAAATCCAGCTGATCTCTCTTCAATCAGCCATGAGATATAGTTTGGCTCAGCCACTTTGGAAGATTAAACTGTCTCCAGTTTACTTTCTCGGTGCACTATTGTTCAAACCAGAAAGCACGCCAGACTTTATCTTTGTGCCATGAAGCAAGTCAAAACAAATGCTTCGCCGCAGTAGATCACTCCATCGCGAAATCTTTAAATCAGCTGCACTTGCTTCAAAGTCAGTCGCACAGCTTTACAATTGTCTACTTCAAATGAGCTGAATTAAGGGAGGACCCAATAAAATCCAACCTTCAGCATTTGCTGGCGGGACTTTAAATGGTACTAAACCTCCAAAACACATTAAGAGCTTTTTCCTTCCCCTCCTCCTTCTCCTCCTTTTTCCTCCTTTGCCCACCCACATGCCTGGTGCTGTAGATCTCCATCATATACTGGCCCTTTGAATGTAGTTTAGCCCTGGTCTCAAATTATGGGTTACCATCTGAGGCAGAGGTAGGCATTAAATAAATTGCTGCCAGGGTTCCAGACTAGTTTGACTATTACAATCATTAAATGGATGGTGTGACTTTGCTTGCTGGAGTGAGTTATTAGGAGTAAAAGTCCCTTTGAACTGCATTAACCACATGGTGCTTTTCAGTAGTGTGCATGGCGAGCACATGGGTGAATGTATAACAGCGGAGATTTTCTGGAGAGCTGGTGTTGCTCGTTGAGCTCTGTGGGTGTTTATTGGGCATGATTTGCCTTGACGTTCTGCTGAAGAAGATTAAAGGTCAGCTGCAGTGTTACTAATGTTCAAGGGTTTAAAAATGAATTAACTGTTTCCATTTTGGAGCTGTTTTGCTGTGCAGTTAGCCAAACGTGACACAAAATCCCAAACACTCTTGTGCCTGTGAGTCAAATGGCGCACACAGAGGAATTCTTGCATGGCTGGCACACTATAGATAGCAGTCTGTGTGTCAGACGACTAATTTAAGCCAAGAACTATGATTTGGTTAGTGCTGACCAAAGGGAAAAACGCACGTCGGCTCTTATTTTTTGCACCAGCAGCACAGATATGTCATCTTTACCATGAGGTGCAAATAGAAGTGGGAATATAAATCAAAATGGAGGAAGAAGAATTTAACTTGAAATTGAGATTAAAAACATTACTAAACCCTGCAGTTCCTCTAATGGCCACTTGAGGCTTGCTTTAAAAGAAGAAGACACACATATATCCCCCTCCCTGTACACATAAAAAACTTTCTAGTTGATTCAGGGTGTCTGGAATATCTTTCCGAAGCCATGTCTCTCTCATTATCATGATGTAGTGTGGTGACAGCCAAAAAGCTAATGCTGAAGCTTCAGAATGGAGAAGCTAAATCCAGTGGCTGATGTAATATGCCCAAATTTACAGTTGAAATGCATGCCTTGTATAAAAATGAAACAAACAACAACAAAAACTCTGTATTGTACTGTATTAACTGTACAAAGGCTTGACGTTTGCATTGTTTGCTTCAAATAAGAGGTTGGTGATAACATTAGCATAGCTGCTATCTACATGCTAGGTATCATTTCATCTAATTTGTTACTTTAAGAGCATTTGTGTATAATTATTTGAGAAATAATATGGCTTGTTGTGAATTTAATTTCCTCCATTCAAGTGATATTTTAGTACTTCATTACTTTCTCTGTATGACACTTATAACTAAATTGCAGGTTCAGTCAAGCTAGTTAGCTTTAGCTGATACCTTTAGCACTGCACCTTCACTTGTAAATGTCATGACTGGTAGTTTAGCTCACTGGGTTTCCACATTTGTCTAATCGTCCCTGTTTTATCTAACAAAGGCAAAAATGTCCAAAAGATTATTGTGAAAAGACAATCTAGTCTAAACCAATAGGTGATGTCACAGTGGCTTTGTCCATCTTTTATGTACAGTATGATATATGAGAGTGCTTTGTTGATTTATTCCAACCGTACCAAGAGTAAAGTCTTAGTTGAAGATTTTATTTTTACTTGACATGTATTATACCCTTTAACAAACACATTCTTTGAAAGGAAAACGTTTTTAAAACAAGTGTTATGAAAAAAAACAAACTAATGATATATATCCCAATCTGATAAAGTTTATTATTCTGTACCACTGTCCTCTCATGTTGTCAGAAATGTGTATTTATCCTCTGTTGAAAACAGTCATTAACAAATTTATGATTTTTCTGTTTCTGAGTAATATTTTCTACACACCGCAGTCCCCAGCAAAATAAGATATTATTAAAGTTATATAATTATGATGAATGTCTAAAGATGTAAACTGCAGTGGATTAACATGATCTTATTCTTCATCTTCAAATTTAAAATAAGAAATTGAATAATTCAAAGCTTAGCCATTAATTTTGTGCGTCACAACAGCATATAAAATTTCTTTAAAGCAAAATAATACCAACTCATATTTTATTGCTCACAAAAGTTCGATTAAAACTGCTTCAGGATGAAATAAAACAAATCTCTGTGCATGATATAGAAATATGGCTATTTAAAAACACCAATTATCTCTGTTAAAATCTGATAAAGTGGTAAGAAAACACAAAAAGCAGATGGTACCGCCGATGGAGGTGCAGCCCAGCAGCCGAAGTAAATATAGCACAGACAGCTCAGACGGAGGACTGAGATCATAAGGCTTCTATTTCCGCATGACAGGGAGGATGACTGACAGTGTCCGATACAGCAAATTAAACCCACCTGTCTACACTCCTCGTGTGAGTGTAAGCAAGAGAGCGACAGAGAATATAAATATAAAGGAGAGGAGGAGGGCAAGAAAGAGATGGATGGGAGTAAGATCAGTGTTTCATTGTGAGCTCGGTGCAGTTTGGCTGCCACCGTGCCAATAAAAACACAGTCCATCATCTCGACCAGGATGAAATATCCCACCTTGTACAGTGAGTGTATATTTTTGTGTGTGAGTGTGTTTGAGACAGTTTGACAGTTCATATAAAAACACACTGAGGTCTGGCGTTGTTAACACAGTAATATACCACCACTGTGTTTTTCTGGTTTTGTTGATATATTTGCTGCTCAGCTAGTGCTTATTGCCGCGGCGTTTCTGCACTAAATTACCCAGATGTCACTTGTCGGTGAAGCGGTGTCAGCACAACTTTGACATCTTTCTCTGTATTTTCTGCCAATGTCATTTAGGTAGTTACTCATTCGTGCGATCGAGTTCTTTGATTTATTCCAAACTGCTCCTCGAATCACAAACGTCTTTTTCTTTGCACTGAAAGATTTCTTATTTGCCCCTGAAAACACTTAACCTGTCTGCGGGTTTTTAAAACGGCAAATATCTTATGAAATAACTACATATTGAATCATAGTGCAATGGCGCTTTAAAATCATTGGCCATAAAGGTTCCATCAACACTGCGGCTGCATTTCCCATCAGACTCACTGCAGCATTTTTAAAGGTACATATACTATATATTTCTACTAACAGACACTGTGTCACTTACCACAGCTATGCTGATGACACACAGCTTCATACAGTACCGTCTCCTAGAAATATGTGACCGAGCTATTCTGCATATAGTGCCTGTAACTTTTGTTCAGTTCAACTTAGACTTACCATTAATTAACAGTGACTGAGATTTGAACTTCAGATTCCTTACAAGGTTCCTTCCTTTCTGGCGCTTGTAATAACCAAAATTTACAAAACTGACATAACTTTTCAGTCATTATGAATAAAAATCAGTGACTTGGCCCATAAACATTTTAAAGGTCAAGACAAAGGCTAATCTATAGAGTTTTTTGGTGTGACATTATGCTCACATTGATCAAGAACTGTCTCCTGTATTGACCATGATACAACCACCAGTCTGTTACCCCTGACCAGTTAGCGAGTGGCTGTTGGAGGTTGCTGGCTGATAGAATTGGTCACTAAAAACCTCCTCATGATTGCTGTAGTTGCCATGGCTGTCCATAGTTAGCATGTAAGACACTGACTTGTCGAGCAGTAGTAAAATAAAAATTAAAAAAAAAAGTGTAACAGAAACCAGAAATGGAGAATCACCTTTGAGATAAAAGCTAAACTGTCAACACATTTCAAATTGCATGACAGTTTCTGTTTCTGGTTCACTAATGCTCAGCGGTTACTTAGCAAGTGTTTCCAGACAAGATGGTGTCTTGATGCAACCACAGCAATTTGTTACTGACCAAACCAGTCACGAGCATTTTTTGTCAAACGGTCAGTGAATATGTATCTTTTTCTAGCAACCGATGGTTGTCAGATAATTTCAGACCGGTCATCAGACTAAGTCATTTGACCCTAAAAGAAGTTAACACCATCAACATAGCACTGTATAGCATCTACTCTATGGTAGCTTACATGCTATATTATGGTAACTCACCAAGCTGCAGTTCTGGGTTGGTCTCACATATGCTCCAGTTCACATTGCAGTCACAATGAGACTTCTCAAACATGTTGTCCAGAACTTCCCTGACATTCTGTCGCTCATCGACCATCAGCGTCTTGGAGCTGCCATCATTCATTAGTACCTTCACCACCAACTGTCAAACAGAAAAACACAGCTTTTTAAAATTTTTTTTTTTTTTTTACCACACAAGCACCAAAAATATCATTCTAGTATATAAAAGTGATGTTTTCTGGTGTTCTTGCACAACTTTAGATTTTAAAAATTCTATTTTTATGGCAAACTGGATTAGCTTACCTTAGCCTGCCAAAGCAAAAGAGCTAAAGCTCATTTTTACTGTATACTTCTTGTAATCTTTGAACAAACAAGCACATTCTTCGTCTTGTGTACAGAACTGCATTCACAGTATTCATAGAAAGCCATTTACAGTATAGATTAGCATTAACTAGATTTAGCCTGCATCTTTTAATCTAACTCCCAGCAAGAAACAGAGCAAAAGGTTTAAGTTTAAGGTTTTCAACATGTTGGACAGCAGCAGGTGTAAGACATTAAATCCAGCCTTTATGCACATGCAGCTTGTTTGTTTGCCAGTTTAATTACAGGATATGCACAGTAAATGGATGTTTCTGTCTCCTAACGTTAGCTTTACTGGAAGACTTCGAGCATCAGCACTTCTGTCTTCTGATTCGAGCTTTGCTGTAATTTCTTCTTTATTGTCTTTTTGCAGTCTTAGCACCTCACTCAGAGTGTTGGATGAGATTAATTTTGCCCCAGAGCAAAGCATTTTTTCCCCTGCAGGCTCATATGGTTTCACAATTCCTCTCATCTGGTAAGAAATCCTGCTTTGGAAAAGCTGAGGAGTTACACAGCACTAAGGTCAGCCAGTTGCTTGCTTTTTGTCATAAAAATGGGGGTTTCAGAGATGTTATCACAAGAGGATTTAGAGCTTCAGGTCACAAGTCACTCAGTTTCACCCTTCCTTGAAAAACAGTCAGGTTTTGACATGTGGTTGAATGAACTATCGCTGGAAATTTAATTTTCCTCCTAGCACTTCCTCTCCCCAAGATGCTATCTTATAAAAAATATCCTCAAACATGCTAAGAAACCAGTGGGCTTATCTTATCTTGTGGTCCTCTGACCACTTTCTGCTGAAATTCCTGGAAGTGCACCTGGCACTTCTGTATCTCTTCTATGAACCCAGAGACACACATCCATATGAAAGTGGCCTGTGTTTCCTCAGCTTCCACACGCACACATGGCTTTTTGGAAAAAGTTCCTTTTTAGTTTTCACTTCTAAGAATTTGTAACTACCATCTTAACAGGGAACTAGGTCACTGCGAAGAGCCAAACCACGAGTAAAAGAGTAAAACTTGGCAGTCGTATCAGTCACAGTCATCTATGATAAAAGAATGGCATGCCATCTGCGTGAAACTTGGTTTTTTTGTGTAAAAATCGCTGCTCTGGAAGTGTAGCTTTGCATGCAAGAACACATGTCTGAGCTTTTGAATGCTGCTTTGAAGATGAGAAAGTGTCCACATATCACCCCCAAACAGGAAACCACGCTGTCCTGCGGGATGTTGGCTGGATGAAAGTAACCATCCATTACTGTGATTGATGGCTCTTCCAAAAGAGAAAAAAGGAAAGGAAACCCGTGCTATGTTTGACCATTAACTCTTTTACAGTAATGTTCAGGTAGCTGTAATTCTACACGTCTCTACTCTTGCCAGTGGACGTCAGCTCAGAGGGCAAAACAAGAAGTTGGTGTTTGCTTGTCTTACCTTTTTAACTTTAGCTTCCTTTAGTTTCTCAAGAGCGAGTTTGATTTTGTCTGCCTTCATCTGCGCCTCGATCTCCTCCTGAATAAGATGTGCACAGGGATGAGATGGTACATGGTCGTCAACCTTTCTTTTTTTTTTCTTCTTCTTTTTTTTTTTTTTAGAAAAGTACAATGTAAGCACCAAAAAGAAAATGAACAAACTTCAATCATAAAGAAAATGTGTTAATTCACTTTTTAACAGAGTGACGACCTTTTTAGGTTCTACCCCGCTATAATCTAGTATTTGTTCGACAATATACAATTATTATCTTTCAAGGAAAACTGTTTTTAATTTAAAATAAAGGTTGCCAAAAATTCCTTTCTTATCATATAAAGTCATGACTCACAAAAAAGCAAAAAGGGAAAGCAAAAAGGAAAGCATGAGACATCTCTGTGAGTCATTTTTAAATTTTTAACGGGGCTAATGATGAGGAGGGGGATATTGTACATCAAAAGTGTAAAACACAAAGTTCCCAGCAGAAATCTCCTGGCTTACAACTCTTACTTAATTGCATTATGTAGTATTACTCCATATAATGACACTCTATGGGGTGTTCTGAGGTTAACAACATGTAGGTTAATGAGATTACTGCAGTTCACTTGAACTAGGAGCAACCTCAGTGACGCACTCTCAAGGTATGAGTCAATGTGAAAATGACCCACTAGATCATTTATGAATACTGTTATGACTTATAGCTCATTTTAATGTAAGGCAGAATGTAACATCTGTGCGAATAAGAGCATGTAAAGTATATCTTCACCTTTTAATGAGGCAAAGCTCAACACTAGTACACCAGTACCACCACTGGAAGCTCAGAAAATGGAGCTTTCTATTATTATCTACTGCTGTAAAACTGTTTACTTTAACAAAACCACAATCTCTTACAAACACTAGTCAAGTGTTTGGGGGCTGAGCCTATCATCCCACCTAGGCCCTACTTTCAAGTGGAACCACTCCTATGTGTAGCCTCAGGTGTGTTTACATGTGTGGATTCAGGCCTTAGAAACAATACACAACATGATTGTTTGGTTAGAGACTATTGTGACTCATTAGTGACAGACTCAAAGTCTTTTTCCATAGAACCAGTTCCAGTCAGCTCTATAGCTCTCATCATTATACATCATTTATGAGGTTTATGTTGCATAAAGCTGTATACAGATCCAATGATTATGGTTAACTTTTTCTGGCTGCTGTTTGTAGCTTCATATTTCACTGTGCAAAGACAGTCGTATCTGTGTCATAAAACTCTCCAAGAAAGTAATGACACGTACTTCTAGTTTGCAGAAAGGGTCCCAAGGGCGAGTCAGAAGATCAAACTCTAGCAAGTCTATCTCTGTGATGTAGCACTTCAACATTTTTCAAGAGGTGTAATGTCTTGTTTTCACTTCATCCTCTCCTGTGTGGGTGTTGAAATCTCCATGCAAGACTCCCATCTCGGACATTAAATCCTACCTGCTAGATCTCAATTAACTTGGGTTACTGTTTTCTCCAGATGCAATCACCCGTGAAAATCCTGACTGCAACTTTAATGAACTCGTCCACGTCTACCTTACAGTGACGCACTCGCTGCCTCAGCACAGCTGGTGTTTTTACCTCAGACAGATGAGGTAACAACCTCTGCTAAAGCAATAAGCTCCCGTCTACCCCCCCTCCTCCCCACCTCCAAAACTGTCACATCTTACCTCCCTTACTCCAAGCCCAACCTTTGCTATCGATCCCGTTACACTTTTCTCATTGCCGTATGTGTTTGATCTGTTCCAGACAGACCCTCGGCTGTTTCGCCTCACACGTCTCTGTAACTGTAACAGATGCCTCCATCCAGGAGCGACTTTGCTATGATCTCACCGTTAAGAGCAATACCACTCTTCCAGGTTTCACAAAAACATACAAAACTCATCTTAAATTTATGTGCTGGGAACTGGTGATGTTTTTGTTGTAAAACTGTCTTGTCACGCATGGCTTATAAAGCATTTACTCATGGTAAACCAAGACATGCGCAAATAAAAGAAAGATTGTGACGTTGTTCATTTGTTCTACCAGGAGCTCAACAAACGGTTCTTCCTTCTGACCTGTGGCACTGCCCTCGAAACTAGCTCTCTCGAGCCTTGATTAATGCTTGCAGAATTGCTGCATGTGGGCTCACTCACCGTCGTGGGCTTTGCACCAGAAGGAGGTGGAGGTGCTAAAGAGGAGGCAGCAGAAGGGACAGGAGCGCTAACATTGCTGCTTCTGCTTCCTGCAGATGACGGTGAAATGTGCGATGGGGCAGGTTCGATGCTCAGGCCCTTGGGCGGTGGTGGGAAGTCTGGTTTAGACGCTGACGGTGCCTTCAAACATTCTATCTCTGTTGCCAGTTTCTCTTCCGTTGCATTGAGGTCAGCCATCAAATCGGCCATGAGTGCGTCCAAGTCATTGCCCTCCAGTTCATGAAGGGACTCTGGTGAAGCAGAAACATTTTGTCAGGAAGTTCCTCAATAGAGAATATTGTTGGATAGAATTTCCTTTTGTTCCTTTTTCAAAGTAATTTGCCTTTTCCCCCTAATTATGAAGAACTTTCCTTTTTTGAACAAGTTCCCCTTTCAGTTATGTTTTATTAAACAAAGTCAGTGAAAGGAGTTCTTTCATTTTATTCCTCATTCATGTTCCCAATATTGCTTCACTGAGGAATTAAGTTTCAGAATTCAGTAGAGGAAGCAACAGTTTCGTCTGCATGCAAATTGTAGTTTTGCTTTTTGTAACTGTCCTGTATTTAGATTCATCAAAGCATCATTAAGTTAATACATTTATAAAGAAAAGTAACTGTATGTTATAGACCAGTCAAAATAATTTGCCTTTGCTGATTTGGAGCGAGAGCAACTTGGATTACTTTGTTTTGGCTTAAAGTTACTGCTATGAAAAGAGTCCAGCTATGAGGTCAATCTCACTTAACTAATGTGTGTGACTGTGGCTTTTCAAGGTAAGGGTTGCAGCTCTGGAGAACTACTCATCACAGGAAACCAAAGACAATAAATAAATCTTACTATATTAATTGTATTGTTAGTAATTGAGTGTTGAGCTCTGTATGACCATTTATTATTTATGTATCTCCCCCTAATAACTAGGCCAGTCTGCATGAACATCATCCCACACAGAGCAATTATAGCATCTAGTTGCACGTCTGATGTTGCGTTTACAATTACAATTGCATCAACGGTCGCTAAAGTTTGCATTCGAGACAGAATTTTGTTAAACTCACTGCTAACTACAGATACATAGAATTTGAGAAATATTTTTTGAAAAATAATGGCATGTATTTAACTATCTTTGTGGGATCATGTGAGGATCAAACTGATAACATCTCAAAATTTCTTTGACCAGCCCCCCTTTTTTCCAAGTATCTTATCTTATCTTATCTTATCTTATCTTATCTTATCTTATCTTATCTTATCTTATCTTATCTTATCTTATCTTAATATAGAAATATGTTAAGGTTAGATTAAAAATTTTGCACATTGTTTTGATGGTTAAATTTGTAGCCAAATACATATGTGTGTTGATGGTGAGATCGAACCCTACACACGGAGTGGAGCAGGCAACTTTTAGCAACCCTTTAGCGCAAATGTGAAAGCACCTTATTAAATCTACCTCTCACTCTGTGTTGCACATACTCTGGCTGGTCCCCAGTAATACGTTTGCTAAGTTTAAAGTGGATGGCATTAACAGTTTGCACTCGTGCATTCGGGCACAGCCTTACTGAGCTGCAAGAGCACATGTAGATTATAGTCTTTTATAAAACATAGCCATTTGTTGTGATTGATAGTTTATTTATATCAAGGACATTTTCCATTTGCAAAGTCCTTCAAGGCAGGCATTTGTTATAAAGTGCTGCACAGCCTATCAACTCAATCTAACAAGATTTAATGGCATTTACAATGAACGGAGAAAAAGGGAAAGTTAAATGCTAACACCAGCTGATATTGTGACCTTGTTCTAACATTATTGCAGCTTATTTTTTTAGCTTATTAAAGCCAGAGGCAAACAGTGAGTAATTAGACTTTAATCTGTGCCTTCAGTTGCCAGGAAGTGCACCTTTTCTATTTTTTATTTTGTGTATTTCCATGCTAGTTCTTGTTAATTTGAGCAAGCACACGACACATCCCACCCTTGCACAACTCGGGTGTTGACACTGCACAAAAGCTCAACGCCCAGCTCTTTGTAGTGTTTCCACACATAATGTCAAAATGTGAAGTCACCATTCAGGTCAGTGAAGCCGATGGAGTAGTTGACTTCCTTCTTTGTGCCGGAGAGAGCTTCAGGGGGCACCGTTTCCTCTCCAAGACTCTGAGGCAAAGAATGAAGAAAGCAGTGTGGTTGTAAGAATGCAAATACAATTTCTGCACAGCCAAAATACTTCCCCACCCCCCACCGCAGAGGAGCACACTTTCATGTTTGAGCGCTCTGAAACAAAACTGTTCTAAAACATTATGTCAGAGGACAGAGTTGTATTTTTTTTCTTTTGGGGGATAAGAGTGAGAGTGTACCCACTGCATGAACAATATGACACCCCATCTTGGAAGAACTGAGATGGAAAACATTAAAGTGATCAATGGGGTTTTTTACTAAGAAAAAAAGGCGTAATCTTTACTCGGTTGGGTTTTGCCATTTAACCCACCCTTCCAGAAAAGGGTGGTATTTATGGTTCTTACATGACCGCAAAGTGTGTTTCGTCCCAGTCACGAGCGTCTCAGTTAAGGATGGTGGGTTTTTGTTACTTTGTCATCTTCTCCGAAGAAGAAAAGTATCTCTAAGTCCTTAGGCGAGATAATTAATCACGGGCAGCTTGAACAAAAACATGTATTTTTGTCTATGTGCTGCATGAACATTGAGATTTATGCCTTTCATTAACAGAAAATGTGGTAGTGGCACAAGCTCCTCTGCTACTTTATATTGGTATCATATTAAATCCTGTCATGTTTAATACATTCTATACAAGATAATTTAAATATATTTAAATTTAAATGGAGAAAAAGAGATGAAAAAGTGACACCTGCTTATTTCAGATTCAGAAACTGGAGGAAAAAAGAAGCAGAAAAATGTATCTTCAGGGTGCGCCTGGGTACGCGTTATCCACTCATTCTTTCCTCTTTCAGTTCTTGGTTTTGTCTTCGTTTTATTTTGTTGTCACAGCTACAACTTGTCTATTTTGTAAATTGCTATACACACCAGAACGGAAAGGAGCAATCACATTATTCATCCACCGGAAATTAACTACATATTCAATGTTTGTGTTTTGAAAAGATGGCTCTAAGGGTATTTTGTGCTATAAAGCAACAAGAATAGAATAAGTATATATAAAAAGATATAAGCAAACAATGGCTGGTAAGTCACCTGGGTGAGGAGGTCCATCTCCCCCAGCATGGCGCTGAACATGGCGTCAATGTCGTCCATCTGGTGAAAGAATCAATAGAATAATCAGATATAGAAATTATCATTATTTCCAATGTGACAAAATATAATATTTATAATATGTATAAATGAGCTGCACTGAATAATGAAGATGAAACAGACGGTATGTCCATTTGCATGGGTAAAAGCAAGTGCAGGCAGTGAGTGCTGATACGGTGCTACTACTTTGCTGTGAAGTATTTGCAGATGTAAAACGTTTCCCCAGGTTATGCTATATTGCGAAACATGTCCAACCCAGACTTGAAGGAACAAAGTGTGTATGCATAACTGCAGGCAGTCATTATTTGCCATAACTTGTTGTCTCTTGTTGGAGCAAGTGAGTGAAGCAGCGAGTAAATATTATGTTGCCTTTTCTGTCATATTCAGAGTTGACTTTTTTAAGCTGTCCTTTAGTAATCTGGATTTTGAAATCATGCTTCGTGTTGTATGATGAGTGTTTGTTTGAATCATTATACGAAGAAGAAGAAGAAAAACTGCATGCAACATTAAGATGCCTAAGGAAACTGGAAGAGCATAAAGTATGCAAGCTTCCATAATGTGCTTAGCTCGAAATTGCTCCTAACTGCTGATCACGTTTCAAAATGGACTCATACATCAGGCTAGTACAGATTTATATACATCCCCCATTGTGGATGGATGAAGCGAAATGTCAGGATAATGAAGGTTATGTTTTTCATTTTAAGCAGAGTAACAGCCCGAGGAGCCACCGTGATCACTGCGCCTTTTTTGAAAACCACTCCGAAAGCCTCGCTTGAGATTTACATTCGTAATTATGCACAGTAGGCCGTCTCCCCTGCACGTATTATTTGAAGCCTCTTTTCTCAAAGCAAATGTTATGATGGTCTGGAATGTGCAGTCAAAACAGAGTCCCTGTTTTCTTATGCTGGTACGTGAGTGGTACCACAGAAACACTGAAGGTGTCAGTGGGAGTTCATCCAGTTAAAGTGGTGCTAATGGTAGCTTACTTTATATTGCTTACATGTGGGCTCTCCTAATTCTTCTGCTTCTAGTATAGCATGTTTCTGATAATGACCACTGTACTGGAAATGAAGTGCACCTGATAAATCAATGAATTATAGAACCATCTTTTCTAATCTAATAACTTTATGACTTTATCAGTCTTTCATTGATAAAGATGCAACTTTGGCCCACTCTTCTTTACATCAATGCTTCAGTTCTTTGAGTTTGAAGACACTCATTTATGCACCGCTCTCTTAAGGTTTCCATCGACTTGAGGTCTGGACTTTGACTGGGTCTTTGCAACACCTTGATTCTTTTCTTTTGCAGCCATTCTGTTGTAGATTTGGTGCTGTGCTCCGGATCTTTGTCCTATTTCAAGGAATATTTTCAAATTCGAGCCAAGCTTCATGTGTCAGACAGATGGCCTCACACACTCGATCATATTTCTGTGTACAGAGTGTGTTTGTTCAAATGCAAATTTTCTAAACTAAACAGTGCTGCCATGCTGTTTTTAAATAGAACAGGCTTTCTCCTGGAAACCCATGCAAACAAGTCTTCTGCTAACTTATGCTAACTGACATGCTAACTGAGGTAGAGTTTGAGGTGTAGCTCTTTTTGGAGTTTCTCTGAGTGTTGCATGATCTGACCTCAGGGTGATGGTTTCCTGGGAAGATTATTCAAACGATCCCCTTGTGAATAATCTTTCTCACTGTAGATTGACGGACTTCAGACTGTGTGGAAACGGCCTTCTAACCTTTCACAGACTAAAGGACAATTAAACAACTGCTTCTTTAAGATGACCGTTGATGTCTTTTTCCCCTTGGCATTGCATTAACACAAACCTGAATAGTCCAGATCTGCTTTTATAGACGTGCTCACACTTGCTCATGATCAGTTAATCAAATGCATTTGGTTAGCAGCACCTGGCTGCTACTTATTAAGAGGATAGTGGTAGTGGCCTACTTTTCGCATGACTGCAAATATATTATTACTAAAGGCTTGTTAACATAAGGTATGAGTGGGTAACTGCTGAAGCTGTCACTAAATTAATTTATTAGAGGAGTTTCATGACCAGTAAACCATCTGGATTCACTGGTTCCTCCTTCTCACCTTCTACTGACCTGAATGCTACAAAATATCAAGTAAACATTTGCTTGTGCCTGGTTGTATTACCAGAAAGACTGCATTAAAATGTATATTAGTCATGATCCCCAGAGGATTAATCACCAATTTCCATGACTTTTACTACTTATCTATGCAGTTATTAATGAATTAGAATGAGTCTGAATCTTTAGTACATTTAGCACCATCATCAGGTCAAAAGATCTCCCTGGTCAGAACTTGTACATTTGTGAAACAATATAAAAGAAGAATATGACACTGAGCTGCAGTTAATGCTTTCAGCCAGATCATATCCTTCAATCATTCTGAGATAGAGTGACGATAACAAACACATCCAGCTTATCTAAACATCTCAATGTGAGTCAATGTGAAAAAAACAGCTCCACTTTGCATAATGTTTTATGCAGATTATTCAATATTGTAATCTGACATCACAACAATGTCAGCATGGCGCAGCACAGTTGAGTAACATCTGATTCACTGTTAATATGTTCAAAGTAAAAGCAATAAAATAAGTGCGACCTTTTTTTAAAAACAACACTTTTTTAATCAAGACATCTTACCAGCTAACCCGGGTGTTGCTGGCTTACTAATTTTGACGGACTGTGATTAAACTGCATGAATATAAGCTTCGGTTTGCCTCAGGTCAGTTATAAATTGCTGGGGTTAGTCTCAAGTTTGGTGTGGTTAAACTGATTAAGAAACCGATGCGCTGTACTTGTTTGGTGTCTAAGCCACACCTCATTTTGCAAGAATGCTTAGCATCAAAGAGCTACCCTATTATTGTGTTTTTCCAGCCTCTGTATGAGTCTTTAGAGGGTGACTAAGCATGACAACGTGTATGAGTCTGTTATGTAATGCATTTTCTTCTTGTTTCTGACTGGTTTTGTGAATTAAGCACTAATTAAAAGCGTTTCACAGGGTGTGCAAGAGGAAGGGTGGGGGTGGCTGCAACCTCTTTTGTTAAATCAGCCCTAATCTAATTGGTTTAACTCATGCAGTGAGATTCTCTGCACAGATGTTTGCATTGCTATCCTCTAGTCATTATTTTTTCTCTGCTGCGTGGTAGCGTCCATGAGAGAGGAAAATATTGGGCGATACTGCAGAATTTAACTCCCTGCTTTCACTCGTCACAGAGTCTGGAATGTGTTTAATGACATTTAGATCCAACACGAAAAAAATAAATTGCTGGAATTTAATTAAAAGACACAGGGGTGCATCTCTCATTGACACTGTGTAGGAGACAAGAGTGACTGATTGTGTTCCAGGAAAGAGTTTATACAGGATCAATACTGTTTCAAACATCTAACAGATGCTGCGTGTTGGAAGCTCACGAGAAACTGTTAATCTTCTGGTGTCATATATCAAATCGCACGGCTCATAAGCTGAAACGCCTCTGCGCACTGATAGAATTTGTTTGCGCACCATAATTTCCATGTGACGTACATATGTGGGGCTCACTGCTATAGCACGTGAGTGCAATCCTCTACCTTTTACACAAACGGTTTACCCCCAGGAGGAAGTGGTAACTGGTAAACTTCCTGGAACTTGCAATGTTGAAATGGTATCGGAAATGGTGACACAAGCAGCTGCCTGCAAATTTCATGGTACTGCTTCCTCAGTTCTCATTATGTCACTTTTTTTCACCTATACGTGGTCGGCATGAGACGTTTCGAGTAAAAGAACGCACCATCTCTGAATGTCTGGTGCTACTTTTTGTTAGTAGTTTTAAAGTCACTGGGAGAGAAGTTTAGTCAGTCAATCAGATTTTGCTGAGATGCTGTGTTTTGACGCCAAATGCATGAAATGAACCGCTCCCAGATTAGCGAGGAGAAGTGAGAAGCGGCAGGAACAGAGCGTGAAAACAAGACGGCTTCCGCTGGTGAAAACAAATCGACCCAATTTTAACACACTCCCTCCTCAGTGTCTTAGACGTGTGCATTAGTGGAGTGATATCTCAGACACAATGTGAGGAATGGACTTTTTCTGTGCTATTTGTAGGTGTGATCCTGCAACTGATATACAGATAAAGGTGTTAACCTCAGAGTCATTGCAGCACCACTAGCGTGATTATGGGTGGACTAATTAGTTTTACTCAAATGTGACCTTAAGGACGGGGGATTCTGAAGCTTGAAGGTATCCTAGATTTGTTCAAAGATGACCAAATCCACCTTTGAAATTTTACTTTTTTTTTGAGAGAAACTAATGAATATAATGTACTCATGACTTTTCAAGCTTTAGGGGATGAGTTTGGTGTACTTTGGGAGAGCTTACCTAGTTACAGTAACTGTTTGTGAATTTGAAAACAAGCAATTTGTCAAACACAATGTTGACAGGTTGTGAAATATACCCAACTTCAGCATCTACTTTACTATAAATGGAAACATAATGAATAAAGTTAGTGTTGCATTATATTAAATGAGGGTTTAAAGCGTAACATTTCGCAACCAGAGGAGTCGCCCCCTGGTGGCTACTAGAACAAATGCGTTTTAGATCTGGAAGCTACGCTGATTATTTCTACAATCTGTGGAGTTGTATAAATTGGGGGTTCACAGAAAACACAATAAATCCTACATTTGACCAAATAGTCAATAATACCTCAGAAGGAAACGGCCATGATTAAAGCACCGTTTAAAATCAGACTTTTAAAGGATTTTTAAAGAAATCTGGCCAAAGATTTTATCATCAGTAACCGGAAAAAATTGCAAACTTGAAAGCTGAAGACCAGAACAGCGAAACTATTCAAAGTCACCCCAGTGTCCCGTTTATGAATGAGTAATAGCTCTACAAAGAAACCAAACTAATAACAACAGGAATTTTTCCTCTGCAAGCTCTGTAGCTTTATGTGCCTTTCAATATATCAATTTACCGCAACAGAGTTCATGTTTGTGAACTTCTAGTCACATTTTCACACTTTCGATTCACAAAACTGTGCCACTGTCTCTTCACACTTTTCACTATTTTATTGCCAGACAAAAGGCATTCGTGACCTATCGGCGTTCTTAAATGTTATTGTTGGGCGTCAAATGAGCGCATTGTGAAAACTACAACTGCAACTGTACTGTTGTACTTTTTATAATAAAAAACAGCAAATCTAAAAGCACCTTATAGCTTATAGCTTCTGCATTCCTCTAGAACACCCCCCTCCCCCTTCCCTCCCCCAATAATCTCAAATACATGTCTCAGCCTTTTACATGCCACACATATGTAGCTCCAGGGTAGAAAATCAAAAGCAGACATCAACTCCAGTGTTTACCATAACATACAGAAACTCTCCCTCGTATGATCGGATCATATTTCTGTGCTCGGCTCTTAAGCAGATGTGTTTACAAGACTTGATGTGCTCTTTTTGCAAAGTAGGCAAATTAGAGGTTGAGCAGCAGGCACAAACCCTAATGTTTGCTGAAGCAGGTTTCAAATCAGACTCAAACCTACTACAATCAGTCCCCTTAATAAAATGTCTTGCTTAACATCTCTTAGAAAAAGCAAACACCCCCTTGACCTTTTAATCCATCGCTCTGAAAGCAATGCGTTCAGTTATACTCACAACAAATTCACTTCATATTTTTGTGACATGATTTAAAACCCAAAATGCCACAAGCCTAATATATACAAAATGTTCCTGTCATCAACAACAAACTGACAGCACTATTAACTTTAATATAAGAGGCCAGCCCTATTAGTTTCATGTGGTTATTGAGTCACGCAGCACTCTGAGACAATAGCGGGGTCCACCCAGTTGGAAAGATATGAACTTACATTCTTTTCACCGAATTAAAACATTTATTTATTTATTTCATGGTAAAAAAAAAAAACTTCTAAAAAGAGTTTTCTTTCATTTCTCGTACTATTACATTTAAAACCTTTTGAGAGTTTATATCAGAGCGTGATGTAACTCACAAAGTTTGACAGGATGTCTAAGATTATCATCTGCAACATATCAGTACATAACGTCCTCGAGCTAAATTATTCTGCTGTAGCTGAATATACATATATTACAAACAAATCTCTCATTTGTTTTTAATTTTGTTTTTTTTCCAGCACAACAGCCACCACAATCCTCACTTGTAATGTGGTCAAACATCAACGAACAATGTTCTAGGTCTGCGTTCAGAGGAAAGCAGCTTCGGTTGTTACCGTTATATCCAAAGGCACAACATCCAAGTTAACAGAGATGAAACTCACCTTTTTAAAATGCGTTAATCCTTTGCTTCGCCACTAAGTTTCAAGATAACAGCTTCATGGACATCAGCTCCACTTCGAAAAACTATTCTCTAATTAAGCTCGACACCAAAAATTAAAGTCATATGCGGGCAGATTTTGGGTGTGCGAGCAGATTGAAGATTGCATTTGTCTGACTGTTGGCTTCTTCCTGCTTGACGCGGAAGTTCAGGTCTAGACCTGTCATTGCATTCCTGCTACAGAGTTCAGCACTTTCACAACACTCTTGTCTGGGCAGCGTTGATCCATCCTCTCCTTAACAGTGCTCCTTATCTGCACTGTACTGTAACTGTGCCAACGGGGACAGCGAGGGAGAAATCATAAATGTGTTGTGGCTTCTCACTAAGACTTCGAGGGTGACTGACAGCCACTCGAGCAGATTGGGAAGTTTTTTTTTTTATTGAAAGAAAAAAGAAATGCCTCAGTTGGATCGAGAGAAAGGCTGAATCAGCGAGATGAATGTGACGGGTCTTGGTTAATAATTCACGTCGCTGAAACTGATTTACAGCAAGTCTGTAGACAGGAGTGGCACGCTGTAGTGGTGAAAGACACTTCAGCTGGGCTTTACTTGTCTAAATTCTCGTTAGAAAATACAGTCGCCTAAATGAAGTGCATTATTTGCTGTACAACCTCTAACATACCTCCTAAATGTAAGCAGAGTGCACTAGAATACATTAATTTACATGAAATCTTAGCTTTTATTGTTAAAATCAGGAAGAATTGTCTTAGGGTAATGGTGTGGTGCAACAAAGTCGGTTATCTTTAGGAGGAACCAAGGAGTTAAACTGTAAAACTATGAATAGCCTCTGGCTCTGTTATCTGACCGTGCAGACACAGATAGCTGTATTTATTTGCATTTCTCCTTGAGTCATCTTGGGAGGCCAAAAACAAGATTTCTGATCTCTTTTTTTATCCTCTTTCCACCTTAAAAGGAATTCACATACAATATAAAAAAATGAATTCGAAATTATGCGTAACAGAACAGATTATCTTGATTTTTACGAATATCAACACTTCTATGTCCCATTTCCCCTCAAGACCAGCATGAGCCATGACAGCAAAGACAAACCACTGTGGTAAAATCCCGTCATCATATGGTAAATCTGAGCACCACGAGGGGGAAACCAAATAACCTTGAATGCTTCCAAGAGTCTTTCATGACTCGTGATGTATTAAACAAACACCCTGGGTACAAGCATGTGTCCCAACCACCCTCATTTCCTCATTCTCTCAGGGTTTGACAAACAGATGGACACCAAAGGCAGCCTCCCATTAGCTCTAAACATCTCCCAAACACAAGCACGCCAGTGCCTCGGAGAACATTTCTCAAATAAATACACTGATTAACAGTTGTGGAGCTCGGCAGCAGAGAGCGAGGGGATTTTTTTTGTCTGCTCCGCTGTGCATTTGCGCTCTCCTCGGAGACTGAGGGTGGTCCAGGAGAGCTGATTCTGATAATGGTTTTTGCCAGCATATGTTGCAGCTCATACATCACAGCACCGAGCCAAGAAGCTGAACGAGATTGTTATTTTTTAGTTATTTAATCAAACTGTGCGCTTAAAGGGGGGATCTGCAGTGTCGAGCCTTGAGTTCTACTGCACAAAGAAAAGTCTGTCGGCTTGAAAGTTGCAGAACTGCATATGGTAAGGTGTGAGGTGTGGAGCATTCTTTTTAGCCATTAGTCTGCATTCTGAGCGCTCCAACACACCTCAAGATGCATTTCTTGTGCCTGGGCACTAAAAGGAAATGGGGTGATAATGACAAAACCAGTGGGCACCTTGCAAAACGATATGTAGTGCTGCAGAGGAGAAACTGTCACTGAGATGATGTGAAAAATGATGCGTGCAGGAGTCTTTTAGTGCCCTCTGTTTGTTCTTTGCTGTACTGTACATGCCAAACATGACTGAAATCAGTGGGAGGTGTGAACCTACCAACCTGCAGTTATTTTCCCCACCCCCTCTTTGTGGTGCAATGATCAACACCGCAAGTTTGCACCGGGATAACAAGCAACTGCTAGCTGGATGTTTTTGAACGCTAGAACATACAAATGGATTCCTGATACAGCCCTCCTTATTCTGCTTGGCTGGATTTATTTGCCATCTGAGCCCAATAAATGAGTACAATGAGGTTTGCTTTTGTTAACATGGGCTAGGATGACTGCTGTGACTGGCTGAGTCGAAAACTTGAGCAAAAACGCCCAAAATGTGACACGGAAAGACAAAATTAAAAGAGAAAAAGGCTATAATAAAATCATAAGATACATTTTTACCAGCATTAAACTGTTTAATTGTACAGTGTGACTTCTTTAATCAAATTTACACTGCTGTGTGTTATAGAATACAAGCTTTACAGTAAATTACTGCCATTTGATTGGCCGTCATAAGCAATTAATTATGTTTATTTATGTTTAAAATCCTGCTTAAACGTTTGAAAAAAAAAAGTAACTTACTTAACTGTAAAAATTTAAAAGAAGGAATATATTTTCAGTGTGTGAATGTGTGTGTGAATGGGTGAATGACTGAATGTAGTGTGAAGCGCTTTGGGGTCCTTAGGGACTAGAAAAGCACTATACAAATACAGGCCATTTACCAACCTTTCGTCTTTACTTTGAAGATGAAAAGTTGCACTCTGGACGCAGCTACTTGTCTATCTTGAGTTCTGCCTCGCCTCAGCTCCTCTCTTCTTTGCACCAGATGGG
This sequence comes from Neolamprologus brichardi, assembly GCF_056152115.1. Classification (NCBI taxonomy): domain Eukaryota; kingdom Metazoa; phylum Chordata; class Actinopteri; order Cichliformes; family Cichlidae; genus Neolamprologus; species Neolamprologus brichardi. The sequence continues at coordinate 29,734,865 of NC_142112.1, forward strand.
TACAGGAACTCTTTTTGATTGAACATTTTTAACAGCCACCCAGAATAGAAACGGTGGCTGGATGTGATTAATCGCTACAGGAGCCTCGTTCACAGTGGCCCCTTTCCTTTGCTAAACCCTAACTCTGCTGTCAGTCACACAAACACTCTAAACCACATCCACACAAACATGTCCACAACAATCAAAGTCCAAAGACCAAATAACACCTCAGAAACCCTGAAACAATAATCACAAGACGTATAAATGAGTGATGTAAACTAAAACATGTACATTTCTAAGAGTCTGTGTACCCATGATGCTGTAAAATGTCCAGCATTTTGCTTTAAATATTCTAAAATTTGGCTAAATCTTGAGTTATTCAGTTAAATATGATCATACAACTTTTGCATCTATTCATTTGGCTCCTGGACCTTTGAATAAGACAGTAATATCAGAACTGCTTAACTAATAACATCCATGCAGACGTCATCCTCAGATAACCTTATGTGCTTGTGCAGAAGCACTAAAAACAAAAAAAGGAGAGAAATTAGGAGCGAGTCCAAAAACCAGATGTGTTTTTCACATTCCTGACTTCTGCCATAGGTCTCGTCACAAAAGTTTGACCTCTGCTCGCTTTGTCTATAAAAAGGGTTGACAAGGCCAGCGCTAAAGCATGAAGGACGCTGGGTTGAGGACCAGCAGCTGTCTCAACATTCAGGGTGTGCTAAACAAAAAGTACTGTATGTTTTTGCAACTCAGAGGGCCACAGGGTCAAAGAAAAGTCAACAGTGAGCAAAGTGAAAAGTGAAAAGATGAGATGTAATTAAAATGCATGTCATTTTTTTCCCCTTTCGTTTATTTGTTTCAGGTTGAAATTAAGGATGTTTCAGTTTCAGGCATCAAAAATGTTATTTTATTCTTGTTCTTTCAAAACCTTTTAGTTCAGAGGGGAACTCAAGGGAGAGGAGAGGGTGAAGGGTTAATTTGTAGCTGGGGAAACCTGATGCTAATTAAGTCTCAGGAATGCCACATACACTGACATTATAGTGCAGAAGCCCTCAGAGTGGGTCAGGCATGGAGAGAGCCGGCAGTAATGCGTGAGTCCAGTGTTTTTACTCCTTTGTGACGGTCGGAAAAAGCCAGCCTCACCAAACCCTGGAGCTGAAGGTAATGTGCACAGATGAGCTGCCAAGTCTGTAAAGTTTGTTTCAGTTGTGTGAGAGGTGGGTTTAATCCAGAAGGAGATCGGTGATGGCTTGAGTTATCACCTTTGAGGTTTTTTCCTCCAGGTTTTCCATTTGGGACTCTTACCTCGCGTTTCCTTCTTTTGCAGGCAGAGTAAGCCCACATATTAGATGCGAAAATGCTTTTACTGACATCGCTGCTGTTGCTGCAACTCTCCTGGGCATCGCTGCACAACGCCGCGCAAGCTGTAGCGGAGATTTGCCGGGGGACGCACTGCTATGGCGGAGACACCGGCGATCCAAGACCGTGCACCGGGGCGCACTGTCCGGGGAGCCGATCTTCCAGACCCCCGCGGCAGTTTAACCCGTCAACGCAGGGGAAAACGGCTCATGTAGCCGCCAGCCAACACCGCGTGTACCCGAGCTCTCCAAGAGCGGCATCGGAGACTTTTTCAGGCGCCCAGCTGCTACTGCGCGGGCGGCACAGCGACGGCAGCACTCGGAGGAGTGCGCCTGAAGTTTTACCTGCAGGATGCACCGATGCGGAGTGCGCTGTTCATGTGAGACAATTTCAACCCAGCAATGACACCAGAGACTGTAAAGGGATCGAGTGCAGACTGCCGCTGAGGATACGGCCAAAAGCTCGAGCAGTGGCTTGTGTGGGAGAAGGATGTCTGGCCGGTTCAGAGGAGAGCGTGCCTCCTGTACATCTGTCGGACAGAGCCGCGCAGTTTCTGGGGGATTTTCCGGAGTTTGGATATCCATCGTCGGAACTTGGCGCAGCGCCTTTAGGTGTCCAGCTTACATGTGATATCAAGCCAGGTCTGCTATGTTCATCAACATTATTATATATTATTTATTTATTTATCTATTTATTTATCTATTTAACATTATATTATAAGTTCCTGCATGCCAGGAACAAAAAAAAAAAATGCAGACTGTGCACATTGTGACTCTTGACAATTTCCTTAAAAGTGATATGCCGTTACTAAAAGGTGGGTGTATATAAATAACTCAAATGCATGCTGCCCTTTACTGACTTACAATCTCTCACTAATGATCAGCACAAGAGTGTTCTGGAGACAAATGACAACTTTGTTGACCTTCAGCCTCCCCCCACAAAAAAGAAAGAAAGAAAAAAAGATACCTGCAGGGCAAAGAGTAGCTGGACTGGAAAAATGTCTCAGAGTCAATTGCCCAGAAAATTTTGAATGCTTTGATGTGGCTCCATACAGGAAACTTTTAGTAGGCTACACTTGGCCGTGGCTGGCTCTGCAGCTGGAGTCACAGGCTGTTCACACTTACTGTCAGCACTGTTTGGAGAAGTCACACCTCAGTACAAGGCTTAACGACATCTAATCGATTTCTTGTCCCTGTTTTTTTTTCCCCTTCACTGTGCATTTATTTCATGACAGGGGAGAATGAAGTTCCTTCAGAAGATGCCCTCATCTTGCACCTCCAGCTGTCCAAGGGGCAGGAGAAGCTTGTGGAGGCCCTGAGAGCCCAGCAGATTATCATCCGCGATCTGCAGCAGAAGCTCGCTGACCAACAGGAGGCCCTGCTGTCACAGCAGCGTGAAATCCTGGAGCAGCAGCAGCGAATGTATGAGCAAATGGATGTGGTGAAGGCCCAGTACGGTCTCCTCTCAGACACCTTCAAACAGGTTTCCTTCCAGGGCCTGAAGGGCGAGCTGCAGAGCTACTTCGAGAGCCAGCTGGCTGGACTGCAAAGCCAAGCCCGCAGCCACCTGCAGAAATCCTACGCCGTCCACAAAGTGGACATCAACTCTAAGGTGATGGATGTGGTCGGGGAGGCTCACTTTCCTCAGCCTCTCCTGGGCTGTCCTTCACCCTGTGGATCAGAGGAGTACTGTGACTTTCAAAAGGACCCAGCTCGGTGTGAAAAGTGCACCATGTGTCCACCAGGTTTCTTCCTCATCTCACAGTGCTCTCCAACTGCAGACAGAATGTGCCAGGTATGCCGTCATCTGATGTGTCAAAACAAACTGAGAGCAAAACAGGGAAAAAAAGGAAACAAACTAAAAAAAAGTGTGAAGCGGTTTTAGCTGATAGTTGAGGTTTCACGTGGTGGTTTCGAGTTAGTGGTTCCCATGCATATGCCAGCATATGCCAAAATCTAAACATAGCTGATGTGGAGGTGAGAATGTTTATACCTTTGAGCTTAGATAGCTCATCTTATCTATTTCCTGATCAAGCATAAATGCTTTAAAGAATGCATCAGTTAAACCCAGTTATTGATGTACAGGATACACTCATGGTGATACTTTTAATTTGCATGACTTGCAGGACAGAGACGAATGCCTTGAATTACCAAATATTTGTGGAGAGCGAGTGAAGTGCCTCAATACTCCAGGTGAGTTTGCAGTGCTTATTTTGCTGATAATTAATGAATCCTTATTTTCACTCTGATATAGAAAATTTTTCCCACCAGTTTATCTAAAACTTTATTTGCGCTGAGAAAACAGCCATGCTTTACTGAGCTACGTGTCTATGCAGCTGTCAGAGCCTGTTTGGGCCTTTTTATTTTGCAGGGGGATTCAGGTGTCTGGGCATTTCTGAGAGAGACGCAATAATGGGCTTGTGCGGTCATGAATATTTCTACAACCAGGAGCTGCAGGAGTGCCAGGCCTGCTCTGACTGTGACGGAGAGCCTGTCACTGTTCCCTGTACAGCAGTCAGTGACACCATCTGTGGCCAGCTTTCGGAGACCCGGCTCTCTGAGTCTTGGATGGCGAATGTGGCAGTTCCCCCCGCCAGATCAGCTGGCACCCACATCTTTCCTGGGCTTCAGCTAAACATACGAAGCAAAGAAAAAAGCGATTTGCTGTCCAACCAGGTGGGCCAGTTGACCTTCCAGCAGCACGGGCTGGTGTGGTTGGATCATAACTTTGCAATAAAGCACAGTTGCAGAAACTTCCTCCAGTTGGGGATGAGGCTAAATGGGAGCCAGGAAGAGGAGGGTAAGGACCTCAGCGGTGTTCGCATCGAACAACCAGATGGGAAGTATTTCCAGGGGGTCAGCGTCAGTACCGGGGTGGAGGTGGAGCCTAACCACAGCTTCACACTGCTGTTGAGGAGTCCAAATCAACATTGCAATCAGAGCAAAGATCTTCACGTGTATGATGCTGCAGGGCCCTCTTTCAGTCTGCTCTGGTTGTCTCATGATACTGGTGCTGTAGCTATGACAGCTCAGATGTCCCTGCTGATGCACTACCAGACCAGCTACCGCCCAACTTTCCGCATAACCTCAGTTTCAGACCCCTACATGATCAGCCTGACTCATGACAACCGTGGGGTGCGCTTCACCGAGTGCGGAGTGGTCAAGTTTGTCCTTCAGCAAGCACTTTACTCCATGGGGCACACCTGCGTTCGAGAGGGTTTCTCCTTGATTGCCTATATAAACCGCAACGGAACCGGCCAAGAGGTGATGCAGGCTTTTAAGACTGGCGTTAATTACAGGGACACTTCCATTACACTCTCAGGTGCTGTGAGCGTGGACAGTGGAGACATGCTCAACTTTGAGATCACGTCCCCGTCTCAGTGCAACGTCCGCTATTTTGGGGACAGCACTGGAATCAGTATTTTGAGTCTTATCTGGATTCCTTCAGCAGTGTCGTCAGCCTTTACGGCTACTGTGTCCAGGACCGGTCTTCCCTTTGGAGCAGTGAGGAATAAACCTCTATTGTTCCAGCAGATCAGCCCAGATACACCACAGGTCCACTTGGCCCGCTCTGGGGAACCAAACAGCCGGAAGAACTTTATATTCCGTGAGAAAGGAACAGTGAACATAGCTCTCAACCTCAAGCTGATCCACTCTTGTAATATAGTAAAACTCACTCTGCAGCGGGTAGGGGGTCAGGGCAAGCAGGCTGGTCCTGTGGCTCAGCAGGTGTCAGGATCTATGCCTGAAGGAAGCGAGTGGGCCAGTGTAGGGCTGAGAGCCTCATTTCAAGTCCAGAATGGCACGGCTCTGTACGTCACGCTGGACTGCATCCGTGGACGAATTAACCAGATAGCACACGAGGGCGGCACTAACATTTCAATTCTCTGGGTGGCAGTGTGATCCAAGAAGGGGCTGAGCTTTTCTCATCATCATTTTGTGGAAAAAGACAGTTTTGCACATGTTGAATTTTAGAGCTTTTAGAGTTTCAAAATTCACCAAAGGACAAATACGGGCTAATAAAATGTAGTCTTCTTTTCCACATATCCTGTCACATTATCTTTAATGTATATTTCTGCACCTGTATAGACGTTTATGATTCTTTTTTTTGTAGGGTGTAACACTTAGATGCTAAAAGTACTGCTTTTTGCTTGAAGTACTTCGGCTGGTTGAGCAGTGACCAATTCTACATCAAATGTCTGAATGTGTGAGTGTGTGTTTGTCTGTATGTGTAAATGGTGTGGATACTTGGAAATGGTGCTTATGTATGTCTGTGCGTATGTACACACACATTGGCATGTCTACTTTTGCATATGAATCATTTAATATGTATATATTAATACTCAACATCCATATTGTATTAAACCTTTTTGTATTGAATTATGAGGTTGTTAAAGCAGTATTTTAACATTTGGGGAAATGCAGTGAACCATTTTCTGGAGGGCAGTTTCATGAGTGGACCAGTGCAAACCTAGTGGTTAGTTAGCTTAGCACAAAATCCTCAAACAGGGGAAACAGCTGACCTGGTATTAGACAACAGTATGGAAATGTATTAGCATCTCTAATACACAGCAGCATTTAACCAAAGGAACATTCCCTGCTTCATCTATATGTGTCTACAGAAACCTGCAGGACCACCTCCAAGGGGACACCACTGCAGCAGTTAAATATCTGTTACTCTCCATCAGTTTTTAGAACCGACAAAGCCACTTCAATGAAAGTTAAAATGACTTCTTTCATCAGAAAGAAGTCCTGTTGCCTTCAAGCGCTTTAGGCATTGTAACCGTGTGAACCTTTGCATCCTCAGAGACACAGAAACTGTAACACCTTTAACCTATCAAATGTGTTAAGTCACAGCATTGCGTTGTGGGGCACCCACACTTTGGCAGTTCTGTGGGCTAGCACAGAAAACCTGGAAGCATATAAATACGCTTCAGTTCCAAATAAAATGCAGGTTGTGGAGGTGTTCTTTGCTTTGATTGGTAACTTCTTGGCTTGCGGAACTACCTAGTCAAAATCACTTGGCAAATGTTCAGAGTTAGGAAATAACCCCTCGTAAAGCAGCTAAATTACACATTAGCTTTTGCTGAGTTGCTCCGTTGAGATGGATGTAGTCGTCTTGATGTCATCAACTGAACTTTTTAACCCTTGTTTCATAGGCTTTTTTTTGTAGGGTCTTGGCACCATTGTGTTGGGGAAGTCTGGTTCAGTCACTTCTAGCTAGCAGAGATAAACAGCTAATAGCTCCAGCTGCCTGTGTTGGCATTCACCTGTAACAATTCAGTCAGCATTACACAGACATCATGAAGAGGCACCAAGTTAGGATGTTATTAGTCTGTTTAAAGGACATCAAAGAAAACCAGTTTTTGCATGAGGCTGTGAACATCTCTACTGTGAATAAGTGTTTTAAGTGGGGAGTTGAAGCTAGCCTCGAGGCTAACTTGGAGTTTCTGGCACTTCTACAGTAGCTTCATTTTCTCAGCCCTTGAAGGCTCTGCTTTTTTGTTGTACAGATTAAACAAACACAATTTAACTTGCAAATTGTTGAGCTTTGACAATACTGGCAGGCTGTTTTTTTAAACTACTGCACAAAACCAAGCCAGCTGTTTCCCTCTGTTTCAGTCTCTGTGTGTAGCTAAACTAAGCTAATTTCATAGATAACACACCGATATGAGAATGCTATCATTATTCTCATCTAACTTCCTTTCAAAATATGGTAATTTGCTGAAATATATAAAAAATAGTCTCGCCAAATCTATTGTAGTACCATTTAAAAGAGCAGGGATTTAAAAAAAAATGTTGTTTTTGGTATTTATTTTACGAAACAGGACCTTTGTATTTTTCTGTGGAATGCATATGAATTGTTAGGTATGATAAAACAGTAAAAATATGTATAGTATGGAGTAAAGCACTGAGTAGACATGTAGTGGTAGTGTCTACTTGTACACATATAGTTTTGTGTAGTATTATGGAATATGCAAACATCTTCCTTTGTTATTCTTTTGCCTAAACGCTGTGCCTCTGTAAAGAGCTGCCCATGCATATCCCTCCTAATTGCCTCTGTGTGTGTTCTGTCCTCTGAACAATTAGGCATAATTAAGTGTTTCAGAGAGCTGGCAGCAAAGGCGCCGCTGAAATTCTTCACCTTTTTTCTCACTTCTTTGCACGCGGTGATATTTTTGAGGTGCTTTTAGACTCCCTGCAAGTTTCTTGTGGAACGTCAGTGTATTTACAGTATTCTGGTTCAACACCAAATAAAATATACATATATTTTGCCATAAAAGGAATTTCTTTTTTCTTTTGGAAAAAAAATGTTACTTTGCGGTTTTATTCCAAAAATATTGACTTGTGGATGAAAAACAGTTTCACTGCTAATCCTCACCAGACGAGAAAGGTATTTTACAGAGTTATTGGATCATTGTAGTATATGTGAATGCGTAATGTGCCTCTAATGGATTCCTGTGTAGCCACATCATTGGCCCTTTATTCTATCAACCCGAGAGTGATTTTATATTTTGGAACCACGTATCATGACAATCAACATTTCACAGTGAACAGCTATCAATTTCCATTAAATTGGCGGGTAAAAGTTTGACCTTCCGACAGTGTTCACTCAGCTCAACCTCAAACATACTGAAACTATTTTTAAAGCAGCCTTATTCGGCAGCAAAGGTGCCAAAACACCTGAAAAATCATACACTGTATTTTCCTCACAATTGGTCTTAATCAGCTTCATATTGTTCTTCCATCTATTACTACCTATGGAAGGCCAGTTCTTTGACTTAAATTTAACAAATAGCCTATGAGTCAAAGAAGGGAGAGAGCAAGAGACGGGGGTGGGGGTGAGGGTGAGGGGGAGTCTGCATGCGAGAAACAATCAAATGTTTCTGTCGGCTGCCTGAATTGGAAACAGGTGTTCGGGCGCAGCACTGCTCCAGATGTTTGACGCTGTAGATCAAATGAGACTCTTAGCACATGAAGAGTTTCAGAGACATCAGAGAGAGAAACAGGGACAGATGAAACATAACAGGAAAGGGAAAACACAAAGGAGAGAGAGCTATGTGTGGATATTAAAAAACCCAAACAGTTCTTCCACTTCTATATTAGCAATGAATTTGAAAAAGAAGTACGAAGTGATGAAACTCTTGTTCTTTATATTGCTTCTTTTTGTTCCTCATAGAATTGTGTTTTTGTGGTTTTGTTTTCACTGAAGCGCTAACAAATTCCCCTTCAATCAACTTCCAGGGGTCGACTGATAAAAAGCTCTGAAAAACCCACTTTATGGTACCTGTCTGGACCAAATGGAAGGCAGAGTAATGTAGCGATTAGCTGGGGAAGCTGTTAAATCAAATAAAGAGGCAGATTTTTCCCCCCTTGAATGGATAGGAGCTAAAAAACTAAGACTATAGGCTTACATTCATCAAGAGTCCAGATTGTGGGAGATGGCACAGTGATTGTTGTGAGACTTAATGCCCAAAGGTGATCCATCACAGTAGCACTTAAATATGAAGTTTAGCCAACAGTTTAGGAACTACCTGCACCACAGTCTATGCGTAGCAGGCATTTTTTCCTTTATTAGAGGAATTATGTGACTTGGATGTCAATTCTGTGAACATTAATACAATATTATCATATTGCTTGCTAACCCTCAGTAAGGCTGAATCTAAAAAACAAGATAATATGTCAGCTGTAATTAAAACAGATCAAGACACACAAAAAAGATGAGGTCAATATCAAATCGTGTTTTTTTTTTTCTTTTTTGTGTAATTGGTGGCAGTAGAACGAGGTTAATAATGAATAAAGTAATCACATTGTAAGTACTAGGGGCTAAACTGTCTGCCTGCGTAGGTCTGTGACAATGCAGAGTGAATGATTTTGGGTATGGCTCATCTCCAGCCAACCAAGCCTTCTGCTCAACCATCTCTGATTTGCACAAAGATTTTACGGTAGACAATTTGAACATTTAGAATGAGTGCTGTGAAATTTACCGATTATTACCGATAAAAGCCTAGAATTTTCACTGGTATTTTTTACCATCAAAATGAACCAGGATCTATAATTTGGGAGAAATGCATCAAACATTGTCAAGTATTGGCTTGTTAAAAGATGGAAAAAACACCCAGCGCTCCTGCTAAGTTCCATATTTGAACACACATTGCAAAAACTTCATGTTGCAAAAAGACAGCTGATCACAGTTTTTTAATAGCATCTAGTTACATTTTACAATAAAACCCAAAATAATCTTAACATAAAATTGTGGCAAAATAAAGATAATTAAATTCACGTTCAATTTGAAGTATTTTTTCTAGTGTGTGCTTAAATATGGGGCTTTGCTGGAGTGATGGACTAGACAAAATGAAGGCATTTTTAAATGTTTTTGCATTTGACGGGCTGTTCCACACATTTTTTTTTGTCACTGCCCCTGGTTACAGCAAACTGCTGTAACATGTAGATGAAGATCTGCAAAGCTGTGTGCAGGCTCTGCATATGACCAACAAACAATATGATATTTATACATAACAACCAAATGCTAGTCTTAATGAGCAAGTATTAGCAATTGAGGGTCTTAATTAGCATTTACAGGGATCGGGACTGAGTAAACACCAAAGATCAGTTTAGATAAAAATACCAGAGAGAAACAAGCAAGATTCTTTGAAGAAGAGCAGGATTGGAATATGATGTTGCATCTGGAAAAATCGAAGGGAGAAGAAGCAAAGGCAGAAGAAAACAAACCATTATTGACAGAATGAAAGACTAAATGAAAAAAAAAAACACCAAACTGTTTAGAGAATCTTGGAGTAACACAATCACCATTTGGCACAGCACTTAAGAAGAAGAAGCGGGTAGAAAAACAGTAAAACCACTGACAGGTAAATAACTCTGATACAGTGTTACAAAGTACTGTTCTGCTCGGAAACCTTCGGTCCTGGCATTCATGTGGATGTTTGCTCATGATTTGAGTTGCCGCCCACCCAAACATTGGTGCAGAACAAGCACACCAACCAAGGAAATGGCATTTTGACAGCAGTGGTCTCCCCAAGCAGGACAAGTATGCCCCTCCACACCACAAAAACTGTTTAGGAATGACAGGAGACACACTTCAAAGAGCCCCAACTTCCCAAGTCCCAATTTAAAACCCCCAGAGTTCTCCCATTCATGCCCCAACTGTTTTGTCAGAACTGTTTTAGCAGCACAAGAAGGACCACTTTACTATTAGGCAGGCAGTTTAGCTGGTTTTGATCTTGCAGCTGACTTGTGTTCGGGGGTGTGACGTAATTCTAGGCAAAGCAATTGTTCATCTGTTAAATGCTCCACTACGTTCAGAACTTTTCACTCCTGGAAACTCTGATGCAGATGCAATAAATATGAACAAAAATTGTAACATTACAGCCTGAACAATCAGTTGAGAAGCAGGATGGTATAAAGCTGCAGGAAACTGAAAAGAAAGTTTGGTTAATCAACCAAAAGAATAGAAAATGGTAAAATTCATAAATGTTGTCATTTCAACAACCTAAAAGGTGCTATGCCTTAATGGGCTGCAGACTTGCATGCCAGTATTTTTGTGGCTAAACAGAGAGACATCGTTTATCACCACAATGCATCTGTTGTGAGTTTATTTGCTTTCCTAGGGTTTTTGTGTTTGTGGTTCACTCAGTCGATGACATGCAAGCTACTTTGACAAAAATCACTGATTATTCCAAAGGCAGCAGTGTTGCAGCAACCAAACCATCCGGCAAAGTCTAATATTACCCCTTCTCGTGTTTAGAAAGTGTTTAGCTTCATATTCTAAATGTGAATCAGCATCATTTGTTTATGTTTGGAGCAAAAATACAACATGGTGTCAGTTCAATAGACACATCAGTCACAGTGATTTGTAGTCGAGGTGAACACCCTCCTAACCGAAACCTGGCCCCGGTCTGCTCCGATGTTGACTTAAAAAGGACAAAGCCGGAGACAGGCTTGCTTTAATCACAAGCGGATGTCACTGTATGAGCCAAGGTCTCTCGTCTACGGGGAAATGTTTAGACCATGTGGTCACGTTAGACACTGTAAACCTCCACAAAGTGCGTTACACTAGTGCACTATGGTGAATTTATGGGGTGCGAAGAAAATTTGTATTGGTGTTGTTGATGTTTTACATCCAGATTTTTCATTTCTTTTGAGAATTAATCAAAGCAAATAGTCAAAATGGGGAAATTAAAGCCGCCGCAAAGCCTGAAATGTCTTCATTGTAAAGTTTTTACCAGACACTTGAGTTATAGCCATTAAAATCACTTTCTTATTATACAGCACACCGGCCAGATGACTGTAGCTCACTTTGCATTTTCTTATAGATCTTTTTATGATGTAAATCTGTAAGTTTTTCTGTTTTTTAAAATGTGCACTGACTAGTTGGATGGCTCTCAGTGGATACAATCCTTTAGACAGCAAACTGAGAGCCATCGTATAGGGCTACATCTTTCAGCTACGGTGACATTCCAGATAATATCCCCTCTGAGAGGGTTTTAAATTGCTATTTGGGGTTGTGAAGCATATTTTTTAATGTATACATTGGCTCCTTTTACTTCAAAATTGTATGGGACAACTTATTTTAATAAATGGAAAACGTCATAGTGACTCGTTGGTGAGAGACGCTTAGCCAGTGAGCATAACAAGAAAAAAGAATCAAGAAGAAAGAATTTTATGGTCGTGGATGATAAAACTGAAAGACAAGACGTATGCATTATGGCACCACTGCTTTGAGAGACAGGTAGATGCTGACTAGTTTGGTAGATGTCTGCCAGGTATCAAACCAGCTAAGTTGGATTGTCTAAAATCAATGAAGTTTCAATCAAATTATGACTTTAACTCTGCTTATGCTGTTCTGTGACATAGTTTAGTCTAAGATAAAGCACACTGTGTAACTGCCATGCACTCAAGGACAGATCTGCTGCATCTATATCTTTGACTGGTTGTCTCTCAGTCTTCATTTCATCACGAATTCTCCATCCTCCTCCTCTTTTATGCATCCAGTCATCTGTTGCAGTTTCCTCCCCTCCTTCGTCCATCTGTGCTGGTGTTTCTCACCTCATTAGAGAGGTTACTGATGCATGAGGGAATGAGCTGGCAGGTCAGTAGCCACAGTGAGATTCATATATTCATAACAGCTTGTGAAAAGTTTGCAGTCTCACAAAAAAGGAAAAAGTTCACCACCGAGCTCCTTTAAATTGAATATTTTCTTTAAATGTCACTGGATAGATTTTGTTCTATCAAGAAAAAAAAAACACTTAAAAAGAAAAAAGCTATTCTGCAGAAAAATTACGAAACTTGTTTCTATTGGATGTTGTCACTAGGCGAAAACTATACTGGCACTGAAAATAATCAGGCCGGACATTCTCTATCTCCCCTTTCCAGACTTGGCAAAGGCTGTGCATAGTTCCCTCCAGTGTCTGGTAAATTCCCAGATCGCTAGGAATGCAGCATTTAATTTTCTTGTTCTTTAGCTGACCTTAATCATTTCTGCGTCAAGGGCAACTGAAACTCCAGAGCCATGGGGATCAGTCAGCCTGGCTGTGGAAGTGAATGTGTGTGTGTGGGGAGTATACACATGTATATGTAAAAGGGAGTGAGGCCTGTCTTCCTGTCTTCATGAAGAGGCCATTTAATGCGCTGATGATGAATAATAGGTTGGCTGAATGTGAGCGCGCGAGCCCCTCTGGTGTATATTTAAACGGCGGAGAGATGCTCCCTCACTCGTATCAACTCCCCGGTGGTCGGTGAGGTTAATTGCTTTTTCCGGCAGGAGCTTACAGATTCACTATCTCACAGAATGCATCCATACAAATGACTCTGCGCATACCACAATAAGTTAAGCAGAGTGAGTGCTGTGTGTGTGTAAGGTTGGTATGCTCTGCAGCAGAACATCATGTATGCTTAGGTAGCAGACACGGTGCACAGTGAGGTCATACAAGCTAATGAGGACAACTGACTCTGACTAATGAAGTTGGCTTAACAGACTCGCAGAAAGCAAGACAGAGGTGATGCTGTATTCAGAGTATACTATACTCACATGCATATGAACTTGAGTGACATCCCATACCTAATGCATAAAGTTGGCCTACCCTTTGGAGCTATAACACCTTCAACTCTTCTGGGAAGTCTTTCCACAATTTTGTTGGAATTTTTGACCATTCTTCCAGAGAGCCTTTGTGAGGTCAGACACTGATGTTGGACGAGAAAGCTTGGCTCACAGTCTAATTCATCCCAAAGGTGTTATAACGCATTGAGGTCAGGGCTCTGTGCAGGCCAGTCAAGTTCTTCCATACCAAACTCACTCATCCATGTCTTTATGGACCTTGCTTTGTGCACTGGTGTGCAGATATGTTGGAACAGAAAGGGGTGAATCCCAAACTGTTCTCACAAACGTGGGGCAATAAAACTGTCCAAAATGTCATGGTTACTTTCACTGGAACTAAAAGATCAAGCCCATCTCCTGAAAAACAACCCTGCACCATATTCACCTTGCCACCAAAATTTACACTTGGCACAATGTAGTAAGACAGGTATTGCCAAACCTAGATTCGTCCATTGGCTGATTGCCTGACTGAGAAATTTGATTCATCACTCCAGAGAACAACCCACCACTAATCTAGAGTCCACTGGCAGTGTGCTTTGCACCACTGCATCCAATGCTTTGCATCGCGCTTGATGATGTAAGGCTTGGATGCAGCTGCTCAGCCATAGAAATCCATTCTATGAAGCTCTCTACACACTGTTCTTGAGGTAATGTGAAGGCCACGTGAAGTTTGGCGGTCTGTAGTGACTGACTCTGCAGAGTTGTGGCTGAGCTGCTGTCATTCTTGACTGTGGAATATTTAGTAGCAAGGAAATTTCCCAAATTGACTTGTTGCACAGACGGCATCCTATCACGGTACCATGACGGAATGTGCTGAGCTCCTGAAAGCGAAATTTTTTTTACACACCTGTGGCCATGGATGTGATTGAAACACCTTTGGATGGGTGAGTGAATACATTTGGCAATACAGTGTAAGAAAAAAGCGCCTATAATTAAATATGGCAAGTTGGAGAGGTTTGTAACTGCTAAACAGTCAGTTGTTTTCACACGAAATGCAGCTTATATGAATCCTTGATGTCTTGTTCCATCTTTTCTTTGGTGTCTCTCTGCACGGTCATCTGGCCTCGTAGCTGATGTGTGTATAATATGAGGGATTACATGGTTAGTCATGCTGTAAACAAGTGTTTGCCAAGATTCTCTGAACCACATCATGTCAAGGTGAAACATGAAACTGAGCACTGCTGAAATGTCGAATTCCAGTCCTGAGGAGGGAATTGATAAATGAAAACAGGTAGAGTAGGGTTCATGGGTTAAAGCAAAATGTTAAAGTCAGCCATGAAACTATAATAAAGAACACAATTCTTTTTGGTTTCATCAGACTGTGTTTTTTCTATTAAGTTGTGTTAACTGATTTCTGTTGTGAATTTAGTAGAAAAATACCCCAGGCTGAATTGTACAGAGGCTGAAACTAATGCAATGAGGAATAAAAACAACACGTGTGTCATCACGTTAAAAAGTCCGCACGGCAAACATTTACACTTTCACACATTTATATTTTCACATACACCAGTAACATTTTAGGTCTATAAAAAGAGCAGACTGAAGGAGGAACTGATAGGGAAACCCTGAGGGAACTAAACACACTCTGAATAAACTCTAAACAGGAAGTAAAGCTCCATAAAGACCAAGAATTCAAAACTAACCCTACTTAATTGATGCGTGAGTTCAAATAAACAAGAAAACGAAATGTTGTTTAGTCATGGCTTTTTCATGACTAGCATGAAAAAGCCATCAGAACTCAACAAACATAAAAATTCAACAATCTGACTTCCAGCACAAGAATAACAGCACAACATAAACATAAATAACACAAATACTACAGCAAATAAAACAAAACCAGAGGACCGTAAAAAACCTTTAAATACCAGCCAAGCAGTGTCACAGAAAAATAACAGGAAGCAAACAAACGTCCATATCTCTAAGGCTGAGATAAACACATGCAAACTCCACCCCGCCTAAAACAAAAACATAAAGCTCAGTAACTTCTTGCAATTAGTAGACACAATAAACATTACGCTAAACAGGTTGCAACCACAAGTCTGGCAATTTCAAAACAACAGCAACAAACACAGTGCAGAAGTGCTTTTACGCTCACATAAAGTGCATTACCAGTACCTGGATGGTGTGTTGCTCAGTGGATCCAACAACCATCCAGTTTTCAATCAATAGACAGAGGATACTTTCACAGTGCCAGTAGTGACGCTAATGCTAGCTGCCTAAATAATAGCATCAGACCTTTTCGTGTTATTATTATTTTTTGACATTAAAGCTACATTTGTTTGAGCATAAATGTACAACGAAGTTGTAATGATGTTATAAATATGAAGGATTGTCATTTCCTTTATGAAAACAAGTAATATTTTATGTTGCTAAAGCTAATCTTGGCAACCAGTTGATTGGCACAGCATTAGCAGCTGATGTTAGCATACCCAGAAAAATTGCACAACTTGCAGGATCTGACCAATTCTAACCTTGTAAAATTGACTTAATAAGCAATTAAATAGATTTTTAATAGGGGGAATTGTGAACTCTATTAAAAAGAAAAGGTCAAAAACTACCTAACTTTAATTCAGCCTCCCCTCCAAACGTATCTCCTGCTCACCTGTACTGTCTTTAGCTCATGTTTGTCTTCAATGAACTGGCTGTTGTCTTGTTGATAAGGGACCTAAGATACTATTTTAATCTACTCCTGGCTTTCAGAGTTGGCTGGTCATCTGACAAGTAAAGCTACACGTTGAGAAACAAATGCATGCTTTGTTTTTTTTTGTTGCTGTCAACAAAACCCTCTTTCATAAGCTGACAAGGCTTTCATCCGAGCAAATCCAAACACTAGGTATTACCTTACAGATTCTAGGTTAACATAGAGGCAGAGGGAGAATTTAAGCAACGTAGACTGCATAATGAGTGCCACCAACTTCAGCAGACATCAACATCTGGCTTGGCTTAGTCATTGTACACACACGCTTGTACACGCACACACTTGATTTGTTTTCAGGAAAGACTTCAGTCGTTTAAAAGAGAGTCTGAGAACCCTTTTGCCCTTTTTTTTTTTGCCTTTTCTGTCAGCTACCCTGATTTTACCATCTGCTGGTTCGCTCATAAATCACCGGCAAGTTTCAGAAAGGAGTAATGTCGCCATCTTAAACTTTATGACATGTTTGCTACATTTCTCCTACCTGCAGCCTGTGTGTTTGGAACGAGCAGCTTGTCTCCTCTTTGTGTAACAGCATGTAGGATTATACAGTGTCGGGACTTTACAAGGCCTGTGACACGGTCAAGGCTGCTGCAAACACTGAGCAGATCATCCAGGTGATAAACTGCTCATGTGGGAACATCTCTGATCACTCAGCGGAAGGAAGCTCGCAGAGTAAATCCTTGAGAATTGCCAGACCTGGTCAGGTAATCGTTGCGCTTTGAGGTAACTTTTAATCTGTAAAAGCAGCGATGAAAATGTTTCGACTCTGGGGAAGACTGAACTGCCCGTCTGGAAGATAGCAGTGGCAGAGAATCTACAGAGGCAGCACATCAGAGTTGATTGAAATTAATTTGGAAGTCTCATGACACAAGAATTTAAAATTTGATGGCGAGAATACACATAGGTAATTCCTTGATGATAATTAATGGAGAATGAGCTGACAAGCCACTTTGTCTCTGTGGAAGATGTAAAACTCCCACTGTGGAAGGGAGGCTAGCTCTCATAATGACTTTTCAGATAGTGAGGAGATAGAGATTAGATTTCATTTGAACTTTTAATGTTTTACTTGAAAGTAGTTATTATAACATTATATTTTATTAGTTTAGTTTTAATTTGATTTTTAAGAATCTGTAGAGTTTATAACTTTATAACTTCAGGGTTGAAAAAGTGCTCTACTCTTCATTAGCTCATAAAGGCTCAGCTGTGATACCTCCCTCCTACTGACAAATCTCATTTAGGGCACAGTGCTTCAGAAATGAGTCAGAAAATGAATTTACATTTTATAGTCTGGATTTCCTTGACACAATGTCATTGGGCTTTTGGAAAGGTAGATACCAGAAGTTGTTCATATGACCTAGTACATTGCTTCTCTTCTTCTACATGAAATCCCAGAAAGTTGATTTTGTTCATCTGGACAAACTTTTAACTTCCTTACCTGGATGATTGAGCGTGCATCAGTATCTTCATGAAATGTTTAGTAAATACTATCCTTGTTGCATGCCCTGGTGAAAGTTGCGAAGAAACCACTAAATAAGTCTCAACCATTGTTGATGACATTCAGTGTCTTAATACCAAAGGCGGGAGTTTAGTGGTGGTGATATTGGCATTGTGGTGTTGCTGGTTTGTAGCATAAAATTTGTATTTTATTCAAATTGATTGCATTCAAAATCACAAAAACTGGATAAATCTGTGGTGATTCTTATTGAACAAAAGTAAGAGCGTCATTAAGATTTATTTTTCACATTGGAATTGAGGTTTCTCATAGATGTCATGCTCACATTGTCCACCATTTTGGATGCGATGAAACCAACTGTTGAGAGGGAGAAATCTGTGTTCTGGTTGGCAGTGGTTGTTGGAGGTTGTTGGGCCTTGAGAGATGAAATTGGTTGCACAGCCTCCTAATGATTGCTTTGGTTGCTAGCAGATTTCCTTGGTAACCTGTAATTATTCATCTTTGTCTGAAAATACTTGCTAACAACTAGCCTTGTGGTAGTAAAACTTGTAAACAGTTCACAGTGCCCCAGCGCTGTAGCTAACATGTTTCACAGGGCACAACTTTTAATTTGGCGGCAAACAGTTTTCATTTGTGGTTTGTGTTGCACTTTTTGCTGTTTCACTTGAGCTCGGAGAGTAACTGGACAACTTTGTGCGCATGTTTGTCACTTCTATTTAAACTATGACTGCAACAATATGCGACCAAACGAGTCACAAGGAGCTTTTTGCCAACTGGTTAGGGAATATACATTTTTCTTAGCAGACCAGCTGTTGCTAGGGAAGACTGTGCATTGGGAATAACTGATAGAGGAATTACTGAACTGGGTGGTCTGAAGGGTCTGTGTCTGGGACTGGTCAGCAATCACTTGGAACCTAAGTGGATGGGCAGGGATGCCCCCCAAAATAGAGGTTTGCCATTAAATACAAATCACTGAAGATGGACAGAAGAATACATTTTGGTTATAAAGTGATTCTAACTGAAATGCTGAGGACTCTTAATCTGATAATTAAGAGGTAACAGATAATATAGAATGAGAGAGATGTGTACATGTAATGCATATCTTCAGCTATAACTGAACCAGGACCACTTCAGTCTTGTGGCATGGGCTATAACCATCTGGCTACTAGAGCTCTCCAACAAATTTTCCAGATCTGATAAGACATAAAGGCAGGATTTCTCCTGTTGGAACAAGAATATCAAAAGCTAATGTCTGGATTTCCAAAAGCTTTTCTGAGGAAAATGTGTGTCTAATAACACCTTTGGCCTCGGGCTCTTTTCTGAATCTAATGTTTTCAAGAAGTAAGTTAAGTAAGGTAGCTCTGTTCTCTCACAAACCCTCTGGTTGTATGTGCTATCCTTGATGCTATGTTTGTCAGTTCTGTTCGGCCATGGTGTCAAAATCCATCCATTCAGAGTCACAGCAGGGGTCGGAGCCTTTCCCAGCTCCCAGTAGGCCAGAGGAGAGGACCATCCCGGACAGCCAATCAGTCCCTTTTTTCAAGCTCTTCAAATTCACTGTAACGTTTGCTTCACCAACCAATGCCAACCAGACTGACGACTCCAGTTGCTATCTATTACCTTCAGCTTCACCCCGCTATATGAAACTGCTACTCAGTGAAGTCTGTCCAAAAAAATTTGTAAAAAAATGTACATTTTGAAACCCCGTGTGTTTGCAATCACTAGACAAGCTGTTATTTTCCAAATGATCACTTTTTATAGAACTTTAATGAACTTTTGATTGCCTACACGAAACATCAAATTCACTGCACACATGTAAATGAGATCATAAAAACGATTAAAACAATATTTATTTGACTTCTGGCCACAGTAACAAATGAAGTTACTGTGTACGTGCTCAGAAGAGGAACCCGTTTCACTTCGAGAACTTCTGCTACTCTTAAATTAGAACTTCAAAAAAACACATAGAAGTCGAACATTTCCATTAGTGCAATCATGAAAACAAACAGCATGTTGTTTTTGTTATATTATATGCTCTTAATGATAATTATTGCACCCCCTGAGGCTATTTTTTTAACAGAATTAATCTGGATACATCTCCTGCATTTGGCTACTATAAGCAAACAAGAGAGAACCACTAAACATTAAGAAATACAACCCAGATGTGCTAATAATGATTTTGCTGTGGTATAGGAAACACAATAACACGGTCGCCAGCTTAAACTATGAACAGCGTAGCTATACAGGAAGAAGATTCGACACAACTGATTATCTGTTAAAATCAGGTCCACAGAAGGTTCAAGAGTAAGATATTGATCAAGTCTGAAGCTACAAAGATGCAAAATATAATCTATCTTACTCATCTACATCTTGGGGAATAATCAGGTGTTGGAGACAGATCAGTGGCTGCACTGAACTGTCTTGACCTGCTGTGTGGAAACAGTTAACTAACTGAATGATTCCAGTTTTTATTTGTAATGTTAAAACCATCCATTTCCTCTGAGTGCTGTCAGCGGAGCCAGCTGATAGTGAGCTCCCCAGATGTTTTGTTTAAATCATGCATCTCTGTCTTATCGGGCCTTTAATTCGCTCGAATAAACAAAGTGTGATTCTGTGTCTGGTTGTGAGGTGAAAATTGGTCAGAGAGAGACATCAGTCAATACAATTTATCATTTTTTAAAAAAAAAACTGTGACGCAAAGCATCTGGCAATCCTTCGCATTACTCGGGATGTCTTTTTAAATCTTTTCTTCTTTTCTTTGGACTCAAAAGGAAGCTGTAATCAGAAATGAATGAGCACAAATGTAAAAATAACAACTCGTGGGGACAACACAGGAAAAATAATTTTTATTTGCCAAAAAAAAAAGAAAAGAATTTCCATGCACATTTGCTGGACACGCCTGCTTTGGTGGCAGAAACAAACTCCCTGTGGCGTCCTTGTGAT
Source organism: Neolamprologus brichardi (assembly GCF_056152115.1). Classification (NCBI taxonomy): domain Eukaryota; kingdom Metazoa; phylum Chordata; class Actinopteri; order Cichliformes; family Cichlidae; genus Neolamprologus; species Neolamprologus brichardi. Next base: position 29,755,414 of record NC_142112.1, read on the forward strand.
GGAAATCGTGAGGCGGCAGTGACACCTAGAGGGACGAAAGCAACCTGCCAGTGAAGATGCTCAGAAATACTTTTTTTTTTTTTTGCTTATTCAAAACTTACCAAGCCAATTTTCATGGACCACAGTAGCGATGTGGAGCACATGTAGTGCAAAATAGAGCAATGGCCTTGGAGAGAGATCTGCTGTTGTAGATTGAAACTGTGACAGTGCTGCTTTGCATTATTATTAGAGGGTGTTCATATTTGCACTATAGTTTTTGGTGTTTAAATGTATTGGATAAGATCATTTTTATTATGCACATTTGATTATTAAAAGGGATTTTAATCTGCTCTGACTGCTTGTTAATGTATTTATACACGTGGAGATACATCTAACACTCTAGTTCTAAATTCCTCTTTTCCCTCTTGTGTATGTTTTAGAGTTAATTATCGGAATGTATTATAAATTCAATGTGAATGCTGCCTTGTGGATTCATCTGATGTCTGAAAACTGAGTCCATGCACTGTATTTTGACTTTATAACTCAAGAGGCAATAAAAACCATGACTGTAAAGGTCTGAAAGAGATTACATAAATGCCAACAGTCCTCCACTCACACTGCAGATCCATTTTTACTTTGTAGTGCTGTAAAAGTGCCGCTTATTATGTCCCACTTAACCATTCAAGGACTTTCCCCCCAGTTTATGTAACACGTTAAATGTTTTCTGTTCACGTAACACTGTGCTTTGGCCAATATGAGTCCGAAATAAACTTTTATCAAGCATAAGGTGGTGAGTGAAAAGGTAGCTCTGAAAACTCTAGGTTTGGATCAGAAATTTCTAATTTTGCAAACGTCATGCCATGTTGGTATTGTTCCTGCAGTATCATGATAATGGTACACAGAGTTGCAACTGATGTGATGTCATAGCTTTGCACTGCATGGAAAAAACAAAAGATATGCCTTTGTTCATGGTAATCATTTTGATTATTTTCTTTATCAATGTTTCTAATAAAATAAATAGATTATCAAGTTAGGTTTGCTGTCAGCCAGATTTACTTTACTCATGTCAGTTTGCTAAGGATAGGTTTTAATAGCGTTAAATTCTTTTTGATTTAAATTCTTTGCTAATGCTAACTGACTGCTAAGTCTAAGGAGCTTGGAAAGAAAAGCGTCTGGACTTCTCTGAGTTGCTTGGAGATGTTTCACCTCTCATCCGAGAAACTTTTTCAGTTCTAAGGTCAGATTTTGCCTCCTCGACGGGACAAGACTTGGCTGTCCATTTGCATCTAAAGGACAAAGGTCACTCTTTTGAGGACACCAGTGTTCACATTTTGGACAGAGAAGACAGATGGCTTGAAAGAGGAGTGAAAGAAGCCATCTATGTCCACTGTGAATGGCCATCTTTGAACAGAGGCGGTGGTTTATGACACCAAGTGTCTGTAATCTATAATCCAGTTTTGAGATCCCTTCCCAGATACCTTAATGCCCACTCACATCCTGGGTCATCTGACCTCAAGAAATCACATGATAGGGTAGGGCTAGGTTTCAAAATGAACGCACCTGAAACCTTGTCTGATTGTGACCTACACCCATTTTCACACCTTGGCTCGTGAGGGACACTCCCACAGGGCTTAAATCTGGGCCTCTCCACCATTTGACCTTAGAACTGAAGACGCTTCTCAGATGAGAGGTGAACCGTCTTCAAGCAAAGAAGTCCAGATGCTTTTCTTTCCTAGCTCCTTAAACTACAAACCTTCACAGACTGTTAAGAGAAAATCATTGGTTACTTGTAATGCTGATCCTGGACGATCATTATTATGATGATTTAGGAACAACACTAGCACCTGATTATAATAGTCCAAGGTTGCATCAATGTGTTCATATTCTCATCTTACTACCAAGAAATCGAGACTCATCAGAGCAGACGATGGTTTTTAGCTGACCAGAGGAACCCGGTGTGGTCTTCTGCTGCTATACGGCATTTTCACCCCAAGAAGTTCAGATGATGGCATATTTGCTTAAATCTGGGAAAATGCCAGTAGATCAGCAGTTTCTGAAATACACCAACTGTGTGACATTCAGAGTTGCTGCCACAGAGTGTTGCTAATGAAGTGGCCCTGAGTGTATATTGTAAAATTTTACAGCTTTTTGTCTGAAAGCAGGTTTAGATGTTTTAGCCATTTGGCTCCATTCACTAGTGTTTGAGGACTCATTAGTGCTGCAGGCTACAATGGCAGTGAGAATACTCATAAAACTGTAGGTCTGAGTAAAAATAACAGAGACTCACACTTTTTTGTTTGTTTTGGCAATATTTATTTCTATTTTCCCAAGAGCAACATATAGTTCAGGACAAATGAACGTTTGATAAAGCCAGCACAGCAGTTTGCAGAATGTATGATTCAAAATTGCACCATATTCAGTGAAATGATCTGCACTCTGAATACTGGGAGTTTTAACTGTTCTTATAAACAAACAATATTTCTCATAAGCAAGAAACTAGGGTCTATTTTTTCCTTATATATTTGTTAAAGTCTCAGTTAAATTTATTTCGCATACATCCCACAGAGTCGAGGGCCTTTGTGAAACAAACATCAGAAACGGTGACACTGTGGGCACCATGACACAAGCCAACACACCGTCTCAGACACGCGAACAGAACGACAGCGGGCAGCCGAGAAACGTCAGAGGAAAGCGCGAGGATACGTTGTCACTGCTACCAGAGGGCGAAGCGGAAGAGAAAGAGAGAAAAAGGTCGTACAGGCGCAGAGCAGAGAGGAGCTTTCAGAAAGACATGCTGAGGGACTACACATATAGATATAATACGCTACGTTCAGAGCTGCGACAGTCTTCAAGCAGAAAGACAGAGGATAGAGAAAGTCAGATCAAGCGCGGAGAGGAGTACAATGCTAGGCGAGGTTAGCATGCTGGCGGCACAAAGAAACTTTACAGGAAGCTCAAGACACAGAGATCACATGTAAAGGCTAGAGCGACAGCACTAATCTACAAGCTAAGCTATACATCGGACACTAAAGCTAATTACAGGAGCTACACAAACTGTATATATGTATATATAGAGAGAGAGATAGATATAAATAGATATATAGGAGACTGTATATCAAACAAGCTGGATAGGCAAGGCATCGCATGCATGTCGTGCAAAGGAAGCAAGTCTAGCAGCAGCAGCAAGAGAAACAAAGTGTCTGGCTTTCCGAGACTACCAAAGTGAGATTTTATTGTCGCTGTAATAAATCAGATGCTGTCTGTGTCACAGTGTGGAAGCCAATTTTGGTTTGGGGCGAAACAGAAAGTAAAAATTTGAAACTTTAGGCAACTCTCCGTTGAGATGTAAAACATTTAAAGGAGAAGCTTTACAATATCTACAAACTGAGAAAAAATTAAATCCTTTCATTTCTGGCAGACCCTCGATTCAGTGCACATTCAGACCAAAGAGCTTAAATTACATATCTTGAGTAGTAGAATTTTTTTTAAACATCAACTTATGGACAACCATCGGACATTGCACGTTATTTGATCATGTGTATACTCTAAAGTGCACAACCTCCCATTTGGAGGAAAACTAGACAATACTGAAAAATTCATACTAAGGCAACACACTTACAAACACACTAAGGTACACAGTTGGCACATACCGTCAAGTATCACTTGTGCACGAAAAACACGGCGCTTCAGAGTCAAAATGGCTTTGCATATTCATTGAAAATCCAAACACCCGAGTCTCTGAGTAAGACTTGGAAGTATTTCAAAGTAAAATCGATCAGTTTCTTTAAAGCCAGTCCCTGAAACACATCTTTGAAATAGCTAGAAGTCACAAATCAAGTATCGAACATACATACATACATACACACAAGGAAAAAAGCCTTTTGGACAAACCGGATGAAAATACAGGTAATCTATATTGGAGATAGAGAAAATATGAAGAACTTTACCTCACAAATAGTCTCTGGTTAAATGTCTTATATACACGTATGTATACACAAAGATATGTACTTAGGACATCTTGAAATACTATTTACAGTCTATGATCAAAAGTGATTGTTCACTGACCGACCATGTTGAGCTATAATTGTGCTTTTCTAACTTGTTCTAATGAAAATGCTACAGAACCTCTGCCTGATAAATCAGGGTTCACATTCCAACTAACCCGCCTACAATAAGCCTGCTTTTACTCCAGGTTTCTTTTTTTGTTCTTGTTTTTTGCAAACTACCATGGGTTTGGTCTGGAAACTTGATTATCATTTACTATTGATCCTTTTGATATTATGCAGGATACATATATGCGTATGTATATATATATAGATATCTATATTGGACCCATACTCAAATATTGCTTGTGAATGCAGAAAGACAAAATCTCAGTTGCAATGCTAAGGGATGCGGCTCCTCCCAACAGTGATTTAGTGCAAGTAATGTCAGGTATACAGTAGCTGCAAATCTGGTTAAGATCCTATATCCCAACAATACCCCATTATTGCCCAATTCTTGGTTTCTTAAGATCCACAACCTTTCAGTAAGTGCTCGTTCAAAAGCGTGACTACAAAAAGAAAATCTTTTCTTTCATATTTAAAGTTATAATCCTTAAGATTTCTGTCCTGTTTTGTTTGGCAGGCTAGCGGCAATTCGGTGCCACAAAGCTTTGGGAGCAGTGCCCAGAGATGGTACTGGAATTAAAGAACCTGATGGGGCGAAAAAAGGGGATATGACTTAAACTGCCACCTGGGCAATGCACCGTGTACCCTGTAACATCCAAGTTCCAGTAGGTTCACTGCAACCAGCACTAAAAAGCAATTCATTTGTAACATTTTAAATAAAACAAAACATATAGGCATTTTTGCCAAACATTGACATAGACTCTCTGTACAAGGAATATCCACAAAGTTAGATAACAGATCCATTCATAGTGAATCTTTAGTACTGCAAATTCCCTGTATATAAATGGCAGTGGGCATGCAGTGAAGCCAAGGCTATGATGCCCTTTGGGGCACCTTGGTAGCACTTTGCCTAAATGATCAATTGGTCATACTTCCCATATACTGTTGTGCAAAAGAAACAAGGCAAGGACTTAATTTCAACATGCTTCCTTGTGTGTCTTCGCCTTTTCAAGTCTCAAAGAAGTGAATTAATGATGCAGGCCAGCAGGAAGTTGTTCATTCGGATGGAGTGGGTAATCCTACGTGTTTGGGGTATACCTCTACTGAGCAATGAATTTAATTTGGGAGCTGTATTGGAACATCAGGCTTGTGATCAAATAGTCAAACAATTACCTAATTTGTCCTCCTTTAAAATGAAAATGTCAAGCTGTCAAGGTAAACAGGTGAAGGAGAATTCTAAGAGAATTTGAAGTAATTTACATTAGACTCATTATGTTGTTTGGACTAAACTAATGTTCCCAACACAGCCTACATAAAGCAAACTGTAGACCCTTGGACATGTCTGGTCATGTGCACAGTTGGTGTCCTTTCCAACAAGAGAAAAAAAGTCTACTCAACTACTACCTTGGTGCGCTACTCAGTGCAAGGAAATGGATACATGTATGTAATGGCCCCTGGAGGCAGCAGATTGGCTTTCAGCAGTTAGTATGTCAAATATGCAATGAAAAAATAAGGTTGTTAGGTGAAATGCTTTGGAAAACAACTGGTACTACTACCACACATAGCAACAGTAACAGGAGACAAATACAGTTGATGACTACTGCAGAAAATCTGAAATCTATTCAATGCAGTTCAATACACTGGAAACTTAAGGATTATAGCTCAAGGGCCGATCTTCATTCTAACATATGGAGCAAAGCTAATTATACAGCAAGGATGGAAATGGATCCCATTTCGATGGATTCATGTAGCAAGCCAACAATGTCCAGCGACATGGGTTTTACAGGCCTTTATCGCCTAAACACATTAGAAAGAGAGTAAAAAAGCCTTAATAATCAATAAGCAGAGCAGCATCATGAGCTGCAGGTTGTGTCAAAGGCAGAGGTGATGGGTGGTGAACTGGTTTGATTGTAAATGCTTTGAACTGCTGTGTTTTCACGTTTCCATCATGCAGTCTGCTCTGGCTGGGTTATGTCTTTAACATGTGCTGGCACTGCGTAACAACACCAGGTAAGAGAAGGAGTTCTGTCCTGCTTTGAGTATAATGTGCAGATGTAAAGGCAGTTGATTAAGCTGAGGTAAGGTGAAGTGCTATTTTTGTTTTAAACGAGAAGTTTAAAATGCTTTAAAGTTACAATAGAACACAACCACGTTTGGCACTTAACAACAGACTCGGCAAATGAGAAATGATTGAGAAATAAACTCTTTCTCATCGACTTATTGCACAAGCATTTCATATCACAAAAATTACATATAAAGTTACGTCACTTACACTACTCTGGGATCTACTACACTACAGGAGAAGCAGACAGAAGCACTTTTACATAGCTTTGGACCAAGTCAGCCCACGGCAAAGCTACAATACGTAATATATGGATATATCTGCAGATCTTTTTTCTCAAATATACTCTTAAATATGAGACTTTGGAGGAAAGATTGAGAGAAAAGAAAATAAGTTTACCAGTACATTCACGACAAACAATTCATCCGTCAAGGGGAAAAGTACAAGAGGATTTGGAGAGATGTGTCTTATAGATCCTGGCCAAGTCGTTCAATCTCCTCAATAAGAAAGTCGATGTCCTCAAAGGTAGCAGCAGGATTTGAGATCACCATGCGAAAGAAGTTGACCTTGTCCCCTTGTGGCTGGTAGCTCACCATAGTTGTCCCGTACTCCATCATTCTGGCTTTTATGACGGGAGCCACCTGACAACATGCAACAAATACAGCATGAATTGCTGTTCCTTCAGGAAGAGAAAATAAAATATGTGAAAGATACACAGAAGGTCAGGGCAGAGACAAAATGGGCCATTGGGCGCAAATGAAAAAGTCTCCCAACCGTACCTCACAAACAAGCTATACAGCTAGATGCTTTGCAAAGTTAAGCATGTTAAGAAAGAATAGGTAAGCAGGTAAGCATCCTGTGAATTCACAGCGTTACGTGTCTTACCTCCTGCGTGCTCTAAGCCAGCGGTCCCCAACCCCCGGGCCTCGGACCGGTACCGGTCCGTGAGTCGTTTGGTACCGGGCCGCGAGAGTAGAAGCTCAGGTGTGAAATGTATGGTTTTCAGGGTTTTTATCGGTTTTCAGCGTTATTTTGTTATCGTTTTTATCGTTAACTCGGTTTTCCTGGGTCTTTTCACGTGTGTTATGAATAAATCTTTTTTTCGGTACCGGTACTAGTTTTATTTTGTTGTATTTATCCGCGACACCTTAAAGGCCGGTCCGTGAAAATATTGTCGGGCATAAACCGGTCCGTGGCGCAAAAAAGGTTGGAGACCGCTGCTCTAAGCAAGAAACTTCAATAAATAGAGTGGGCCTGAAGCGGACTGTCCTCGATTTAGTGTTAAATGTGAGAAAGGATATCCTCAGACTATATCCTGACCTTGTGTTTGTTTTGCTTTGAGTTTGTTTATGGTCATTTTGTGTCCTTCTTCTATTTACGTCAACTCATACTCATTTTGTGCAGATTACTACAGCAGTTTATTAATTTTCTAACGAGGCTGAAGGGGAAATAAAACTAAATGCAAAACACAGGAGACAAACAACCACAAAACTAAAACAGGAAATTTACTCAAATAAGGACAAACAGAACTTGAGTGAACTTAACAGAAGAGATGGGACGAGATGAGGAGATGAAGGGAAATACCAATGGGGCAAATAAAGCTGCAATAATGCATACAGTAAACAGAACTCAAATATGATAACACCTAAAGGCTAAAAATGCTCAAGAGCAAAACAAAACCTAAACAAAACTAAAAAAAAAAATTTTGTGTGCATATAATAAAAGTAATCACTGTTCACTTGCATTTTTAAAATTTTAAAATAAAAATGTAGGAAAATAATATTTTATTCTCAGTACTTTAAATGATTTGATTGCAGAACTACTTTTTTTCACAGATAATATCCCGTTTTATTAGCTTTAGTTCGTGTTTTTACATTTTACATGGTTGTTAACTGTTGTCTAACTCAAATTGCACGAACAGTTTGGGAGAGTATTGCCTGACTACTTCTCTTTCTGTGTAATCGGATCTAAATGGGTGCTTGTTTGTTTATACAAGTCTAAGTTCTTCCCAGGTTCATCAGACCTACAGACCATGTAGGTCATTTACCCCCCATCGGTCTGACAGCTAAATGTAACAGCAGCTGGGTGCACAGCCCCATGACTGCTACTCCTGCCACGCTGAGAGGTTATCTCTAAGAGCAAAGCGAGGGGTGATGCTCATTTATTTTGTACTCAGCAGAGTCACGATGCTGGTGTAGATTCTTTGCAGTGATGTGCGGCGACAGATTCAATTTCATGTCTGAAACTCTCAGTGCTCGTTTTGACCGACGCTCGGCCTGTTAGACGGTTCACTGAGAGAAAACTCCTCAGCGTCTGTGTCTCTGGAATATCATTTTTAGGGCTTGGTTGGTTAGAGGATTTGTATAAAAAGGTTTCATCGTGACCAACTTCAGGATATGCAGATGAGATCCAGCAAGTTCAAGTGACAGTTTGAGTGCAGCTTTAGCTTAAGGGCTTAAGTTAACCGTGGCTCATATGACCCAGAATAATCGTGCAGGAATTTTAATAAATCTGTGGGTATTACCAAAACAGGCTTTAACACTCAGCTAACTTCTCGAGGAAGTTGGCTTCAGTTTCAGATTACTGCCTGCTAGATTAGTTAGTTGTTTCCATACAGCTCTCATCACATAATCAGTCATTTTTTTTCCTAATGTCTTGCAGGTGTCTCACTGCAGTTGGCGTGCTTGCTGCAAAATAATTTACTGTGTGCTGATTTCCCTCAAATCAATCTTTTAACAGTTCCTCCCATTCTCCTCATCCATTAGAGGATGTCATTAAGACACGTCGAAACTGATGAGGGCTCCTTCAGTTCTTAGCTCTTCCTCAAAGTGCTAATCTGGCAGCATTACATCACCCCTCAGGCTCATAGTCAGAGTGTGGAAAAGCTGTCCAGTCAGTCTGTCTACTCGGTGAAGCATGACCATGGTGTTTTTTCAAGTAATCTTTCAAAGAAAACAAAGGGAAACATCTGCATTTGCAGAGCAATGATGAAGCTGGTAACGATTTTAGTCAATGGGAAGAGAGAGAAGAGAGAGAAGTGGTCTTTGCATGGCAGACACGAACGCCATCTGTTTGTCCTGATTGTCAATTATGAGGCCCCTGCTGCTGTGGTATCCTCTGAATGGCCACCACATTAGCCAGCTGAAAAGCCTCACTTCTTTTTAACCCGTACTCTGTGTCCTGTTTAAGACCGCTGCCATTTTTTTCTCCTCATGTGCAGGGCAAAGTATTATTTTAATCCCGAGTATAAGCTGCCCCTAATTAGAAAGATGTGTGATAGTCGAGCTGGATATGAATGACGCGGCTCGTGAAAGTTGTGTTGGGGAGATACTACAGTGAGACTTCTTATCTGAGAGTACCCACCTTGTGCAGGTGTTTCTTTCTCTCCTCTTTGTCCTCCATGTAGCGGATGCCAGGCGGCAGGTACCAGAAGCAGACGTTGGTGTGCTGAGGCTGAGGGGACACATAGACGACAAGATATCAGAGGAATAAACTGAGGAAAAACAAACAGCGATTGAGTGCAGTTGTATAAAAAAATAAACGAGAGTAATGATTATGTAATGACTTGGTGTGCACATCTTTAAAACTTCAAAATGACCCTGGTGTAGAATATGTTCTACTTCTTTATGTAATGGCGAATTATGAATTTAATTATATATGGAAAAGTAAAAAAATATAGTAGGCAGGGCCAGACAGCAGAGGTGATATAATTTAGCACTAACCAATTCTGAAAATTAAGGATTCAACATGAATGAGGCGACTATGTCCATCTTTTATATACAGTCTGTGTGCATATTGCATATACCTACACCTTTATACACACAGTTTAAACATGGTATACAGCCGTTTTGTAGAATTCAAAGCTATTCATGCCTAAAATCCTGCAGAAATCTTATGACATTAAAATGCTCGTATCCTAAGTCAAACTGATTTTGAATGAAAATGCTGATTTGCATCCCAGAGCAACAATCCAATATGAGTTTACAGCATCGGACAGGTAGCGTGCCTTCTGTCACTAGATGTCTGAAAGCTCCTCACAGTACTATTTTCTGGCACCCAAATCCCTGCAAGAACTCCCTGCCTGCCTGTCTGCATAAGAGCGGAAGGGCATTCATTACCAACAGCTGACTAACCATGCACACCAGCCTCATTTATACAGCTGAGCTGGTTTGGCTGTAGTATATTCAACATCAGATTGATGTAATGGCTCAATGGAAGGCACAGACAAGTGAGCACCTGGGCCATTGCCCAGAGGACTTGGCTTTTTCTCATCCCCCTCTGGGTTATGATGCTCATAGCCTTTTTGGGGCTCAGCAGGAAAACAATAAGGCTTGAAACATTAAAGAGCTTTCATAATAAATTACCCCATGTGTCCAAGCACCCCTTTCATAAGAGAGTTTTCTTCATCCCCACATATGTTTGTGTTGTACTTCAGTTTAGTGCAGGATATTTCAGACACCACGCTATTCATATGCATATGAGCAATTATGGGCCGTTATGCTATTCATTAAACATAATAGCAGCACATTACACTGGCATCTGGAGGTAAAAATGGCATTCATCCAACTCAAAGCCAGAACACTCTGCATGGAAATCAAGTCAGCAATAATGACACTGAGGAAAAAGGAGCAACATGGGCTAATGTCAGCTACTTTTCCATGATTGTGTGACTGCAGATGAATTATCCTTTAGAGAGAGTGAAAGATGAATGTGAGCATACTTTGCCATCAAAGACCATCTCGTATCCTTCCCTGTCTTTAATCTTGTTGTAGAGGTACTCGGACAGCTCCAGACACTTGTCAATCTGAGCCTCGAACCCAATGGTGCCCTGTCAAAGAAAAGATGTTTATCTGTAATTGCTCAAACTCCACAGCAGTAAATAAATTTATTATATAGTATAGAGAACGTTTGGCTTCAGGCTTCATCAGGGTCAATCTAAAATGTGTTACATATGCAGCCAAATGCATTTTAGCCAATGAGGGACCAACAAGGATAGGTTGAATATTTGACCATGTGATTTAAATCTGGTCATCTGGTCCCTGGAAATGGGGCGTGTCCAGCAGAAAACCTGGGTGGCATCTTATTTGGTCCATAAAACTCAAAAGTGTTGTTTTTCCTCCACCTGATGTCACATATCCACACAAGACACTTTCAAACAATAAATAAATACTGAATTAATATATATTAGTATATAGATTAAAGTATAAAAGCAATTTTAAAATGACAACAAACAAATAAAAGACATTTAGAAGTTGCTGTAGGATCTCAGAGTTTGTCCTCTTCTCCGAAGTTAAACTCAGTTTCCGTCATTTAATTTTTTTGACATCTATAATTCAAAATTTCAGGTTTTTATTTTTAATTTTAACTCACAAAGTTTTTCTCTGAGTTTTGATACATTTCCTTAGAAGGGTGAATGACTGAAATTTTGAGAAGCTTTCATATATAATCTATGCATAAGCAATTAAAAAAAAAAAAATGCATTAATATAATATAGCAGAGCCAAAACGAAAATGAAAAGTGAAACAAGTGGAAGCAGCTTAATTAACTGAAAAAAGAGAAAGCATTTGCAACAGTCTGACAACAGCTGGATTAGCTTAATGACAGCCAGCATCAGCTGATGGTTCATCTGATACTCTTCTAACCATTAGACTGACAAATCTTGCACAAGATGCACTTTTTAAATCTGCAAGCTGCTTTGCAACACATCTGGATCCACAGCTCTTCCTTTTCTAGCTGTATCTGACTAAATAGTACGGCCGTTGTTATTGATTTCTGCTCTGTAGCAGCATGCCATCACTTTATCAATCAAAGGTGAGGTCTTGCTGCTGCTCTCCCTGCCTCTAGCTTTCCGTGTAACGATGCAGAAGGCCAAGGAGGTCCCAGAACAGACCCATGCTGCCAAATTGATTATAGTGTTCTAGCATATTATTATTTATACCCTATTAATAACTGCTTACAATCATAAAACTTTATATTTATATTTATATTACCTTAGCTCTCCACATGAGCCACAGCTTGAAGATGTCCACATGACGTCCACACTGCAGCGCCTTGTCTCCGGTGTCGTAAGAAAGATCGTAGTGTTTGTCCTGCTGGAATAGGTAGCAGGCGTGCATCTGGTTGCAGTTCTGCATAAGACCCTGTGAAGTGAGAGCCAGAGCATTTACAGAATCACCTCAATAAACAAAAGCAGGAACACGCAGCATGGGGCTGAGAAATTGAGGCCTACCTCCTCTCTGACCAGCAGGGCAGAACACTGCAGAGGGACGGACATCATTTTGTGTGGATTCCATGTGACTGAATTGGCCCTGCAGTTTAAAAAAAACAAAACAAAAAGAACCAACCATCATTCAACGTTATATCAAATGCTCATTAGCTTATAATATTTGCCCATTTGGGGCCAAACCACATAAAACAGTTACTCGCCTCTCAACTCCGTCCAGCTTCCACCTGTGTCTCCTGGACATGAGCAGACTTCCTCCCCATGCTCCCTGAAACACGAAGAGATGAAAGACATTAGCATCCACATTTAATAAACCATCCGTGTATAAAACTGATGGTGAAATCCTGACATGTCTTAAGAAAAATGAACTGTCTCAGTTTTTCCACAATACAAAGAAGTACTGCTGTAGTAAATAAAAAAAACCTCGGCACTGCACCTTGCGGTTAAACTTTCAAAAATTAAGTCTAAGCACATAAATGACAGACATTATACTGGCAGCTCATTACCCAAACTTTGTGCCATAAGTTAAAAAAAAGAATTGCTGTTTTAATTAATAGAAAATGTTTTTTTTACTGTAAAAAAATTTATATCCAATTTCCTGTCATTTAATGGTTTGTGTACTACTGACTTCATCCACTCACACAGTAAATACTCCAACATGTATGCCAAGCTCCTCTGCATTTTTCCTATTTTGCAAAGCCATCTACAATGCCTGATTAGACACCTGGGTGGGCCAATTTTGGCCCCCTGGCCACATGTTTAACACTCCAGCACTAAAGCCTTTGATTTCTGTAGAAGTTCTGCCAACTAGCCCAACCTCATTTAATATTTAATATTTAAAAACACAACAGGGACTATTTTTGTGACACACACACACAGTAGTAGTATTAGTACACTTTAATATCACTGTTTTGTCTATGAATATATACACTGCATCTGTTCAAGTGCTTCCTAATGAATATATCTAATCAGCCAATCACATGGCAAC